>NW_006792683.1:535358-588480 GCF_000442215.2 Lipotes vexillifer
TTTTTGCGGTACGCGGGCCCCTCACTGTTGTGGTCTCTCCCGTTGCGGAGCACAGGCTCCGGACGCGCAGGCTCAGTGGCCAGGGCTCACGGGCCCAGCCACTCCGCGGCACGTGGGATCTTCCCGGACCGGGGCACGAACCCGTGTCCCCTGCATCGGCAGGCGGACTCTCAACCACTGCGCCACCAGGGAAGCCCCAGATGGGGCTCTTAAACACAGCAGTTTGGGACTCAGTCTGCGACCCTTTGACTTCAATAAGTTTGGTGTTACTTGTCATCTTGTTTCATGTTTTGTTTGCCCATTTTTGTGCGTTTCCATTGTTTTGAAATATGGATCTAATTTTCTTTGCTTTTATCTTCCTTTGGAGATAGTCACACACATATTTAAATTCTGCTAGTGGTAGTTAGCTTTCAAAGTTTTTCCAAAGCATTCTTAAATTTACATTTCTCTAACCCCCAGAGTAAAACCATATTTTTGATTACCATTCAGCACAGTTTAACCTACCCTCCACCTTCTCCTTGCTCATTGCCCCTCACCCACCAAGTTCTTCTTAAGAAATCTGGGTTTTATTTTTATTTATTTTAAAAAAATATTTATTTACTTGGCTGCACCAGGTCTTAGTTGCAGTACGCAGGATCTTCGCTGCGGCATGCGGGTACTTTAGTTGCAGTATGCAGGCTCTTAGTTGGGGCATGCTGGATAAGCTCCCTGGTCCAACCTGGGCCCCCTGCATTGGGAGTGCAGAGTCTTCAAGGGAAGACTTAAAGACTTCCCTTAAAGGGAAGTCCCGAAATCTGGGTTTTAAAATTTAGATGATAAATATTTTAAAAATACTGCATCTTTCAAGAATGTTTTGCTATTCCTTTAGTTTTTATTTTTAAACTATTCCTAGATGATTAAATCTATCTTGGTTTCAGTCATTTTTGGAGCTCTGGAACATGCCTATGTTATTACTCCCTCATTTTTACCTCCTTCTAGGCTGCTTCTTTTGGTCAACTGAAATTTGTTTTCAAATGTATGTTTTTTAAAAGGCTTTAAAATTATGAGTGGGTATACTTTCTAAAATACCTGTATTTGTTTTATTGCTTTCACAAGTGTGAGACAACTTGGCTGTATGGTTGAGAAATGTTGCCTGCCATATCAGTAAACAAAGGATGCTGTGGCCATCAAGCCAGAGGCCACTGTAGCCACACCCAACTGTGCACCCCGAAGGGATTCAGGATGGAGAAAAGCAGGATACTGGCCCTAGATAGCTAAGGTGCATATCAAAGGAATAATTTCAATGAGCCCAGCCTCTTGCATCTTCCCAGAGAAAAGCACTAAATTAATTAACTTGAGACATCTGGTTTTCTTTAATTAACAGCAATCTTTCGATGTTCCAACTACCTGGTTTCTGTTGTAAAGCTTGTATATATCCTGGCTCCTCTCTTACCGCTTCTGGAGCAGCCCCTCAGAGCTATCTGAGAGCCTGTCTTCCAGGCTTAAGTCCTCAGGAAGTCCACCGAATAAAACATAATTCAACTTTCAGGTTGTACTTTTTTTTTTTCCAGTCAACAGCTGTGTATAAAATTCTTGGGTCAAAATAAGTTTCCCCTCAGCTGTAGCAGAGTGGGGACAAGGTGCCGCTAAAAGCAGGCCCCAGACACCTCCACAGATTTGCACACTTGATAGTTGCTCCTCAGCGTGGCCTGGTCCTTGGACAGGCCTCACAGGTGGCCAGGAGGCTGGTGGCCACCTGTTTTTGCCTTTTCCCCGGCAAACACCTCCCCACTGAGCCTTGTGCTTGAAGCTCGGGCACTGAAGGTGAGGAGTGAGCAGAGAGGGTTTGTGGAGGGCTGCGCCCCTGATTAAGGGTCCTCTGGGATGGGGGGTGGGGCGACTGGAGAGGGCGCGGCCCTGGTAGAGTCCCTGTGGCCCCGCGTCACGAGGGCCGGGTAGGCAGCCGACTCCTTAATGTCCTCCGTGTGCTTCACAAAGAAGCCGTGGACGACCTGCGTGTTGGTGATGGCCTGCAGCAGCGTCCTCTGCGGAAGGTTGAGGCCGTACACCCAGCCGGGCTCCACCACCAGGCGTTCCCAGCGCCCCAGGCCGCAGCGCTGCCCCCGGAACTCCTGCGGGCGGAAGCGGCCATGGGTGCTGCGGCTACGCAGGTTATCCCGCTGCCGGCGCTCTGCGATGTAGTCCAGGCCCACTTCCGCGCCGGCCTCGCTGCTGTGGCGTCTTCGGGCCTGGCGTCCTGAGCCGCCCACACAAAGTCCCCAAGTGCAGCTGGTGCAGCAGATGGGCCACGTGCGGCCCCTGTGGCTCGCGAACCCCTCGGGCCTGTGCCCGGCCGGCATGACGAACACGCGCAGCAGCGCGGGGGGCTCCAGGTCCGGCCCAAGCGGTGAGCGTTTTGTACTAAAATACGGGATGGTTTTGGTTGTGCGTTATTTCATAACCTAGTTATATCACAGAGGTAAATGATCTGCTTTGAAAGGTTTTTCACAAATGAGAGTTTAAAAAAAATATGGTTTAAAAAAACATAAAGGGGTCATACATTCTGAGCAAAATAACTAAAATAACATAATATTTAAGGGTCATTGTCATTGGTGGTTTTGTAATTTATTCTGTAGAAAGAGGGTAGGGAACCTAGGAATTACTAGTGTTTCTCAGCAAATCGTATGAGTGCTACTCCCAGTTAGTACTGAAGTAAACTTGGCTTTCTTTTCTAGAGAACATTGTTTTTTTACCCCCTCAAGTATGACTTTTAAAGTTTTTATCAATTTTGGACTCTGTAGTAAATATTGAATACATCTGGTTTTGTAGTAGATGACTCACAGTTGTTGTTTCAGGAAAATCTGTATTCTTAATTCTATTTGGTCTGAATAAATGAATTTTGTAATAAGTGCTTATGGTTAGAAATGGATTAAATGAACTCTGGAAAAAACAAAGAAACCAACCCAAAAAACCCCTCAAAACAAACAAAAAATGAGTTTCCCCTTAAATCTTTTAAAAGATTTTTTTCCCTGTCCTTTGGCCTTGAATGTTGCAGTACATTTTATTTTAATCCAGGGCAGGAAAAAATAGGGGGCATTATGGTATCGTGGTTCAGAGGACTTACTTTAGTACCTCACAGACAGGGATTTCAGGCTTCTATTTGCCACTTACCTGCTTACCACTTACCAGTCATAAGATTTTGGGAAGGTTAAGCCTCAGTTTTCCCACTAGCATGAGGAAGGAACCCAATGATGGTATTTAACTTCACAGAGTTATTGTAAACATTCAGAGTTAATTTGTATACAGTATTTAGCCCAGTACCTGTTATGTTACTCAATTATTATTTATTTGATTTCCCCTTCTGTCTGTTGGGACTTTTTTCTGGAGATGTCAGTTGTCTGAATTTCAGTCTTGCCTTTTCTTTTTCCTTTGTGGTCATCATCTTACCTCTTATTGTTTTCATACAAGTTTATTCTCATTTTTTTCTTTTATCAAACCTCCCTTTTCTCTCAGCCTAGATTTTAATTCTGCTAATGTGTTTCCAAAACTTTTTAAAGTCGTGAAATATAATATACACACAGAAAAACGTATATATCCTAAATGTACACGTTGAGGAAATCTAAGAGAATAAACCATGTGTACCAATTAAGGTTAAGAAACAGAACGTGGCAGCATCCCATAGGCTCCCCACAAGCCTCATCCCACGGACAAACTCTTTGTTCCTGTGAAAGGTAACAGCCTTCTGACTTTGATGGTAATCACTGCCTCGTTTTTTCTTTTTTAATCGTTTGACAACCTAAGTATGCATCCCTAAATATTGCAGTTTAGCTTTTAAACTTTATGTATAAGAAAACAGCCAATATGAATTTTTTGTCTGGCTTCTCCACAAGTCACTGTACTTATGGGTCTTTTTTGTGTTGTGCTGAGTAGCTGTATGCTGCTCATTTTCATTTCTGTGTGGTATCTCATTGTGTACATCACCATACTACCCGTCTAGAGGTGGACAGTTGAGTTGTCTATGGTTTTTGGCTACTAAAAAATGCTGCTATAAACATTCTTTAAAAAATTTAAAAAATACAAATTATATGTATTTAAAATATACAACATGATGATTTGATGTACATATACATAGTGAACTGATTACCACAGTCAAGCTAATTAACATACCTTTTCCTCATATAATTTAATTTTTTTGTGATTGGAGCACCTGAAATCTATTCTTAGCAAATTTCCAGTATCCAATACAATACAGTATTATTAATTTGAAATTTGTATGCTGGTGCACCCTGTGATATTTCTTAGGGTAAATATCCACTGGAGGGTTTGTTGGCTAATAGAGCATACATATAATCAAGTCTACTACATATTGTCAGAACATTCACCAAACAATGCTGTTTGCTATAGTACTTTTAATTTCTTTAAAAACATTCATTTTACCCTCTCATTTCACCCTGCTCCTTCCTTGTCCAGCTTCTCTTTGTTAGGTCCTGTGTCTTTAAAAAAAAATTTTATTTATTTATTTATGGCTGTGTTGGGTCTTTGTTGCTATGTGTGGGCTTTCTCTAGTTGTGGCGAGCGGAGGCTACTCTTCATTGCGGTGCACGGGCTTCTCATTGCGGTCGCTTCTCTTGTTGTGGAGCACAGGCTCTAGGTGTGCAGGCTTCAGTAGTTGTGGCTCGCCGGCTCGAGCAGTCTCAGTAGTTGTGGCACACGGGCTTAGTTGCTCTGCGGTATGTGGGATCTTCCTGGACCAGGGCTCGAACCCATGTCCCCTGCATTGGCAGGCGGATTCTTAACCACTGCGCCACCAGGAAAGTCCCCTGTGTCTTTTTATATTGTTATTGAAGACTAATCAGAGTTTGGAAATTTTCTTCTGGAATATAAAAAGAGTTATTTTCAGATGTTAACTCTTTTTTCCTGGTCTCTGATTTGTTGTTTTCTTTTTCTTTATCCTGTATTTTTTCCGCATAGACTCGTGTTGGTTTTTCTTCTTTTGTTTCCTTGAACAAGGTGAGATGAGTCCAGACTCCATATTTGTCATCAGACAGGGTGAGTAGACTTTTTCTTACCCCCCTCACCCATAACTTCTACAAACTATATTGATGTGGTTCAAAGATGTTTTGGTATGATCCATTTTTCACAGGACATGTGAAGGGCAGGTTGATGCTTTGCACTTTCAACCCAGTTTCCCATTTCTAAGTAGGCATTTGTTCAACTGACATACTGTCTGTCTCTGATGCTTGATTCTGTGATATGTGAACCAATATAATGCACAAAGGCTACAATCCCTAGTATTCAGTGTTCATAACGAGGACACAGATGTCACCAGTCCCTCCCTGCATCCCCTGCCACCTCTGTACACATACTTATTGTCCCACTACTTTCTGGTATTTGCAGTCTCTGCCTGGATGTAGAGATTTGGAGGAGTGAGGTAGGAAAGGGGAGTCTTGTGTGGTATTGTGTTTGACCCGTAGAAAAGCACCCAGGGAGCACAGAGAGCCTTTGTCTCTGCTTGCTCCATTCTTTTGGACTCTGAGTCAGGGGACTGAAAGTGGGGGAATAGAAATATCTTTTATGAATTTTAAACCAAGGTACAAACCCTGGTCTGGGGGTTAGTGGTTGGCAGGAGCCTGAGGGCACCCTCTGGGCAGCTGGTAATAATCTGTTGATCTGGGTGCTGATTACACAGATGAGTTTGGTTTGTGAAAATTCAATGAGCTACACACCTATGATGCATGAACTTTTCTATATCTATATTTTACTTCAATAAAAAGTTTTTTTTTAAGGTTAAAAATAATTTTTGTTTGTGTATTTTTTTCCCTAAGTGGCTTCTTTTTCATGAGGCAAACCAGAGTATGTGGTGTGATGAACAACAATTAGGCTTTTCTCAGTGTATTTTCAAATGCCTTGGGCTTTGTGTTGATTCCACTAAGATTGTGGCATGAGGTTATTGATCATTTAGTTGTGTGTGTGGTGGGTTTAGTCTTATATTTTCATGGATTATTTAGTGTGAACATAGGAGCATCGTTATGGGAGGATCTTAACCACATTCCACTTTGACCTGGAAATTATAACACATTACATTTAATTATCAAAGTAGAGAAACATGAGGGCAAGGTGTGTGTGTGTGTGTGTGTGTGTGTATATATATATAAATTTTTTTTTAAAGATTTTTTTTTGATGTGGACCATTTTTAAAGTCTTTATTGGAACTTCCCTGGTGGAGCAGTGGTTAAGGATCAGCCTGCCAATGCAGGGGAAACAGGTTCGAGGCCTGGTCCGGGAAGATCCCACATGCCGTGGAGCAACTAAGCCTGTGGGCCACAACTACTGAGCTCGTGCGCCTAGAGCCCGTGCTCCGCAAGAAGTGAAGTGATAAGGAACTGTCTTTGAAGAAGGAGTTGCTGGAATTTTGTAAGCATTTTAGGAGTTGGGATGGATTTTAGGGAAGAAAGGGCAGTGTCAGCCTAGTATGCATAGGAAGCTGAAACTTTAGTGTATAGAATATGGAAGAAGTATAGTGTATATTGTATGGAAGAAGCTTAAAATCCCATGGAAAATCAGTGGTGAAGCTGGGGCATGGTTATACCCCACTGACTACAAGTGTCTGTGAGGACAGTATGATGGAGTAGAAACAGCACGGACATTGTATGTAAGCTTAAAGATTTGTGCATTTGACCCTTGAACAACATGGGTTTGAACTGCGTGAGTCCATTTATATGTGGATTTTTTTTCTGTAGTAAATACTACGGTAATAGAGATGCAGAACCAGGCATATGGAAGAACCAGGAATACAGAGGAACCATATATATAGAGGGCTAGCTATAAATTGTAGATAGATTTTTCAGCTGCACGGAGGGTTGGTGACCCTAACCCCTGAGTTGTATTTGGGTCAGTTCCATTTGAATCCAAGTTTTTACTCTTTATAATTGCTTGACCTTGACCAAATTAATTTACTTGTCAGAGCATCAGTTTTCTCATCAATAAAAAAATGCAGGAAAATAATACTACCTCATTGGGTTGTTGCTGAGAGAATGAAATGTGAATGTGAAAACGACTTGGTATAGTGCCTGGGATATAGAAGGTTATCAGTAAATGTTATATTCTCTTTTTTCATGCATTCTCCTTTTTCTCAATCCACTCTTTATGAGTTTTTAAGAAACTTATTTTATTGAAGTATAATTGATTTACAATGTTGTGTTAATTTCTGCTATAAGCAAAGTGATTCAGTGATATGTATATATGTGTATACACACATATATATACATTCTTTTTCATATTATTTTCTATCATGGTTTATCATAGGATATTGAATAAAGTTCCCTGTGCTATACAGTAGCACCTTGTTGTTTATCCATTCTATATATAATAGTTTGCATCTGCTAATCCCAAACTCCCAATCCATCCTCTTTATAAATTTTTTTTTTTTTTTTTTTTGCGGTACGCGGGCCTCTCACTGTTGTGGCCTCTTCCGTTGCAGAGCACAGGCTCTGGATGCACAGGCTCAGCGGCCATGGCTCGCGGGCCCAGCCGCTCCGCACATGTGGGATCTTCCTGGACCGGGGCACGAACCCGTGTCCCCTGCATTGGCAGGCAGACTGTCATCCACTGCGCCACCAGGGAAGCCCCTCTTTATGCATTTTTAATGTCACATTTGTTGCCGTGGCAGTTTTGTAGCGAAAGCAGTAAAAAAAATCAAGAATTTCATTCATTCATTAATTTATTCAGTCAACATATTTTTTCCAAGTACCTTTCTGCAGTTATCTTTTACTGTATAATAAGTCCCCAAACTTAGTGGCTTAAAACAATAAAACTTTATTTTCTTATAGTTCTGCAGTATGGGCTCAGCTAGAGAGTTCTGCTGATCTTGCTGATGGTCAGTCCAGTGGCTCGTTCAACTTGTGGGTCATGTCGCGGCTGGATTAAACTGGGACACTGGGTTGACGGGGCCTCTGTCTAGCAGAGTTGCCCAGTTTCCCATGGGCTCCCATGGGTTCAAAAGCAGAAGTTCCAGGTCTTCTCAAGGTTTAGACTGGGAACTGGCACAGGGTCATTGCCACTGCATTCTATGATTAAAGCTAGTCACACGGTGTACCCTAATTATGTGGAGGGAAGCACATGAGTGTGTTTATATCGGGAGTTTTGGGTCACTGGGAGCCTCTGATATAATAGACTATAACAGTGACTACTGCTGTGGTAGATATTAACAAAGGGGTGGGGATATAAGGAAGTGAAACTGATGTTGAAAGGTTACATTCTAGTTGGAGATATGGTGAATATACAGATATTGTTAAATAACACTGAATTAGAGCTGTGATGCCTTGTACATAGTATCTGGTGTCAGAATCCCTCTTTTCTTTTTGGGATCCTCCCTTCCCCCTTCTCAGTGCATGAATTTTGGGTAGAACCGATCTTGATCCCAGTTCCAGAGGTGAGCATGTAACTCAGAGCTGGGCCTCCTACTAACAGCCCCGGGACTTCTGCTATGACTTTGGGAAAGAGGGTCCTTTTCTTCTGGGATTTCCAACCATTCGGATTATATAAGCCACCTTGTAGGGAGAGCTTGCTTTAGAGAGAAAATGCACAGAGGCAAAGCAGAGCCAAAGACATGGAGAAAGAGGCAGAGTCCAATGACATTGATTGAACTTCTGCACACAGCTAGCTGGGCCTTAATTCCTTTTATTTTCTGCCGTGGGAACCAATGCAGTTCATTTATTAGATTTCTTGCCAATGAAAGAGAAGACAATGTGGGCTTGAGTGCCAAGATGAGTTTTATAAACAGAAAGAGGCAGGAAATCAGAGATCAAGATAGAGGGAGCTGACGCAACCGGGGAAGTCGCTGTTGAAGAGGTGGACTTCACTGGGCTGGGAAGAGGGGGGAAATAAGGGCAGAGGAGAAGTGTGTGGAAAGAAAAATTTCCATTATTGAAATGCAAACAATAAAATGTGATAAAGAGTAGGTTAAAGCAAACTCACCAAGTCAAGTCTGGCAAAAGTGGAAGTTAAGTAGACTTCTTATCCCAGATCTTCATGCCTTCAGACAGTTCTTTTTCTTAGTAAAGGCAGAGCACATTTCTCTTAGAACAGTATTTGGAAAGAAAAATGAAGTGCAGAGGGAGAGAGACCGTAGTTATTAACTAATTCTTCCAAACAGTAGTTTGGATGATAACAGCAACAACAACAAAAATGCTTTGCATTCATTTGGGTTGAACAGGGCACCTCTTCCCATTTTTAGTCCAGTGAGTCTCACAGAGACAATAACATCAGATAAAATCATGTCAGATCTGGCCTTTAGCATTTGAAAGGGGAATTTGACCTTTAAGTTTTAAAGGAAATGAGAAAGTGATTACATAATTAAAAATCTGTTTCTGTCTCTTAAAAGCAATTCAATTTAGGTCAGGAGCCAACAGTAGCCCTTTCCTTCTAATTGTTTTGTCTTGGCTCCTGGTATCCTGTTCTTGTTTCTCCTGTGAATAATTCGGTAGTGTTGGGCAGATGTCCCCACTGGGTGTACCATGTTAATGGGGGAACAATAAAAGCAGTATTGTCATCCAAGAGAAGTTAATACTGGATCCAAAATAGAATGATAAACGAGAGCATGTGCCTCTTACACACCTTTTAGTAGCAAACCCTCAGCTGGGGTTTGTTTTCTATTTGACCTTTTTGATAAACCTGCTATTAGGGAGCATGGACGAAAATATTCAGTCCCATTCAATTGCTAAGGTGCTGAGGCTGTCCCCTTCTACCCAGGCCATCTTACGTTTAACATTTAAAAAGAGATCAAGTAGAAATATTTTTAAAAATCATGCAGATGTGTATTTGAATATAATTAATATTAAAATCAAGACTAAACCACTAAATCAATCACTTAGTTACAATTCTGAGGATACCTGATAAAAAGATAAGTCATTGAAAAGTACAAAAGACTAATATTTTAATTTTTGGCTAGGTAATGAATTCACAAGTTTCAAACATCAAAAAATATAAAGAGGTTTATCTCTGTCCCCCTTCTACTCAGTGGCTATTCCTCACAGGTAAACACTGTTAAAAGTTTCTTATTTAACCCTTCCAGATAATTTTTATGCACATAGAAGCCAATCTGATATATTTTCTTTATTTTCCTTTCTTTTGTGAACAATTGGCTGCATACTTTACACATTTCCTGCATCTTTATTTTGCTTTCTCACTTAATAATACATGTTGGAGATGAGAAGACTGATTTTTTTTTTTTTTTTTTTTTTTTTTTGTGGTACGCCGGCCTCTCACTGGTGTGGCCTCTCCCGTTGCGGAGCACAGGCTCCAGATGCGCAGGCTCAGCAGCCATGGCTTACGGACCCAGCCGCTCCACGGCATGTGGGATCTTCCCAGACCGGGGCACAAACCCGTGTCCCTTGCAGGCAGACTCTCAACAACTGCACCACCAGGGAAGCCCAAGACTGATGATTTTAAAAGAGCACTAGATGTGGACTCTGGAGATTTGTGTACAAAGCTTATCACTATATCTGTAGCATATCTGTAGCATAATGTTGCCTCCTTTTAGAAAGATATAGTAGAAAAAAAGCAAATGCTGGGTAACTACTTGGATGATAATCTTCAGCCACAGCTACTCAGTTTTCTTTATGGCAGCCTTCTTTACTTTTTACACATGTAAGTCATATTTCTTGTAGAAAATAGGAAATAGAAATAAGCAAAAGAAAGAAATCATTCATAATTTTTGCCTCAAAAATATCCATTTTCATCTTGGTGTTTATTGAGAATCTTTCCTTCCTCCCTCTGTCTCCTTGTAGTTTTCACCCTCTTTCTCTGTGTACACATACACACTTATTCACAGATACATGTAAACATAGATATTTTAAAAAGATCCCATTATACATATAGTTCTGCAACATGATTTTCTCACTTAAATCAATGAAAATAGGTGTATACAATAGCTTTATTATTTTTTTAATTCAGTCTTTTAAAAAAATATTTTCTTTTTGGCTGCGTTGGGTCTATTTTTGGTTGCAGTGCATGGGCTTCTCATTGCAGTGGCTTCTCTTGTGGAGCACAGGCTCTAAGCATGCGGGCTTCAGTAGTTGTGGCATGCAGTCTCAGTAGTTGTGACTTGCGGGCTCTAGAGTGCAGGCTCAGTAGTTGTGGCGCACAGGCTCCGCGGCATGTGGGATCTTCCTGGACTAGGGCTTGAACCCATGTCCCCTGCGTTGGCAGGCAGATTCTTAACCACTGTGCCACCAGGGAAGCCCTATACAATAGCTTTAAATCACAGCCAATTATTCTACTGCATGGATAATCCATAAATTATTTTACCAATCTCCTTTGGTTGAACATTTCAGCAACTTCAAGTATTTACTGTCATAAACAACTTCACATTCTGCAACATTCTTAAGTACTTAATGTCTTATTGACAGGAGATTTTCAGATACTTTGCCAAAAGGCATTTATTTCCCCTTTATTCTGTTTTTTTTCTCCCCTCCCCTCCCCTCCCCTCCCTAGCTCCCCTGTATGTTTCTTTTTTTAGAAACACTTTCATTAGTAATGTATTTCATTCTTTCCTGGTAAGATAAGGAGCCTGAATCAGGGTGGGCACCTGGTGAGGAGGTTAAAAGGAGACTTAACAGCTGGTGGTGAAGAGGAAGAGAGGTTTCTGCCTCAGTAAACTCCCCATGGTCATTAAGGCAGCGTACAGCCCTGCCTTTACACATGCCTCCCAAGCTGATCTATGTCATCCATCTCTGATGATGCCTCTTTTCTCTTTCAGTGTTTGTCTTGACATAGTATTTTAGTGAGAGCTCAGTGGTATAACAGTGCAGCCCATGTGGCCTAAATGTTTAGTGTCCCAAGTTGGTTATTTAGAAAGACAAGACTTATTTGGAGACATAAATTCTGATATGTTTATTCGAAACAAGAAGCCTCACTATCTTGTGGTACTGTTAGGCATTTCACCGGAGTAGAGTCCGTAGGCTGCAAGAGTTGGGAGTTACGAGTAGGATGCTGGAAATTAAAATAAGGGCCACTTACCTGAGCCTGTTGGAGAATAAAAATACATTTGAATAGGGTGAGAGCATCCATAATTGTATTATGTCTTAATTTGCATCTCATCTTCCAGGCAGGTCGTGCTGGGTAGCAGAAACAATTAGCATTTCATAATGTAGTAATCCTGTATTCTAGAAAAACAACCCATATGTGAAAGCCAAATTAATTCACAGAATGATGACACTGAACTCACCGGCGCCTTCTTTGGTTCAGTCCATGCGTGGTTTATACTTTCTGAGGCAGGGGAAACAGGAAATTTTGGAGATAAGGGCTTCTCTCCTTTGAGGAAGATACACACTGTTGTAGTAATTTTCCTTCTGCTCTTTCAGTGTGGTGTTGTGTATTTGTGTGTGTTCTCATCTGAGCTTCTGGGCTCAATTCTCCATTCTTTCTCAGTTAATTACAGTTTCTGTGAGCACTGCATCACAGAGGCATGAGCCTTTGTTACTGACAATGAGAGACTAGGGTGTGTTTATTTATCCCTTTGTGATAACTGACTCATCTTCATCTGCCAAATCACCTGACCTTAAGGTTTGAAAATTGGGATGTTATTTTCAAGCTGTAGTTGTTAAAGTAAATAATCTTTCTCCCTTCAATTGCAACTAATTGATGTCTTTCTTGGTAAGTGGTTCAAATTCCTCCATATTTCTTTAAAAAAAAGAAGTACTAGGTGTATGAGTAAGAATCATTGATACTCAAGACCCCATCTTGCTAACCATTTTAATGTAGCATAACATTTCCTAAACTGCATCTGAGCACAAGAATTTTCTGGAGTCTAATTTTAAAGGTGTTCAGGTCTTCTGGCTAGATAGCCTGTGTTTGCCCCTCTGGACCTGCTTTCAGCTCTTCTCTGTTCTGCTCCACGTCCCAGCAGTGTGACCTCCAGAAGCACTTCAGTGTGCTCCTCTGACTTCTGACTTCTGGTTTGGTTCAGCCTTGGCAGGAGGTTAGAGGGAAAGAAGTTGGGGTGTTCACCTCCCCAGCTCTTTCCCTGCAGGCCACAGTGTTATAAATCATGATGAAACAACCAAATGCCTACTTTAGATTAGGACCTACTCACCCCTAGTTCCCAAAGATAAAGAAAAATCAGAGCCTTTTTGTTGTTTCTTTTAATGTTTTTGTTGTTAATTACTATGGAGAGTGACAAAAGTAAATGACATTATGAAAGTTCAGGAAATCTTGTCTAGGTCTTATAATTATTGTCTCTGGGCTATAGTTCCTGCCTCATTTTTTAAGTCATAACAAAGTCTTTGTGTTTACTTCATATTGAAAAAAATTATGAAGAAGAATAATTCATTTCAAAGATGGCTTCTATATATTTAACCCCAGTAATGGTACTACTCAGAATGTATAGCCCTTGGCCCAGCTAACATGGACAATAGGAATGGACATCCATGGCATGGTTGGAATATTCAGTCTGGTCTTTTAACCACTAGTTTGAGGCTCCATAAAATCGATTCAGTGGAGACAGATATTGATCATGAAGACAGCTAATCTAATGCAAAGAGATCAACTCTGCCCATTTCTCCTCATTTTCCCAGCAGCTCCTCAAGGTCAGGGAACATGTCTACTTCATTCTGTAGATCTTCATTAGGCCTAGGACAGGGCTGTCCACAAAGGGAGCCCTTCCAGGTGCCCTTGAAAGAAGAGAAGTTATTAAAGGATTCAGTGAGTTATTTTGACTAAAAGTAAACACGGCATCTTGAAACAGTGAATAGATAAACCTGACTGAGAAAGACATGCATGTGAGAAAGTGGGAGAGATGAGATTGCAGATGTGGGTTGGGAACAGCCTGAGGAAGGCCTGGAAAACCAAGTCAGAGAGCTGGAACTCTGTAGAAAATGAAAAGGCATTAAGGGATTTCAGATGCATTTCTCTTCCTTATGCTGGAAGGAAGCTACAGGAAGCTTGAGAGGGAAGAGAGACAATATAGGAAAACTGTCTTTTTTCAATTCTCATCTGTCTCACGTAAATTCTATAAGGGCAGGGAACATATGTTTTGTTCCCTGCTGCATCCCCAGAGCCTATTGCAGTGCCTGCATAAGGTGGGTCTTCTGGAAATGCCTGTCTTCCCTTCTCCTTTTCAGTTGTTTTTAGAAAACTATAGTAGGAAGAGCTAAACTATGAATGTATTTTTGATTTTATCCAAAATCAGGTGGCATTCTTTATTTTTCCACAGGGATGCTCATAATCTTGATAGCACCTTCCTCTGGTTATTATATTTTTCTTTTTTATTTACTCTTAAGGGAATGCACTTGAGGTAGTTTTGAATTTAATTTTTATATTTAAGTTTGATATTAAATATTCTACTCATAATGCTATTTTGTGGCATAATGTAAAAGCTCATTTTAAAAAAGGAAATAAATCTACTTTGTTTAAAGCTTAAGATATCACATTTTTGTATTAATACATTTTGTATATATAGATAAATTAATGTCTTGAGGTAGACTCCCAGGGGATTATTTCTGAAGTAAAACCCTTAGGGACATTTTGTGTGTTAAAAAATATAATTATAGTGCTAACCTATAAGCAAATGTTTTCTTTTCCAGTCTAACCAAGTATGGACCTCTTCTTTTTTTTTATATTTTTTATGGCACACGGGCCTCTCACTGTTGTGGCCTCTCCCGTTGCAGAGCACAGGCTCCGGACTCGCAGGCTCTGGACATGCAGGCTCAGCGGCCATGGCTAATGGGCCCAGCCGCTCTGTGGCATGTGGAATCTTCCCGGACCAGGGCACGAACCCATGTCCCCTGCATTGGCAGGCGGACTCTCAACCACTGTGCCACCAGGGAAGCCCTATATTTTTCATTTTGTTTCAAGATGTATTAGTTCAGTAAAAAACTCAAGGAATTAAGATACACAAAAACAGATGTTTTTTTGTTACTAAAGCATCATTAAGACCAAAAATGACATGTATCTTAGTGATGATAATTTATCTATTCAAGCATTTTAGTCAGAGTATTAGTTTCTGAAGCAGAACTTCAAAATTATATAAAGTATAATTCATCTTGAAAACCATATTGAGAGCACTGTTTTTACCTGTCATTTGCACTTTACTTGCCTGTCACTTACACTATTAACCCCGCTGAGGCATATATGCAAAAATGCATTTTCCGTATGACCATCTGGTACTATCACACTGACAATCACTTACCTGGTTACTACCATACTATGTGGTTGTCCCTTTTTTTCTTGAAAATTAGCTTGATGGGTTAATTTTCAAGGGTTAGCAATAACTTGGGCTGAATTACAAGTTACCACTAAAATAATAAGTCCTTATATGATGGAATCTCTTTTTCTTGCTGCAGAGTCTCTCTTTAATGGGTATCTTCTGCCTAGAATGCCTGTCCCCTTCTTTGTCTAGTTCAGTCCTGCTTTTCTGTTGCCTGACACCCAGCAGGCATCAAAATATTTGTTCATCGAATGAGTACATTCAATAATTAGTTAGAGAGGAGGTTTTTAAGCCTGAGGACGGCAACAAAAAATAAGTGTGTCCACTAATATTACACACCAGTTACATTCAGATAGGATAAAGTTGTCTGGAGGCTAAAGGGAGCTGGCATTGTTTATTTTCTCCAGGCTAAGGAAGATAGAATCCAGTAACTGCCAGGGACATGGTGGGGGGTGGGGGGGAAACATAGCAGAGTAGAAGAGATATTGTGAAAAGATCAAAAGGATGTTTCTTTTACCTCTTCTTCCTGCTCCTGCTTATTGTGTTGACCACTGAAACTGGGCCCATGCATGGGATCTTGATAGAGGTGTCTGAGATGTTGTCTCATAGCCTAGTGGGAGTTTGTTGTTATTGATTTTGTGAATTTGCCTAATCAGATATCATTTATTCTGTAGTATATTTGCATAGGTGGTTGTTGAGAAATAATAAATGATTTATCTTTTGTTTAAAAATGATCTGGATTTAGTATCTTATTTATATATGAATTCTGATCGTATGTTGTGGAGGTCATCAGGCTTGTCACTGCAAATAACAGCAGTAATCTGGGACTGCAGAAAATATTCTTAGTGAGGATCTTAATATTAAACCCAAAAATCTTAAAAAGAAGATAAATGACCCCTAGGATATTAGAAGAGACCCTCAGGTCCCTAGTGGGTGAGACATAACATGGCATCTGCTGTTTGGCTCTACACATAGTAGTTGCTTAAGAAATGGCACTGTTTTTGTATTTCCAATTACAGCCTCAAAAATAATGTGGTGAATATTTGTAGATTTTTAAAAGAATGTTAACATTTCTATTTTTTATTTAAGGGAAGGAAATAAAAACAAGCCCTATTACTTATGTTTATTCTCCCCCAAAGCTAGGTTACTCTTTGGTTACACTGGACACTTTGGGGCTCTTTGTTAAATTACTACTTGGGCTCTTGGTTGGCAGAACAGCAGAGGGCTGTAGTGCATCATTTTGAAAGAAACCAGAGCAACTCTTGACCTTGGGTTGTCAACAGTTGTTTACTCTGTTTTTACTTGGCCACTGATGTCATTAGAAGCACATACTATCTTTTGAGTAAAAAGACAGTAATACTCATCTTGTTATATATTAATTTGTCCAGAAGATGTTAATTTATATTATAACCCAGATACTGAGAGAAGAGGATAAATCTGTGGAAATAAAAGTAGTATTTGAAATAAAATTTCTTAAATTCACTGATCCAGTTTGTCATTCTTATTTGAAATGATAAAAAGATACCTTAGGGAAGAATGCAGATTCTGACTAATGATTAAATCTGAAGGCATCATGGGACAAGGGAGTTTGAAACTCATATCATTTTATTATTGTCAATAGCAGTCACACAGACCGACAGGAACACCTAATAGATACCTCCTTCAATAAATTTATGAGCTAATCTGAGTTAATCTTTATAAAATCCTGTGAGCCGTCTATACCTGGACACTTCACCAAGCAATCCATGAGAGGCCACATGGCTTTATCATAATTAGAAAAGAGAGTTGGAGCCTGATGTATTCTATGCAGTCATAAAAAAAGCCTCAATTCACTCTGCTGTGATTAAAACTCCAAGATATACACAGAAAGAACAAAAAGCTCTATATTAGAATTCTCTGGCATGTTTAAGAAAGAATTGAGTAGCTCAGACCTAAAGCTATCATACAGAACAGTGATTAGTCAAAACACAAATGTGAACAGGCCCCAGGCTGTTGTTTAAAAGAATAGGATAGTACCAACCCTGTGCTGAGGGGGTATGGGCACCTTTACTAAATTATGAGGCAGGCAAAATGTAAGACTCAGTTTCCTTGTCTCCAGAATAAGCCTTTTGGATTTAGATGATCTGATAAGTATCTTTTAGGTTTAAAATGTCATGAGGCTATAATTCTGAAATTTAGGGATTCCCTGTTTTCTTGGGCTCTAAGCTGTCTTTGCGGCCCCCCTTCATCTATGAGAGGTCAGCCTTTTCTCCCCATCTCACACCTCACTAAGGGGCTTCACCCAGATCTGTCTCTCACTCAGTTCTGGATGTTTTTATCTCCTTTGTACTCTCTCCTCATGGATTCTTCTTCAGGACCTCCTAGGCCAGCAACCTAATTTGTTCAAATGATGATTTTAATATGTTACCTCTTCCATAAGATATCTGCACTTACAGAGGGATATATGCATAGTTCCCTTTCTTATTTCCTTTAGCCCTTTCAGCATTAAAATTAGACAGTGAGGTTGAATCCTATAGTCCCAGGGAAGGAAGGATACAAAAAAGCACAGAGAGAGAGAAAGACTTCATTGAGTTTCTGTCAAGATTTTTTTTTAACATCTTTATTGGAGTATAATTGCTTTACAATGGTGTGTTAGTTTCTGCTTTATAACAAATTGAATCAGTTATACATATACCTATGTTCCCATATCTCTTCCCTCTTGCGTCTCCCTCCCTCCCACCGTCCCTATCCCACCCCTCTAGGTGGTCACAAAGCACCGAGCTGATCTCCCATAGCCACAGCTATGCGGCTGCTTCCCACTAGCTATCTATTTTACGTTTGGTAGTGTATATATGTCCATGCCACTCTCTCACTTTGTCCCAGCTTACCCTTCCCCCTCCCCATATCCTCAAGTCCATTCTCTTGTAGGTCTGTGTCTTTATTCCCGTTTTGCCCCTAGGTTCTTCGTGACTCTGTCAAGATTTAAAACAACAACAATAACACTAGAGGCAATAGATACAAAATTCCTGGATTTTAATAGTAGGTGCTAGTTTCTGCTTCTGGTAATGGCTTAGAAGCTCCTGTCAGAATAACCCTTCCACAAATAACTATAAACACTGCATAAAATGGAAAACACAACCATCTGAAGGCATTAAAGAGCAAACCAAAGTAGGCATATTTGTATGTATTTTATATGGACATTTAGAGTAAGGGAGCAGCACTGGGTGGGTTTCCAGTTTCTTATAGATTTTAGCCTGGAGGTAAGTCCCAGCTGGCGCACTAGGAAACCAAACCATAGAGAGTAAAACCATAGTCTTACTGAGTATAGGATTTGAGGTGACCATAGCAGCTGAAAAGTAAGGGAGGAATCCAGGAAAAGTGAGAGCCACAGAGAGGGAGCCCCAAATTCTTTGTACAATTGCCCAAATATCTAGATGGGCCCTGAATGACACATATGCAGGATGACTCTAAGCTTCCCAGCTAAGGCTAAATAAGAGAGGTGAGCTGAGATTTCAGAGTTTCGAGTTTGAATTCAGCCTAGGTAACTTTTTGCCAAAACAAACAAAAATAAATCTCTCTGGAGAAACATAACAGAATCCAGCGTCTCTATAATTTATCATTTATTATGTCCAGGTGAATTCAAAATTGCTAGACATGAAGAAACAAGAAAATGTGACCCATACAGAACTGACCCAAAGGTAGCTAGATGTTGGATTTAGCAAACAAATATTTTAAAGTAGTGATTATAACCTTGATAAAGGATATAAAGGAAGATACTTCTATAATATATAAAGATAGCTCAGCAAATAAATTGAAATTACAAAAAAGAACAAGATATAAATTTTAGAACTCACAAATATAATACCTGAAATAAAAATTCACTGAATGGGCTTAATAGTTGATTAAAAATGACAGAAGTAAAAGTCAGTGAACTTTAGGATAGAGCAATAGAAATTATCTAATCTGAAGGACAGAGAGAAAAAGATTTAAAAAAAATGAGCAGAGACTCACAGATCTGTAGGGCAATATTAAATTAGGTTGAAAATAAATGGATGGAAAAAGATATACCATGTGAACTATAACCATAAGAAAGCTGAATAAACTGTTTTAGTATCAGTTAAATTAGGCTTTGAGACAAAGGTTGTTATAAGAGATAAACGGGATTCCATAGTGTAAAAAAGGTTAATACATGAGAAAAATGTAACAGTCATAAATAAGTGTGTACCTAATAGCAGAGCTTCAAAGTACATGAAGCAAAACTGGACAGAATTAAAGGTAATAGGAAACACCAGGCACTTGAGAGTTTTCTAGAAAATAGAGGGGATGCAAGATGTGGATATTTATAGGGAGATGCCCAGAGCATGAAGATTTGTGCCTTATTTCCAAAAGCATGGTGCAGGAAGATGGAAAGCAAAGGATGAAGAAGTGGGTAAGCCTGGGGCAGCCTCACTTAGTCCTTATGTTCAGATTTCCTGAACCTGCAGGGCCACGCAAAAGTGCTGAGAGGGCTGGTAGGCTAAAAGAGGGCCCGGGTCTGAATGCGGAAGATTCAGAATGTGCTGCCTTTGAGACTGGATTGGAGTTGAGGCAGGAATTGAACACATTTGTTAGATGCCAGTGCGTGATGCCCTGTGACCAGGTGGGGTGAGCTATACCATAGATGCTAGTGGACCAGATGTCTTTCTTCAGCTGCCAAGATTTCTTGTAACCCCCTTGGGAAATTATGTTGTCGTCAGAGGAGAAGGAAGATGGAGGGGAGTGGGAGAATCTTGAATTGATGTAATATTTACCCAGTGAGACAGTTATAAGTCAAAAGTGGCAAGACTAAGGGATTAAAAACATTTTTTAATGTTGAAATTGAACAGTTTATAAAAGTGCATAAAATATATATGTACAGATTACCAAATCATCCAGATTAAGAAATAAGACATTGCTTACTTGAGAATCTTCTTAGTATGTTCATTCATGGTCACAGCCCCTTCCTTCTTCTTAATGGTAACTGCTATGTTGATGATTGGTTGTTGTTTTTTTTTTTTTTTTGAATAATTTTACTACCTACCATAAGAGCAATCGTGCCATAATTATTCTTGTACAGGGGCCACGATTACGTATGCACACATTTCTATAGGACAGATAACTAGGAATGGCATTGCTGGATCACAGGATATGAATATCTTTGCCTTTACTGAATATTATCACACTCTTTTCCAAGTGGTTCTACCAGTTTTCACACCCTGTAGTGTATGCAGATTTCTGTTGTTTCACATCATTGACAACTTCTTTTTGGTATGTCAGACTTTGGTGTTTCTTTTGCCAACAATGCTTACCGTATTTTGCAGTCTTCATTCTCAGGTGGTGACTTTCCTTTCCATTTCTCTGAGAAAATACAATAATCAGAATAGATATGCCACATTCCCATCACTACTTCTACCTGCCTACCTGCGTCAGTGCCGCTGTAGTCTGCCTTTCCTCCCATTATTATGGAGGAACTGTCTGTGCTTTTAGCTGTGGCAATCATCCCACTTGTGCCCTAGATCCCATCTTTTATATCTACTGAAGGACATTGCTCCACTATTTCTGTTCTCTTTCTTCTGCATCATCATTTCCCTTTCCGCTACTGGATTGTTTGCATTAGTGTACAGACTGGCAACTGTTTCTACCAACTTAAAACAACAACAACAAAATAATGGTAGTTAATACCACTGCCAGCAACTGCTCCATTGTTTGTGCTTTCCATTACAGAACTTCTAAAGAGTTATTTCTTCTTTCTGTCTCCAATTCCTCACTTCCCATTTTCTCTTAAACTCAATCAGATCAAGCTTTCTCCCTTACTATTCCCCAGAACTGCTCTTGTCAGTCACCAGTGACTGCCCTATTGCTAACTTCAATGGTCACTTCTCAGTCCTTATCTTACTTGATCAGTCAGCAGTATTTGACACCACTCTTTCTTTAATTTTCCAGGATACTTCATTAATCTTTCTTGGTCATCTTTGCTGGTTCCTCTTCATCATTCTCATCTCTTAACATTGGATACTCTACCTCAGTCCTTAGATCTCTCCTTTATGTTTTCCCTCTCCATTGATAAACTTATCCAGTCTCATGGTTTTAAGTAGTATAATTAAGCTTGCAGCTCCTAAATTATATTCCCTTTCTCCAGATTTGTGTATTAAATTGCTTACTTGACAGATTTACTTGCATGTCTAATAAGTACCTTAACATGCCTGAAACCAAACTCTTGATTTTTCCTAGGGCTGCTGCTATACATTTGTTTTATGCAGATTAGAAAAAAAGACTTATCTTTCTCTAGACAGAAGCTCCCTGTGTAGGGTGCACAGCTTTGGCTTCCCTTTTTTTTTTTTGTTTCAACTTTCCTTAGCTTCCTATAGTCTTCAGTTAATAGCAGCTCCATCTTTCTTGTTGTTTTAGTCAAATATTTTTGAGTTATCCTTGACTTTGTTCTTTCCAACCATGCCCAATTAACCAGTAAGCCCTGGTGGATATACTAAGTTGGATAAGAGGGAAGAGAATCCTAGCTAAGGAATAGCAGAAAGACAGGGAGGCCAAAGAGCTTGAAACACATTTGAGGTAGCTCTCCAGCCTTGCTAACACTTCAGCTTTGCCACTGGAAATGTCTTCCTTTCTACTTTTCATAGCGCAGCTCATCTTTTGCAGCTCAGCTCAAATAGGATCTACTTTGCTGAAATTTCTTTAACACTGTTTTTAACACCAAACTATTCTTTTTACTGCTTAGCATTGTTTGTGTCAGTTTTGTTTTGCCTTGGTTTCCTTATCTGTGTGTAGAATGCAGATATTAATATTACCCAACTCATAGAGTTTTATGAGATTAAATTAATACTTGTAAAGTGCATTGAACAGTGCCTGGCACACAGTTAATACAAAAAAAAGTTAGCTGTTTTGATAAGGCTGATGATGTCACTGTCTTCCTAGTAGATTGTGTGTCTCTGAGGGGTCAGTGGAGTTATCTGAGTCATCTTTGTTTTTTTTTTTTTTAACATCCTTATTGGAGTATAATTGCTTTACAATGGTGTGTTACTTTCTGCTTTATAACAAAGTGAATCCGTTATTCATATACATATATCCCCATATCTCTTCCCTCTTGGCATCTCCCTCCCTCCCACCCTCCTTATTCCACCCCTCTAGGTGGTCACAAAACACCTAGCTGATCTCCCTGTGCTATGCGGCTGCTTCCCACTAGCTATCTATTTTACATTTGGTAGTGTATATATGTCCATGCCACTCTCTCACTTTGTCCCAGCTTACCCGTCCCCCTCCCTGTATCCTCAAGTCCGTTCTCTAGTAGGTCTGCGTCTTTATTCCCATCTTGCCCCTAGGTTCTTCATGACCATTTCTTTTTTTTTGTTTTTTAGATTCCATATATATGTGTTACCATATGGTATTTGTTTTTCTCTTTCTGACTTACTTCACTCTGTATGACAGATTCTAGGTCCATCCACCTCACTAAAAATAACTCAATTTCATTTCTTTTTATGGCTGAGTAATATTCCATTGTATATAGGTGCCACATCTTTATCCATTCATCTGTTGATGGACACTTAGGTTGCTTCCATGTTATTGTAAATAGAGCTGCAATGAACATTGTGGTGCATGACTCTTTTTGAATTATGGTTTTCTCAGGATATATGCCCAGTAGTGGGATTGCTGGGTCATATGGGAGTTCTATTTTTAGTTTTTCAAGTAACCTCCATACTGTTCTCCATAGTGGCTGTTATCAATTTACATTCCCACCAACAGTGCTAGAGGGTTCCCTTTTCTCCACACCCTCTCCAGCATTTGTTGCTTGTAGAATTTTTTGTGATGGCCATTCTGACTGGTGTGAGATGATATCTCATTGTAGTTTTTATTGGCATTTCTCTAATGATTAATGATTTGGAGCATTCTTTCATGTGTTTGTTGGCAATCTGTATATCTTCTTTGGAGAAATGTCTGTGTAGGTCTTCTGCCCATTTTTGGATTGGGTTGTTTGTGTTTTTGATATTGAGCTGCATAAGCTGCTTATATATTCTGGAGATTAATCCTTTGTCAGTTGCTTCATTTGCAAATATTTTCTCCCATTCTGAGGGTTGTCTTTTAGTCTTGTTTATGGTTTCCTTTGCTGTGCAAAAGTGTTTAAGTTTCATTAGGTCCCGTTTGTTTATTTTTGTTTTTATTTCCATTTTTCTAAGAGGTGGGTCAAAAAGGATCTTGCTGTCATTTATGTCATAGAGTGTTCTGCCTATGTTTTCCTCTAACAGTTTGATAGTGTCTGGCCTTACATTTAGGTCTTTAATCCATTTTGAGTTTATTTTTGTGTATGGTGTTAGGGAGTGTTCTAATTTCATTCCTTTACATGTAGCTGTCCAGTTTTCCCAGCACCACTTATTGAAGAGGTTGTCTTTTCTCCACTGTATATTCTTGCCTCCATTATCAAAGATAAGGTGACCATATGTGTGTGGGTTTATCTCTGGGCTTTCTATCCTGTTTCATTGATCTATATTTCTGTTTTTTTGCCAGTACCATACTGTCTTGATTACTGTAGCTTTGTAGTAAAGTCTGAATTCAGGGAGCCTGATTTCCTCCAGCTCCGTTTTTCTTTCACAAGATTGCTTTGCCTATTCGGGGTCTTTTGTGTTTCCATACAGATTGTGCAATTTTTTGTTCTAGTTCTGTGAAAAATGCCATTGTTAGTTTGATAGGATTGCATTGAATCTGTAGGTTGCTTTGGGTAGTATAGTCATTTTCACAATGTAGATTCTTCCAATTGAAGGACATGGTATATCTCTCCATCTGTTTGTATCATCTTTAATTTCTTTCATCAGTGTCTTATAGTTTTCTGCATACAGGTCTTTCGTCTCCTTAGGTAGGTTTACTCCTAGGTATTTTATTCTTTTTGTTGCAGTGGTAAATATGAGTGTTTGCTTAATTTCACTCTCAGATTTTTCATCATTAGTATATAGGAATTCCAGAGATTTCTGTGCATAAATTTTGTATCCTGCTACTTTACCAAATTCATTGATTAGCTCTAATAGTTTTCTGGTAGCATCTTTAGGATTCTGTATCTATAGTGTCATGTCATCTGCAAACAGTGACAGCTTTACTTCTTCTTTTCCGATTTGGATTCCTTTTATTTCTTTTTCTTCTCTGATTGCTGTGGCTAAAACTTCCAAAAGTATGTTGAATAAGAGTGGTGAGAGTGGGCAACCTTGTCTTGTTCCTGATCTTAGTGGAAATGGTTTCAGTTTTTCACCATTGAGGATGATGTTGGCTGTGCGTTTGTCATATATGGCCTTCATTATGTTGAGGAAAGTTCCCTCTATGCCTACTCTCTGGAGGGTTTTTATCATAAATGGGTGTTGAATTTTGTTGAAAGCTTTCTCTGCATCTATTGAGATGATCATATGGTTTTTCTCCAATATGTTAATATGCCGTATCACATTGATTGATTTGCATATACTAAGAATCCTTGCTTTCCTGGAATAAACCCCACTGGATCATGGTGTATGATACTTTTAATATGCTGTTGGATTCTGTTTGCTAGTATTTTGTTCAGGAATTTTGCATCTGTGTTCATCAGTGATATTGGCCTGTAGTTTTCTTTGTGAACATCTTTGGTTTTGGTATCAGGGTGATGGTGGCCTCGTAGAATGAGTTTGGGAGTGTTCATCCCTCTGCTGTAGTTTGGAAAAGTTTGAGAAGGATAGGTGTTAGCTCTTCTCTAAATGTTTGATAGAATTCGCCTTTGAAGCCATCAGGTCCTGGGCTTTTGTTTGTTGGAAGATTTTTAATCACAGTTTCAATTTCAGTACTTGTGATTGGTCTGTTCATATTTTCAAATTTTCCTTGTTCAGTCTCAGCAGGTTGTGCATTTCTAAGAGTTTGTGCATTTCTAAGAGTTTGTCCATTTCTTCCAGGCTGTCCATTTTATTGGCATAGAGTTGCTTGTAGTAACTCTACAAGCTTCATCCTTTGTATTTCTGCAGTGTCATTTGTTACTTCTCCTTTTTCATTTCTAATTCTATTGATTTGAGTCTTCTCCCTTTTTTTCTTGATGAGTCTGGCTAGTGGTTTATCAGTTTTGTTTATCTTCTCAAAGAACCAGCTTTTAGTTTTATTCATCTTTGCTATCATTTCCTTCATTCCTTTTCCATTTATTTCTGATTTTTATGAATTCTGTCCTTCTGCTAACTTTGGGGTTTTTTTGTTTTTCTTGCTCTAATTGCTTTAGGTGGAAGGTTAGGTTGTTTATTTGAGATGTTTCTTGTTTCTTAAGGTAGGATTGTTTTGCTATAAACTTTCCTCTTAGAAGTGCTTTTGCTGCATCCCATAGGTTTTGGGTCATCGTGTTTTCATTGTCATTCGTTTGTAGGTATTTTTTGATTTCCTCTTTGATTTCTTCAGTGATCTCTTGGTTATTAAGTAGTGTATTGTTTAGCCTCCATGTGTTTGAATTTTTTACAGATTTTTTCCTGTAATTGATATCGTGTCTTATAGCGTTATGGTCAGAGAAGATACTTGATACGATTTTAATTTTCTTAAATTTACCAAGGGTTGATTTGTCACCGAAGATACGATGTATCCTGGAGAATGTTCCATGAGCACTTGAGAAGAGAGTGTATAATGTTGTTTTTGGATGGAATGTCCTATAAATATCAATTAAGTCCATCTTGTTTAATGTATCATTTAAAGCTTTTGTTTCCTTGTTTATTTTCATTTTGGATGATCTGTCCATTGGTGGAAGTGGGGTGTTAAAGTCCCTTACTATGATTGTGTTACTGTCAGTTTCCCATTTTATGGCTGTTAGCATTTACCTTATGTATCGTGGTGCTCCTATGTTGGGTGCATCAATATTTACAATTGTTATATCTTCTTTTTGGATTGATCCCTTGATCATTATGTAGTATCCTTCTTTGTCTCTTGTAATAGTCTTTATTTTAAAGTCTATTTTGTCTGATATGAGAATTGCTACTCCAGCTTTCTTTTGGTTTCCATTTGCATGGAATATCTTTTTCCATCTGCTCACTTTCAGTCTGTATGTGTCCCTAGGTCTGAAGTGGGCCTCCTGTAGACAGCATATATATGGGTCTTATTTTTGTATCCATTCAGCCAGTCTGTGTCTTTTGGTGGCAGTATTTAATCCATTTACATTTAAGGTAATTATCAATTTGTATGTTCCTATTACCATTTTCTTAATTGTTTTGGGTTTGTTATTGTAGTACTTTTCCTTCTCTTGTGTTTCCTGCCTAGAGAAGTTCCTTTAGCATTTGTTGTACAGCTGGTTTGGTGGTCCTGAATTCTCTTAGCTTTTGCTTGTCTGTAAAAGTTTTAATATCTCCATCAAATCTGAATGAGATCCTTGCTGGGTAGAGTAATCTTGGTTGCAGGTTTTTCTCCTTCATCACTTTAAATATGTCATGCCAGTCCCTTCTGGCTTGCAGAGTTTCTGCTGAAAGATCAGCTGTTAACCTTATGGGGATTCCCTTGTGTGTTATTTGTTGCTTTTCCCTTGCTGCCTTTAATATTTTTTCTTTGTATTTAATTTTTGATGGTTTGATCAATATGTGTCTTGGCGTGTTTCTCCTTGGATTTATCCTGTATGGGACTCTCTGTGCTTCCTGGACTTGATTAACTATTACCTTTCCCATATTAGGGAAGTTTTCAAGTATAATCTGTTCAAATATTTTCTCAGTCCCTTTCTTTTTCGCTTCTTCTGCTGGAACCCCTATAATTCGAATGTTGGTATGTTTAATGTTGTCCCAGAGGTCTCTGAGACTGTCCTCAATTATTTTCATTCTTTTGTCTTTATTCTGCTCTGCAGTAGTTATTTCCACTATTTTATCTTCCAGGTCACTTATCTGTTCTTCTGCCTCAGTTATTCTGCTATTGATCCCTTGTAGAGAATTTTTAATTCAATTTATTGTGTTGTCAATCTCTGTTTTTTTTTGGTCTTTAGTGCTTCTAGGTCCTTGTTAAGCATTTCTTGTATTTTCTCCATCCTATTTCCAAGATTCTGGATCATCTTTACTATCATTATTCTGAATTCTTTTTCAGGTAGACTGCCTATTTCCTCTTCATTTGTTAGGTCTGGTGTGTTTTTACCTTGCTCCTTCATCTGATGTGTGTTTCTCTGTCTTCTCATTTTGTTTAACTTACTGTGTTTGGGGTCTCCTTTTCGCAGGCTGCAGGTTCATAATTCCTGTTGTTTTTGGTGTCTGCCCCCAGTGGCTAAGGTTGGTTCAGTGGGTTGTGTAGGCTTCCTGGTGGAGGGGACTAGTGCCTGTGTTCTGGTGGTTGAGGCTGGATTTTGTCTTTCTGGTGGGTAGGTCCATGTCTGGTGGTGTGTTTTGGGGTGTCTGTGGCCTTATTATGATTTTAGGCAGCCTCTCTGCTAATGGGTGGGGTTGTGTTCCTGTCTTGCTTCTTGTTTGGCATAGGGTGGGGTGTCCAGCACTGTAGCTTACTGGTCGTTGAGTGGAGGTGGGTCTTGGCGTTGAGATGGAGATCTCTGGGAGATTTTCACTGTTTGATATTACATAGAGCTCGGAGGTCTCCTGTGAACCAATGCCGTGATCTTGGCTCTCCCACCTCGGAGGCACAGCCCTGATGCCTGGCTGGAGCACCAAAAGCCTGTCATCCACATGGCTCAGAATAAAAGGGAGAAAAAAAGAAAAAGAAAGAAAGAAAGATGATAAAACATAATAAAATAAAATAGTTATAATAAAAAATAATAAAATTATTAAAAATATTTTAAAAAAGTAATTAAAAAAAAGAAAGCAGAGAGCAACCAAACCAAAAACCAAATCCACCAATGATAACAAGTGCTAAAAACTATACTAAGAAAACAACAGCAAAAAAAACAAACAAAAAAAATGGACAAGACAAATGGTAAAAGCAAAACTATACAGACAGAATCACACACAGAAGCATACATATACACACTCACAAAAAGAGAAAAAGGGAAAAAGAAATATATATCGTTGCTCCCAACATCCACCTCCTCAATTTGGGATGATTCGTTGTCTTTTTAGGTGTTCCACAGATGCAGGGTACATCAAGTTGATTGTGGAGATTTAATCCACTGCTCCTGAGGCTGCTGGGAGGGATTTCCCTTCTCTTCTTTGTTTGCACAGCTCCTGAGGTTCAGCTTTGGATTTGGCCCCGCCTCTGCGTGTAGGTTGCCTGAGGGCGTCTTTTCTTTACTCAGACAGGACGGGGTTACAGGAGCCGCTGCTTCAGGGGCTCTGGCTCACTCAGACTGGAGGG
Source organism: Lipotes vexillifer (assembly GCF_000442215.2). Lineage (NCBI taxonomy): Eukaryota > Metazoa > Chordata > Mammalia > Artiodactyla > Lipotidae > Lipotes > Lipotes vexillifer. The sequence goes on from NW_006792683.1 coordinate 563,799, forward strand.
GTACGGATGGGGGGGGCGAGCCTGTGTCGGCAGAGGCCGGTGTGATGTTGTACCAGCCTGAGGTGTTGTGCGTTCTCCCGGGGAAGTTGTCCCTGGATCACAGGACCCTGGCAGTGGTGGGCTGCACAGGCTCCCGGGAGGGGAGGTGTGGAGAGTGACCTGTGCTCGCACACAGGCTTCTTAGTGGCGGCAGCAGCAGCCTTAGCGTCTCATGCCCATCTCTGGGGTCTGCGCTGAAAGCCACGGCTCGCGCCCGTCTCTGGAGCTCCTTTAAGCGGTGCTCTTAATTCATTCTCCTCAGGCACTAGGAAACAAGAGAGGCAAGGAAAAGTCTCTTGTCTCTTTGGCAGCTCCAGCCTTTTCTCAGACTCCCTCCCGGCTAGCCATGGTGCAGTAGCCCCCTTCAGGCTATGTTCACGCAGCCAACCCCAGTCCTCTCCCTGGGATCCGACTGAATCCCGAGCCTCAGCTCCCAGCCCCTGCCCTCCCCTGCGGGTGAGCAGACAAGCCTCTTGGGCTGGTGAGTGCCGGTTGGCACCGATCCTCTGTGCGGGAATCTCTCCACTTTGCGCTCTGCACCCCTGTTGCTGTGCTTTCCTCGACTCCGAAGCTTCCCCCCTCCACCACCTGCAGTCTCCACCCGCGAAGGAGCTTCCTAGTGTCTGGAAACCTTTCCTCCTTCACAGCTCCCTCCCAGAGGAGCAGGTCCCATCCCTATTCTTTTGTCTCTGTTTTTCCTTTTTTCTTTTGCCCTACCCAGGTATGCAGGGAGTTTCTTGACTTTGGGGAAGTCTGAGGTCTTCTGCCAGCATTCAGTAGGTCTTCTGTAGGAGTTGTTTCCCCCCCCACATGTAGATGTATTTCTGATGTATTTGTGGGGAGGAAGGTGATCTCCACGTCTTACTCTTCCACCATCTTGAAGCTCCCCTCTCTGAGTCATCTCTGGATGCTCAGATTTTTTTGGCTTGAATTTATTATTTATTAATTTTATGTAAAAATGTTATAAATGCCCATGTTTATACATGTTGGGAAAAACCCTTTTTCAGACTACCCTAGACAGATTACATTCTGTAATACACTTTTTAGCATGAAGAAAAGTACCCAATATTTTGAGTCCAAGTGCCTAAAAAGTTATGTAATATTTTCTCTGATGAGGTAGTGCTTCGCAGTTAGCCTGGAGAACAGCTGTGGTCCTTGTTTATGGGACTCATCATTACAGTTTCCTAGTATCTGTGGGGAACTGGTTCCAAGCCCCCTGTGGATACCGATATCTGAGGATGCTGCATTATGTGAAATGGCATACTACAGTCAGCCCTCCAGATCTGCGAATTCTGAACCTAGGGATTCAACCAACCAGAATTCCATCTGTGGTTGGTTGAATCTGCAGATGTGAATATCCAGCATTTAACATAGTGCTAAGCACAGAGTAGATGATCGGTAAGTGTTTATTGAATAGGTGGATTCATAGTATTGGGCATGCAGATGTTGTTGGATAGACATATATATGTATGGAGGCAGCAGTGGTGCATTGGAAAAAGGGCTGCAATTAGATTTTATGGCAAAGCTCTGGTCCAGACTACACCAACTGCATGACCTTGGGCAAGCGACTTAACCTTCTGAACTTTAGTTTCTTCAGCTGAAATTAGAGATAATATATCTCAGGGTAATGTTTTAAGGACCACTTGAGATAATGTATATGAAAGTACTTAGTAATCTATAGCTCATGATGCAAATTAAGGTTGTTTGGTATTAAGGTTTGTAATTCAAAGTATACCTAGTGTAATTACAAAGCAGTGAGAGTTACTGTAAATTGTATAAGAAACTCAGTCCTGTCATTTAAAACTTACCTTTGTTATATAATGTATATGGATCTCTTTACTCTTTGTATGGAAAGGTGACGCATGGCTTACAAGTACTTTTCACACATATAATGGAGGCTGTGAGAATGTTTCCACACTCTGCTCCCAGAAGGTTAGTTTCTGGCTTGCTTGAGTAGTCATAACTGAAGTCTGTTGTTCTTTGCAACATGGCTTCTTAGTCTTCTTCTACCTTAGACAATCAATTTGTGAAAGATTACATAGGCTGAGCACAATCAAACGTTATTTTGAAAGTAATTTGTAGATTAAAATTTAAAAAAATCCAATTATTAATCAGTGAGAATATAGGTTTTTTTCAAAATAAATTGCTAGGTGAACAAATCCACACAAAATCCTTGACACTTGAATAGCTTTCTCTTAGGTGCATTTTTATCAGGCAGTTTATGTACAGTGATGAGTGGTCAGCTTGAAATCTTAGTCAAATAGAACCCATATCTCCCACATTCCACACTGCTGTGGGCTGGTCTGCCTGCACTGGTGTTTTTCAGCAAATCTCAGCTCTTAGGTCTAGTGCAGTCCTTGAGCCAAGAGGGGCTGCTCAGATAAACTTTATTCTTGCTCGTGCAGCTGTGTCTTATCCCATTTGTTAAGGGTTTCTTCCATGTCTCCCCACAAAGGTAAATAAAGAACTGTTTTAGTATTCTGCTGTTGCCCTTTAAACCTGGCCACTTTGAAACATAATAAGCCTAGTGTCTATGTTGTTGTATTGATTACATTTCAGGCCCTGGGTATTGGTAATCTGTCTCATCATTTAGTGCTTATAAACATTGATGCAACTGCTCGAGGAGCCATGTGCATCATCAGTGGCAGTTGCAGATCTCACAATCATACTGAAGCTTATATGTTATTGTTTTTTTCTGAAGGATGTGACCCAAACATGACTACCTTGCAACTATTTAAGATATTTTATTGCTTTTAAACTTATTTTGAGACTAACTGTAGTTATGGCAGTTTCAAGAACATTTTAGTGGTGTTAGAGTGACTCTCAGTTGAGATTCATTCATTTCTTTGTTTCACCCAGAAAGAGTTATATAGAAGGGTCTCTGCTTATTCTATGTAAGTAGGAAAATGATATCTAATATGATCAAATATGAAGTTGTGTATTTTTAAAATTTAGCCCAAGTTCTCATACACTCTGGATAATTCAAATTTGTGATTGGAAAATACATGATATCCAATTTCTATTTATAAAGTCAGGTGACTCTTTAGTTTCTGTTGTGTGTGTGTGTGTGTGTGTGTGTGTGTGTACGTACATTCCTTTTCTTGGGGCAGTGAAGACCACTGACTCAGAAGAGGAAAGTCAGGAGTCAGCAAGGAAAACCCTTACCTTATCTTTCCAAATTTTATCCCGACACAAGTGGGAGGTATTGCTTGCAGTGCCATTGGCTACAAAGGATGTCCTGTAAGTCTTCCTGTAGGAAGTAGCAACCTAAGTTTTGAAAGATGAGTGAGAATTAACTGGATCCAGAAGGTGGAGGGTGATACTGCTGGCTGGGGGGTAGTGTATAGAAACATGGCATGAAATATCACATGTAATTGGGGAGTTGTCTTTGGACTGGTGGGATCAAAAAGAAAATGTAGGAGAGTGGTGGGAATGAGCCTAGACCCACAGATGGGCAAAATAATTAAGTTTTTGCTGAAGTAATTGTCATCATGATCATCATTAACAGTCATCATCACCACCACCACCACCGCCTTACTCTCACACCCACCATTGTTGTTATCATCATCCTGGCAAGTAGCATACCAGGCTCAATTAAGGAAGTGGCAGAAAGGGAAATGTTGAGGCTGTCTAATCTGTAGGATTTGGAGACTGATTTGATGTGGGGTGACTTATGCGTAGATGGGTTGTTGTACTTGGGCTGCATGTGGGACAGCCAGTAGAGATGTCAAGCAGGGATATGGGCATGCAGGACTGAAACTCAGCAGAGAGGTCTGGGATGCAGACAGACTTTGGGAATCATATCTGAAGCCTTTCTTCTTGTATTTCTTTTTTTGCAAAGCATACAGGAGAGGAAATCAGGGAAGAGAGAGCAAACTATACTTTTAGGGGGCTTGAAAAAATGTTGTGGAAAGGAAAAAGGGAAAGAAGAGAGTTCAGAAAGAGGACAAAAAGGACTAAAGGGGAATTGGGGAAAGTGTGAGTAGCAGAAAGAAAAAGAAAGTTCATTTATTCCTTATTGAGTGCCTATTGTGTATAGTCATGTGCTAGACACTGCAGAAACAGAAAGAGTGAATGACTGTGACACAGAAGACTGTGCTGGGTATTATGGGCAATGTACGATGAGTCTGATAGAGTCCTTGTTTCCAAGGAATTCGTAGTATATTAGTGAAGAGAGGCATATAAGCTACTAACAAGAAATAATATGAGGGAAAATGAAATGGCATCATGGTGATAAATTATTCCTGAACGGAATTGGAGAAGGTTTCTTGGAGATGATAACATTTAGGCAGAATCTGGAGGCTTGAGTGGTATGTCTCTCAGGGAGAAAGAGAGGAAAGAGCTTTCTGGGTTGGTGATAGCACATGAGTGTTATCCGCTAAATTGTGTTCCCACCAAATTCATACTTTGAAGCCCTAACCCCCCACATGACTATATTTGAATATAGGGCCTTTAAGGAAGTAATTAAGGTCAACTGAGGTCAGAGGGTGGGACTCTTATAGGACAGGTGTCTTTATAAGAAATGAAAGAGATACTGGAGCTCTCTTTCTGTCCGTGTGCTCACAGAATAAATTCATTTGAGGGCACAGCAAGAAGGCAGTCATCTGCAAGCTGGGAAGAGAGCTCTCACAAGAATTTGAATTTTCTGACACCTTGATTTTGGACTTTTTGCCTCCAGAAAGTGAGAAAGTAAATTTCTGTTCTTTAAGCCACCCAGCCTATGGCATTTTGTTGTGGTGACCTGAGTAGATTAATACAATGAGCAGCTCACAGAGTCACACAGTGTGTTTAAGGGAAGATGAGCAGCTATGTGAGTCTGGAGACAAGGCCATAGGAGGGGGTGTGGTAGGAGATGAGAGAGCTAAGTGCATTCTTTGAGTAACTGGATAACCTTGAAGGAAAATGGCCACTTGGCTTAATACCTCTTGGGTTATAAATACTGATCATTGAGTTCTGTGAACAAAAGGAGCAGACATGGGAAAATTTGGGAGCTCCTTAAGGAAGGTCAGAGCTAATAGTCAAAATACATTTACATCACAAAGGCAGTTAGGGTAGCCACCCCTTATAATGAAGACCTGAAAAATTAAGAAGTAAAACATGAAGCATTTTCCACATTTCCTAATAGACTGTTGGTCTGTTGCTATATAGATATTAGATATGATATGTTTCATTTTGTGATTTTTGGCTCCTTGATTAGCAGTATTTGAAAATCAGCTTGAGGGTAACGTTGGACACACCATCCAGGTGACTATATTCATTAATCTTGTTACTGTCAGTGAATGGAATGCTCACACAGGCAGCCTCACTGAACCCTTGTGAAAATGTTCCTTTTCCATCTTGTTGAACCTGTGAGTTTCAGTGTTGATACATTGGCTGATTAATGCTAGTCTGGGCCAAGTCAAAGTCATGTACAATGCAGCCAGCATTCCCTTGAATAATCAACTCTCATTTAGAAGGAAATGGAAAGTTGTTACAAATTAAACACTAAAGGGGAAGGGGGATGACATGTTTAATTGCTTGCTTTCTTGTCCCTTCTTAATGTGTGAGATGCCCTTATGAGAAGGGCTAGAGTAGACAGATTACGTGGAAACAGCCATTTCACTATCCTCTGTCTCATCCTTATGATAATATTCATTCCTCATTTTATTTTTAATGTATTCCCTGTTTGTTACAGTTTTTCAGCATCTGATTATACACAAGGAGTAACTGCCCCCCATATACCTGTCATTGGTTGGAAAGACAATTTTGAGTGAATTTTAATATGATTTAAAAAAAATTTTATTTTATTTATTTAATTTTGGCTGCATTGGGTCTTCATTGCTGCATGCGGGCTTTCTTTAGTTGTGGCACACAGGGGCTACTCTTTGCTGCAGTGCTTGGGCTTTTCATTGCAGTGGCTTCTTTTGTTGTGGAGCACGGGCTCTAGGCACGCAGGTCAGTAGTTGTGGCTCGTGGGCTCTAGAGCACAGGCTCAGTAGTTGTGGCGCACGGGCTTAGTTGCTCTGTGGCATGTGGGATCTTCCCGGACCAGGGCTCGAACCTGTGTCCCCTGCATTGGCAGGTGGATGCTTAACCACTGTGCCACCAGGGAAACCCTGCATAATTTTTTGAGAGAATAAATTTTGTTTGTGTCACAGACTCAGAGAGTCCTTGATGACATGTTGACAGGTATTGGAAATGATGGGATTGGAGAGCTGACAGGTGACTCATGCATATGCATGTCTTCTGTGATTATACATAGTAATCTATATGGGGTTATTTATGGTAGCGTTGTCATAGCGATCAGTGAGCAGTAAACAAGGCTCTCAAAGCCACAGGGAGAGTTTTTACAGCCTCTGTGACCAACTGTGGTACCTCTAATTTATTTATTTATAGTTAGAATCTATTATTTTTTCTTTTCTAAATTTTTATGAAGTATAAAAACTAGGAACTGTAAATCATTGCCTATTTTCTTATAAAATGTATGGATCAGATCTTTTTATTTGTGTGCTTAATAAATTTTCTGAACATAAAGATTATATGAATTATCTTAAAGATTTTAAAAATAATCGTAACTTTTAATGAAAATTAGAATAAATCTTTTAAATTGATGGAAGGTTGTACGCAAGGATACTGAAAGCTTAAGGAAAGAAAGTTTCATTCTCTATAGATGTAGATTAACAGCACTGACATTAACCATCCATTCATTTATTTATTCATTCATAGGTATTATCACGTGCTTGCTGTGGAAATCTGTGCTGTATGCTGGGGGTTATAGTAATAAATGAAACAGTCTCTGCTGTTACAGAGATTATATTGAAATGGGAAGGAGAGAAGCAGTAAACAATTGAAAAACAAGTGCTATTGAGAGAACAGTTGAGTGCTGGATGGAAAATAATGTGGATTGGGGTTGAGAAGAAGGGAAACCCATGCTGATAGAGAACTCAGAGAAAAGTTGGCAGCAGTGGTGGGGTAGTTTTTTAAACTCCCCGAATTTCCCCCATAAAAACAGAGCAATTAGGATAGCAAAACCAAAAACTCATTGGCAACATCTGCCAAAAAATGAAGTAATGAATTATCTCCACAAACCTCAGAAATAAAAAAGGATAAGGCCAAACCACAGACAGCAGCAAGACCAGAGTAGGATCAGCAGTTGTGTGTAATGAAGCAGAGGAGAGGTAATGGAACTTCAGGAAACAAATTACCAATAGGTGTTCATCTCAAATAGAGGAGTCCCCAGTGACTATGGAAAGCCAAACTGAGAAACAGCAATGAAAACTGAGAGGAGGCTTTACTAGTTCCCAGTTCACACATGAGTATAAGGTGACCATGTAAAATTGGATGGTGCTGGAATGGTCTGGGCCTGATGAACTCATAATACCAATCAACTAAATCTCTTCTAGGGCAGAGCTCCCCCTCACCCCCACCCCACAGAGATAACTGCTGGGAGTAGAATCTAAATTGAGAGGACAAGAATACTAGGGCAGAGGAGAGAAATGTCAGATAGAAAAGGGAGGAGGGAGCAGGGGTGGCATATCTCAGAAGATACACAGCCATAGTTTTTAATACTTCATGCTAACAACAGAAGAAAGAACTGTAGAGAGTGAAGCTAGGAAAGTTTTCCTGGCCCATTCCTCCTATTACACATGAGCAACAAGATTGGATCATGATCACATTCCATATAAGTTATTATTATAAAAAAATAGAGAAATGGAGAGAATAATACTCTTCCAGAGAAGAAAGAATGCCCACAAAACATGAAAAAGTTAACCTAGTATTTCAAAATGATTTTTAAAAATTAAGAAAATAATACAAACTATGATCAAACAGCATAAGTAGAATTGGGGGCGGGGAATTCTTTGGTTATTTAGGCAAAAAGACCAAGGCATTTATTAAGAAAAGAATGTTAGATTTATATAAAAATTTTTGGTATCAACATTTTATGCCCGAAGATAATGGAGTAACATATTTGAATAAAATGTGAGCCAAGCATTTTGTATCCAGTTAAATACTGACCTTCAAATATAAAATCCTTGGGAAAGCTCTATATAATAGAACTCAGGAAATATTGTTATTATAAGCCTTCCCATAGAATCTACTAGAGAACAAGTTCAGATAACAAAAATGACTGGGTAAGAAATTGAGAGTGATCTACGTACACTGCATATTTGCCTGTAGAACTAAGTAAATAATGGACATAAGGGGGGCAATATATTATGTTTTGAACTGTTAAAAATGTCAGGAAAAGCAGAAGAATATATGGTAAGCAGGGTAAACTTATTGGTAGCTTTATAATTATTAACTGAGAATTAAAAAATATACTTCAAATTATTCTGGAAATGAAAGAGAGGAAGTAGAAGAAGAGGTTACTGCCTTATTTCAATATTGGTCCCACTAGTAAATAGTATGCAAAGAAGGGACAGGGACTAAGGTTATTAGAAAAAGGCAGTGTGAAAGAAATAATTGAAACAAAAATACAAATCTTGGGCTTCCCTGGTGGCGCAGTGGTTAGGAGTCTGCCTGCCAATGCAGGGGACACGGGTTTGAGCCCTGGTCCAGGAAGATCCCACTTGCCATGGACTAACAAAGCCTGTGCGCCACAACTACTGAGCCTGCGCTCTAGAGCCCGTGAACCACAACTGCTGAAGCCTGCACGCCTAGAGCCCGTGGTCTGCCACAAGAGAAGCCACAGCCACGAGAAGCCTGTGCACCGCAACAGAGTAGACCTCGTTCACCACAACTAGAGAAAGCCCATGTGCAGCAGCGAAGACGCAGTGCAGGCAAAAATAAAAATAAATAAAATAAAATAAAATTAAAAAAATACAAACTTTTCTAATACCAAATCTGTATTTGTAAAAAAATACAAATCTTTCTAATTCCCCAACAATGCAAAATCCAAGTCTAAGATATGGTACCTCTAATTTAAAAAGCAAGTTTGATGATAAGCTTATTGAACTTGAGAGTCCCAATATAATGCTTTTATTTTAAACTTCAAAATCATGATGAAGAACATAAAGTCTGATGAAATGAAAAAGAACCGGCATTGTGGTTGAACAGGAGCCAGGGTTCCAGGCCTCACTTAATAGTTGTGTGACCTTGGACAAGTCATCCATTTTGAGTCTCAATTTCCTAATTCTTAATGGGAGCTTAATAATATCTATTCCAGCATATCTTTTCCAATGAGACTGTCGTAGGGAAGAAATGAAATGACGCATATGAAAGGGTAGTTACGCATGCTCAGGAGTAATAAACCTGAAGACAACAGACATTCTGTGAGAGAGGTTATGCATCTGGTTCTATTCATTTTAGGTGCCAGAACCTTGGACTTCATTGTTCGGGAATCTGTATTAAAAAATAATAGTTTTTTTTTAATTAAAAAACCGTGGGGAGATCTTAGTTTGGATTTTACGAAGCCGACAAAAGGATTCGATGAGAATGATTGAATTCATGTTTTCTAAGGAAGCTACATACACTTGACTCTACGTTAGCTAGATAAGTATAAATACAACACTATAGAGACTATACAGTGATCTTCTGGAAAACTTGGATTTTCTTCACACTAAGCAGCTGATAAGAACAACTCCTCAGTGTGTTGAAGATGCTCAGGTCTGCTCTTTCAGCTGTTTGTTCAGTTAACACCTGTGTTCCTTTCCTGGGATTTTTCAATTTGTTTTTTTCCCCAGGAAATCATTTCTAATTGCATATTTTTCAGTCTCTGATGATGTGATTGATCAAAGGTCATTTTGGTGATTTAGGGACTCTGCTTTCCTCTCTGTAAAATGCTACTTTTCCAAGCTGTGGAAATGCAAGACACCTGTAGGTTTAGTGGGTCTGTAGAAAGGAAGCTGTTAACTAGAGAGGGCAGAGGGTATCTTGGCAAAGTGGCTGACCTACTGTGTGCTTTCCTTATCCCACACGAAGGTGCACCCTGGGTCTGCTGGTTCATGTGGCCTGCTGGGTGGGGGGGTCCTGCTAGTTTCCACATGCTCATATTTTTATGCCCTTCTGTATTAGTCACACTTCTCCAGAGAAGCATAACCAATAGAATATATCAATATATATATGGGGAAATTTAATATAGGAATTGGCTCACATGGGTTTGGAAGCTGAGAAGTCCCATGATTTGCCATCTGCAAGCTGGAGAACCAGGAGAGCCAGTGATGTAATTCAGTCTGAGTTGGAAGGCCTCAGAATCAGGGGGCTGATGATGCAAGTTCCAGTGTAAGTCCAAAAGCCCAAGAACCTGGAACGCCAGTCTCTCAGGGTAGGAGAGGATGAATGTCTCAGCTCAAGCAGAAAAAGAGTGCATTCACCCTTCCTCAGCTTTTTTGTTTTATTTAGGCCCCCAACAGACTGGGTGATGACCACTCACACTGGAGAGAGGGCCATTTGCTTTACTCAGTTCAACAATTTAAATGCTAATCTCTTCTGGAAATGACCACGCAGACACATCCAGAAATAACGTTTTACTAGGTATCTGGGCATCCTTTAGCCCTGTCAAGTTAACACATATAATTAATCATTACACCTTCCAACCCAGGAAGCCACTTCATTACACCCTAATCCCTGCTTGGCAACAATACACTTGTCCTGTGGCTGCTCCATAACTCAGATTTGACTTTTAGGACTTAAGAGTAGGGTTTCCAGTTGAGCCACAGGGCTTAGGGTTCTTCAGCTTTTATTATAGAGTCCAGCCAAGGGTCCTTTCAAGCAACAGACTTGGCCCTGATCTTCCAGAGTTGTCAGTACTGGGAATGGATTTAAAAAACAAATCTTTGCTTGACCCTTCCTATAGTTCTTTCTCTAACCTGAGTTCACTATCTTTCCTGCTCTGGGCTGTGCTCTCTGTGAGGTGAAAGCTCCTGTCAGTTTTCATTCAACATCATTTCTATAGTCTATCATGGTATAGAACAAATAAATGCATTTATAAATTGAGAGCATCAAAATTACAAAAAACCCTATAAACATAAACAAATATATTAATATCACAGTTGTCAAACACAAATTGCCAATCATCAATCATCAGTTAATTATATTGCTTATAGTGTCATGATTTAATAGAAAAAGGTGATGAAATCAGATGGCTTGAATTTAAATCTAAGCTCTGACTTAATAGCTGAGTGACTTTGGGCAATTTATTTAGCTGTTTAAAACTTCAGATTTCTTAACTTTCAAGTGAAATGATACATGTAAGTGTATAGCACAGCATTGCCAAGTAATAATTTCTCAATAAGTTTTAGCTATAATTTTTATGATATGTCAAACATAGCAAAGAAATACTTTATTTTTTTTTTGAAGAAAAGATAAAATACTGAGTGGCAAATTAGTGTGTGTGAAAATTGGCATAATCTTTCTAGAGAAAAAAGTGATGATATAAGCAAAAAACATTAAAATGTGCATATCCTTCAACCAAATATTTCTATGTTTAGGAGTTAATAATCAGGCATTTTTATAAATATGTAAAAGAATTTCTGCTGACATTTATAGTTATAAAAAAGGAAACAAGTATTCAGCAATAGGTGGATTTCTAGGTAAGTTTTTAAGACTACCATATAGAAATATGTATTTTAAAAAGGGAAAATACCCATAAAAGGCCAAGAGAAGAAGGAGATCACAAACCATTAAAAACAATATGGTCCTATAAATACCCAGATGGTCTAATAGTCCTTGTAAACTGAACATGCCTAAAACCAGACTCTTGATTCCCTTCAGTGTATTCCTTTCCCAGTGTTCCCATTTCTGCAAATGACACTTTTTAGCTGATATCTTTTTTCTTCAGAGTACTTACACTACTGTGTTATATATTTATATGTGTTTTTAATCTATCTCTATTACCAGTATGTTAATTTCATGGGAGCAGGCATCCTAACTGTCCTGGTCATAGTAGTATTGCTAATACCTAGAATGACAAGCACATAGCAGGCATTGATGTATATTTGTTGATTTATTGCATGAATGACTATTTAAAATGCATTAAATAGAAAAGGATATGTGAAAGTGTTACCAGTGATTAACTCTTGGAGGCAGAATAATGGTGATATTTTAGAGCTCTTCTATATTTTTCAATTTTCTCACTAGTTAGAAGAAAGTTATTAAAATTGGTATAGAGAGACTAATTTGTAAACTTACTGAATTTTAGAAAATCATGTACACTGTTGTTTTTAATGGTCAGGAAGAAAAGCAAAGAATGAAACTGTATAGTTTGCTGTAATAGGACTGTATGATTAACATATCAGCAGAAGATCAGTCAAAATAATCATAAAAATTGACAGCAAAGAGAATTATTTAGTTCAACTATCATCCCAGAGAAATAACTCCTCCTAAGATGGCAGTGTACTATCCTCAGAGAAGCCTTGCTTCATAAAAACTGGATCAGTACTCTTAAAACAAAATCACAGAGTATCTAATTTTAGGAAACTTTAGTTCCAATTTCCTTCATTCAAGTTGCATTTACTTTTATCTTATAGTAAATTCAGTTTTTGTTTTTCTGATTTGAGAAAAATAGTTGATGGAATTCTTTATGAAATTGAAATTTCTGTTGTGTTCAATGAAGCCAAACTTATACTTTGCAGATCTTATGTATACCCCACAAAGTATATAATATGCTTTTAAATTCTTTACCCCAAAGAAGTCTTTGCAGCTCTCTTGATATTACACCAAAAAAACCCCCCCAAACCAAAAGAACTTCTCAACCTGTTTTCTCTGTTTACATTGTTTTATACTGTATTATAAGTTCCTAGTAAGCTAACAAAGTATAATTTTGTTATTAACTTTGATCAAGTGCCATGCACATCTCTGTGCTTAAAAATTGTTACTTTAGGGCTTCCCTGGTGGCGCAGTGGTTGAGAGTCCACCTGCTGATGCAGGGGATGCGGGTTCATGCCCTGGTCTGGGAGGGTCCCACATGCCGCGGAGTGGCTGAGCCCGTGAGCCATGGCCGCTGAGCCTGCGCGTCTGGAGCCTGTGCTCCACAATGGGAGAGGCCACAGCAGTGAGAGGCCCGTGTACTGCAAAAAAAAAAAAAAAAAAAAGAGTGTAAAACAATTTTCTTTTCATAATACATTATTACTACATGGTATACCCTGGGGTACTAAATATGAAACAGCTTCGATGGTGCATGTTTGTTAAATCCAACAGATAATGGCATATGTCTAGCTGTAATAAAAAAAAAAGAACAATTCATTTCGATAGTGTCACTGAAGTAATATTACCTCCAGCATTAGAAACATGATTTTTCTCTGAGTATATGCAATTATTTTATAGGAATCAAACTACTGTTCATGGGTATTAATAAGATAGTTTCTATCACGTACCCTGTCTTTTTAATATTCAAGTAAAAGCCTTGTTAAAATGACTGAAGACATGCATATTTAGTTATTAGTTAGCATTTGAAAGTACAGACAGTAGGTATTAGTGATAATGCTTTGGGGCTAATTTAGGTGCAATTATGGAATTTTTATTACTGTTCATTATTTTTCAAAACAGCACATTTAGTCAAATAGATACTAGTTATAAAACAATTTTAATAGGGCAAATACCAACATAGGCGTTCCTGTCTTTATTCCACAATGAGTTATAGTGTTATTATGCTTCCAAAGGGAACTAAGAATTATTATAATTGTGACAAGGATAATAACATGTCCTTAAAGCAAAACTCATGCAGCAGATTTGGTGTTTGCTTAGTCTTCCCCTCCCTCCCTCCCTCCCTCCCTCTCTTTCCTTTTTTCCTTCAATAAATATTTATGGAAGGCCTACTATCTGTTATATGCTATGCTAGCTTCTGGGAATACAGTGGGAAATAAAACATATATGGTCTCTGACCTTGTGGAGCTTACAAACGAGAAGAAGAAACAATTATTCATTGATTTAACACATGTTTATTGGGTAGCTACTATGCGCCAAACACTCTACAGCAGTAAAAACTACAGACAAGGGCAATGAGGTAGAAAGCACTTGGTATATTCCAGGACAGAAAGTGGGCAGACACAATCAGTGGGTTGGATTGGGCCAAAGTGGAAGAAGAAAAGAGGCTGTTGCAGGCTTTGAGGTGAGAGATGATGATGGCTGCAACTAGGGCAGCGGCAGAGCAGCTGGAGAGAAGGGAACAAATGTAAGATCCGCTGAGATGGTATAATTGACAGGATACTCAGAGGGTACCCTCAAAATATTAAGGTCTTTAGCTTTGCTGATCCCTCAAAGTCTACTTCAAATCTGATTTTCTACAAAACTATCTCTGATGACTTACAGCTAAGAAAGACCATTATTCACCACATATGAGGTCAGCTTTATGTCCATTGTAATAGATATATACTGGCTTTTATTGTTTTGCAATATTTCCTTTATCTTCCAGCTTGTTAGCTTTTGAAACTTTATTTTATATAAATTAATAATAATATATATAATATGGATATAATAATATTATAATTAAAAAAATATATTTAAACCCTTAAACCTAATAAACATGTCAGTGAACAGTTAAGGGTTTGCTACAGGTGCTCTTTACCTGGGGATTTTTTAATAGGAAGTCAAGTTCCACTACATCCTGGCACTACTTTCAAAGAGGTCATTTGTCAGGACACACATCATATAAGAGGAATAGAACTGGGCTTCCCGAGTGAATCATTATGTTTCCTCTACAGGTTTTATCCTGTAAGTCTTTTATTTGGAACTTGGATAAGCCATCAGATATTCCTAACATGGTACAGAGTTATAGCACTAAACAGACTTAAGGAAAAGAGGCTTTATTAACTTCATCTTGCTTTTTGCTTCGTTTGTACACCTTCATCATAATTCCTTCTCCTTGAAATCTCCTTTGGACATTATTCTATACTTTACGGAAAATCATAAAAGAATTGTTCCTGAGAATCATAGGAATAATCTCATGAGCTCTCAGCAAGACAGTTTTAAAGTGAATAATATCAAATTCTCTATTTCAGCAATAACATTTTATCTTCTGTTGAATCTTCATCTCTGTGATGTGCAATGGTAGTCATTAAATAATATGATGGAAAAAGGGACATGGCTGGAGATGAGGCCAAAGAGGGATGGATCTTGACAGATGGAGCTAACTTTAAGGAGAGGAGAAAATTGATTTTGGTTTGTGCCAAGTGTACTTTGGAAATAGAAGGTTGTAGTCTTTATCCCGTGAGTATATTACTCTTCATATATCACTAAGTCCCTTGGGTAAAATGGCTACTACCACAGAAGTGCTTGTCACATCAGATTTATCTAACACATTTGTTGCAGAGTTTTATTCTTCTAGGTCAATGTGGCATATGAATCCATCTTTTTTTGTGTGTTTTTGTAAGGCTTTATCTCAGTCAAAAAAATCTGTATTAAGGTCCAAAGTCTCTAGAGCAAACCTTGGAGAAAGGTGCGTATTGTTCCAGGTTGATTGCTATTGGAATGTAGATGCAGGACTTCCTATTGTGAGATTAATGAAGAAAATCACCCGCCATTGCCCACATTACTTGGCACTTTATTCTCTCCATAATGAAGAGAAGTAAAATTCAAAGAACAGCAAAGAATGCTTAAAGGGACTCATTAGAAATGTTGAAATAGTAGGACTTAAAAATAGAATCATAAAGGTTAGATCTGCAAGAAATCTTAGATGCCATTTAGGTCTGTCTTTTTATTTTACTGAGAATCACAAATCTGGATAAAATCTCCTTTTGCCCAGAGTCATAGCTAGCATCACCTGTGTAGGGGCTTTAGCTAGTTCAGAGCTGGGCTAAAACTCAGGGCGGGTCATGACTCCCTTTATTCTATTCTTTGTGTCACACTCATCCATCTTGAAACCTGAACTACTATTACTTATTGAAATTAACTGTAAGGTGCTTCCCTGTCTTAGTTCCTGTCATTTCTCACTACACCCTCCGTGCTTTCTGGTGAGTCTCATCATCTCCTAGGACCACAAATGTACCAGCTTGTGTTGCTTCTTACTTTTGTCAGATTATTGCTCATTTCTGGAAAACTCATGCCCTTGCCTTGCCCTGCCTGTCAGTTTACAGTCCGCTACATTTGATGGCCTGTTCTGCTCAGTCAAATCTCACTTATGCCACAGAGCTTTCCCTTACTGCTCAGTCCTGACAGATTTATGGTTCCTGAATTTCTAAATTGTTTACAGTTTATAACAGTGGCTCCCAAGCTCAGCTAATCTTCAAAATCAACTGGAAAGGTTTTTCAAAAAATTATATGAAAATTTATTTAAAATATAGATTCTTGAGCCCTACTTCCAAAATTCTGTTTTGAGATAGGTTTGGAGTGGAGCCCAGGAATCTACTAAAAAATACCCCAAACCCGTAAAACTCCCCAGGTGATTTTGATGAGCAGGTAGATTTGGGAACCAGTGATCTAAAATACATAAGAAATTAAAGTTTGTCCTATGTGAAAATTTCTTTCATGTGAGTTTGTTTTGTGTTCCAACCTGTAAGGCGAACCTTAATGTGGTTGAGGATAGCGGGAAAGGGGGGAGAGTGGTAAGACCTGCTTGTAAAAGGGAGTGAAGTCTGTTTGCAAAAGAAATAGTGGGAAGTAAGTTCCTTGAAACGATAGCTATCTGTGATAAGACAAATCTGGTGAAAATTAAAATGAAAGGAGACTCCTAAAGATACTTGTTCCACAAAACTGCTAGTTAGATAAGCATCACTTGATACTGTGAAAGAAAAAAGTACTTTAAAATCTAGCACAGCTCGTAGAGTTTAAATGTGTATGTATTCAGTTTGAGTCTTAGCAAACGCTTCTGGGGACCATATCCTTTTAAGTATTGCCTTTACTTTGTTTCTTTACTGAGTTTCTTTGGTTCTCAAACTTTTGTATGTGTCACAACATTCTGGGGGCCCGGGTAAAGCACAGCCCTCAGATTCAGTAGGTCTGAGGTGGGGTTTGAGATTTGCATTTCTGACAATTTCCCAGTTGATGCTGCTGCTGGTTCAGTGCTGTAAACTTTAGCTTATTCTTCACTTGACTTCTAGGACTTCATGTTCTCTTGCTGCCCTGGCCAGTCCTAAGTGTTCTCTGCTGGACAGTCCTCTTCCTCCTTAATTTGAAATTGTGACATAATCTTGGGAGTGCTCAGCTCTCAGACCTCTTCTCTATGTACACTCACTCCCTAGGTGTTTCTTTCCGTTTCCATGGCATTATATACCATCTAGGTAAGCTCAAATATATGCCTATAGCCCATCTTCTCATTTGAATTCCAGAATTGTATGTTTACTTGTCTATGAGATATCTCCACTAGGTGTCAAATAGGCATCTCACAGTTCACTTGACCAAAACTTAACTCCTGATTCCACTCCCCAACCTTCTCTTCTTCCAGCCTTCCTCATGTCAGGAACAGACACAATCGTTCAACAGGCTATATATATTTGGAGTCATCTTTACTCACCTGTTGTTCTCTAATCTCATATCATCCAATCCTGTAAACTCTATCTTCAACATATATCCCAAATTTGAACACTTGTCACATCCTGCACCAAGGTATAGCCCATCCCTGGACCATTAACAAGGAGTCTAATCTACTCATCTCTCATCTGGATCAATGCAGTAGGCTGCTAGATGGTTCTCTCTGTCTGTTCCAAGCATGGCAGCCAGAATTTATTTTTAAAAGTATCAAGTCAGATTTTCTCAGTCCCCTGATAAAAATCTCCAGTAGTTCTTATCACACTTGGAGCAAATTCCAAGTCTTTATTGTGGCCTACAAGGCCATGGGTGAACTTGACCCTGGCCACCTCTCTGACCTAGTTTCCTACATCTCTTGTCCATGTTTTATGCCCCTTCTTGTTATTCTGCAAGTGTATTAAGTGGGTTCCTGTCTTGTTGCCTTTGTACTTGTTCTTCCCCAGGCATTCATGTGACTCATGCCTAGTTTTTATTCACATCTCTGCTCAAAATATCACTTCCTCAGAGAGGCCTTCCTGATATCCTCTTCAAAATAGCATCTCTCTCCCCCCACCCAGAGCATTAATCAGCATTTATTTTTATATGTCTTTTACACTAGAACCCCAGGAGAACAGGATACTTTGTTTCCCTATTTTATTGGCTATCAGCTGTATCTAGACCATACAATAAATATTTGCTGAATGAATACATTTGACAAGATGCATTTATGATAGAGAGACGGGGTTGGAAGGTTCAATGAATGGCAATAAGAAAACTTTAAAAAGTCAGAAATGGCTTTAAAAGTAAGAAATGGCAATAAAGATTAAACTTGGAAATAGAGTATATAGTCTGTATAGATCAAGGATGTAAGTTCAAAGGCCTTCGGCATCAGTAGGCGATGTGAAAGAGTGAATTTGTCAGGTAAGGCCTTAGGCAGCGGCAAGGATTCTGGTGGACTGGGCAGTATATCCTGGCCTAAAGGTATCCAAATCCGTTAACAAAAAACCACATATACTTTGCTGACCAAAAACAAAACCAAAAACACTTCTAAATGTAGAGCAGAATTCTGCTCTAGCTGGTAGTCTGCAACTGCTGATAGCATACAAATTCTATGACAATGTAATGGTAGCTCTTCTAATTACTTTTATAAATGTAAAAATGTATGGTGTAAGTCACAAACTGCACTGAACAAGGAAGGTGTTTGGCCTTTAGGGTTCTGGAAGATTCTCATTAACGCATCTGTGATCTTGGATTGACTAATTAACTGTTGTGGGATTCAGGTCATCCACCCCTTGAATGTAGATAAAAATGTCACTCCCTCATGTACAGACAGATTTATGTTTTTAATTCCATAGAGTACAGGTGCCTTTTAAAATTAAAAGTAATTAAAATGATATTTTAAAGCATTTGGACTTAGAAAAAAGTCTCTTTGTATATGTATTTTATTTCTCCTCCTTTTTTCTGCCTAAAGAAAAGTAGGCATACCTTCAACCATATCTCTCATTTGAATTCATGTCCTGTCCATAAGAAATGCATAATGAATGTATTGATGAATTACCATACAAACTGAGAAGCTGCATACTGGTTTGCTTGAGGATTCAGTTAAAATTGAACAACATTATTGTGAATAATCAAATGCTGTTTTGAATAAGAAATTCAAGTAAACAATGCAATTAGTAAAATGTGATGTTGATGACGTTGAGTTAGGCAATCTTTATATATATATATATATAAAATATAATTCTTATATATATCTTAAATATTTCAGAATTGAAAAAATAATAGCTTGTAGGAATGGGAAGTTTATATTGGAATTGATAATAAATTTCTGAATAAAGGCCAAGAAGTCCTTTTAGTTTGCAGTAATTATATAACCTTCCTTGATAATACAGGTTTAATAAAATTTAATGTTTTTATAGTGCTATGTTTAGTGATAATATTAAAGATTATCCTTGCCCAGTAGGCTGCTATGTTAAATGTATGTCTATAAGTATATAACACATATGTCATTCTCTGTCCCCACCATAAGACCATACATACGATTTGATGTTTTTCAAGTAGGGAATGTTTGGGATTTTTGAGCTAAGACTTGAAGACTAGAATTTACAGACATAAGAAATATGGATGTTAAGATGTTTATGAAAAGCAGAAATAGACATTTTCATAGAACTTGACTAGAGACATGGCCAGGAAAGGGTAATATTTTAGGTTATTAGGAGTCAATAACACCTCAGGGCAAAAAGCCCCAAATAAAGAGTATTTGAGGGGAAGGGAGGGGTTGTTATTGTTGTGAGGCAGCCTTTGAAGTCTCCCCATTGTCTCTTGCTACTTTCTGGCCACCTTTACTCTCTTATAATCCCTGCCCAGCCACCTCCCTGGGTCTTGAAATGGTACCATATCAGATGGTGGGTGATAGTTTGAATCTACTCATATCTTTGTTATACCAGAGTTACTGATAATATTGAAAAACACTAACTTTTCCAAATATTGTTGGATATTAGAAACTTAAATGTCTATACTCTATGATATATAATTAAATCCAGATACTTTACTATTGTATAGCTTACTCATTAGCAAACTGGTACAGGTGCCAAAGCTGATAGCACTCCAAGTCACAGGTGGTTCTCATGGTATCTAAAGTGATGATTGAACTAGAGCCACAGGCAAAATGGCAAAGTAGAAGTTAACTTTGGTTCCCACCCACTTTCTCTTTGGCATCATTCTTCCAGCAGTCAGAGTAGAGTATGGTGATCCTCATACCAAAGTCTTCTTTGATAGGTTTGGCTTGGAGGTAGGTAAATGACGGAGTCACAGAAAGCCAGAGGTAGTGTACCAGGTGGCATGTCCCAGGTAGGGACAGTGACTTTCTGAAAGAGTGCAGGAGTAATGGTTTAGAAGAGGCATTATGGAGTGAGGAGTCTCCTGCACCATTCTCAGCTCTGAGGGATCAGGTACGATGAGCAGCCTTTACCTGGACGGTTGTTAGAGAAGTGGAGTCCTTAGTGGGGAGCCAGGAGAAGCAGGTGGGGTTCAGAGAGGCTGTTTCTGAGTGATTGCTCAAAGGGAAGTGAGCCTCAGCTTGGTCTCAGCACACCAGCTGTCAAGGGTGGAGGGAGAGGGTTTTCAAGGCAGTTACTGGTAGTCTGGGCTTTTACTCATTCTCTTTGGGCATTAGGTGGAGGTGAAAATACCTAGCTGGCAAGGCTGCTGTAAGGATCAGCTATAATTGCCCTCCTTGGACATACCCTTTGTTTCAGAATATTTTTCCAACCCTGCATCATAACGTAAAAGTTTATTCCCTAAGTGGAGCTGGTCTCATCTATGGGGGAGAAAAAGATTCTTGGCTTCTGCTTTCCTCTGTATTGCTGCTCTCCTTCTGCTGTACTTCTGTTTGCTTAAAGAAAAGGGGGTCAGCGATTTGGCTACCCCATTCCTGAACTGTCGCCAACCCTTGGTAGATGCTCAGCATCGCGGAGAACTCCCAAGGCCTCGTTTGCTTTATAAAACCTTAAAATCACTTAGTGATGCTTATCAACAGCTAATATTAATGGATAATGATGAAAACCGCAGATGTCTTCCCAGAATTGACAGCATAAAATTAATCTAGACTGGGCCATTTTCTTGTTAGGGAATGTTTAAAAATTATGGAAGTAAAGTAGCATATTTTCCTACTTCCATCTTGTAAAAACATTTCTATATACTTTAGTACTAAATTTCCATGCTTTTTTTGCAATAACAACCTCTAATGTAATTGGTTGAACTCTATCTGAAGAAAAGAAAACATATTAGAAAAATTTCAAAAACTTTAACAAATTTTTAAACTTAAATCTTTACTTGTAACTTTTTATAAAGTGGTTGTAATGTTGGTAAATAGGCCTGCAGAAGATCTGATAGATTTGTTTGGGTCATGTAGGCACCTGTCATCAAACCATCATCTTTGACTATGAGATCAGCGCCCTGGAGGGAGCTGAGGGAAAGAACTGTGCTATATGTTCACTGTGAACACAGTAAATACTCATGGCCACTTTGGTTTTGTTTTTGGTTTTTAGTTGGAGTCAGAAAGTTTTGTCTGAACAGTTTTTGGTTGTTAAGTATCAAACTCCATGTCTGGATACATAGCAGTAAATATTGCATTCTTTGAAGTTTTCTGTTTAAATTTAACAAATATTTATTGAGCACTTATTACCTGTAAAACTCTGCAAGCTGTTTAGTGGGATATGTATGTATATACATATATATATATATATAAAATTATAAAATATATAAAATGTATATAAATTTCAAACTTCAAATTGGATCTCAAGTGTTTCTGAATATGTGTGTATATATAAGCACCTGTATATATGTATGTATAGAACAGCAAAAAATATTATCTTTTAAAATAGCTAGTGCAGTAATTATCTTTAAGAAGCTTATTATTTTCCCTGAAGAGGAATTCACAGATCCACTTTTTAGAGGGATATTGTCAGAGCTGAGTGAGAGAAGGAGGCTGGGGGCCCCTTGTGCAGTATTCCTTTGTTTTAATTATACCTCAGTGTTACCCTTAGCTTTGCGTGGAACACAGAGCTCCTCCAGTTCAGAAGTAAACTCATCTCTGCCTATCCCGTGTTTGCTAGAAGGTGGGGACCTGGGACTCTATTTAGTCTTTTTTTTTTTTAAGTAGTTTTTATTGGAGTATAGTTGATTTACAGTGTTGTGTTGTTTTCTGCTGTACAGCAAAGTGAATCAGTTATACATATATCCACTCTTTCTTAGATTCTTTTCCCATATAGGCCTGTGCTATACAGTAGGTCCTTATTAGTTATCTACAATATTTATATATAGTAGTGTGTATATGTCAATCCCAATTTATCCCTCCTCCCCCACCCCCCCTTCAAAGCCCTCTATTGTTAGCCCTGTGCCACACTTCATCTATGAAGGAGGCTTTTTTTCTCATTCCTGAAAATTTCTTGACCATCTGCTTATCAGCTTCCAAAATTTGTTAACCTTATTTACTGTGATTTCCTTTACCAGACTTCTTAGTATTTTGGGTTTGTTATGTTAATTCCTTGACTTTTAACTTTTGGGCTTTTGGGAAGAAGCAGAGATAATCCCTTTTACACAAAAATGTGTTCAGTTACCTATATTTAACCCTGTGGGATCTTTGAACATAGCCCTGAAACCCAGCATTTTCATGGCATTGCTCCCAGACCATTGCATGTGTTGGTCGGAAAGATTCTCAGTTTATCTCATCCATGCTGCATATTGACACAATCAGAAATTTACTATTAAATAACATCTGCCATATTTCAAGTCTGAAGGACATTACATCACTCTGTGGGATATCTTCGTGTCATTATATGCTGTAGAGGCCCTTGGTACATTCACTAAATACTCCAGTGGGCAAACAAGTATCCCAACTGGTACATAAGGTTTGAATAAGACATGCAGTTGGCCTTTAAGGAGTCTGGACTCCAGATACTCTGCGGAGGGAGCTAAGAACACCCATAAGTAAGTATAATACAACAAAGGAAGTACCAAGTGCTTCATAGTAGGTCTTGAGAAGGTACTCTGAGAATTCAGGAGAGGGAAAAATTAATTGGGATGGAAAATACGTGAAGATCAGTGATGAGTTGGCATCTTACCTGGAATAAAAAGAATAAGAAGGGCATTACAGGTAGAGGGAAAAGTGGCAAAAAAAGGATTGGAAGTATGAACACTTGAATATTGCATTTATCAAATTTCATTGCTTTTGCGATGCCATATATTGAAAAATAATCAGCTATTTTATGTATTATTAGGAAAGGGAAAAGCCCCACTCCCAATTAATCCATGATACTATGTCTTTTCTTTGTAATTTAAATTTCATTCTTATTGAGAGTTCTTTTAGATTTATATAGACATGGATTTCATCATATTTTATTCTTGTGCATTTGTGAAAAGGAAAATATAAACAAAATAAGTTGAGTAAGGTATTTCAGATAGGTTTTTTTTTTTTTTTTACGGTACACGGGCCTCTCACTGTTGTGGCCTCTCCCGTTGCGGAGCACAGGCTCCGGACACGCAGGCTCAGCGGCCATGGCTCACGGGCCCAGCCGCTCCACGGCCTGTGGGATCTTCCCGGACCGGGGCACAAACTCGCGTCCCCTGCATCGGCAGGCGGACTCTCAACCACTGCGCCACCAGGGAAGCCCCAGATAGGTTTTAAAATTTAGAATCTTAGTCTTCTGAATCACTAAACTATGTAGAGTTGATGTTCTTCCAAAGTGTTATCCTTGTACCTTCAAGTACTTCGGTAATGCAGCAATTCTTAACAGAGTGCTCTACTCTTGTCTTTTGAATTTTGTTCCAAGCCACAGATCCCAGATTTGTGAGTTTTGTTCCAGGTGTCATCTTGACTTTATCAGAAGGTATCAACAGGAAGTGCTTTCTTGATCCTACCAGAAGGTGTTCATTGAACAATAATGACCTGGACTCATATACTTTCTTTAAATGACCCTTCTGTAATTTGTTGGCTGAAATGTTGAGGGCTTGCATTTTTTTCTGGTCATGCCAACTAGGAATAATGACTGAGTTCCTGTATGTGCAGGCAATGAAAGTTTGCCATGACTGGCCTGCGTGGCAGTGGTTGTAAGATGCCATTGGTATAAGGCATACACCCTGATTCTGGAAATGTTAATATATGAAAAACTTAACATCTTAGAATTGATGAGATGCAGTACTATGATTTGAAATTAAGAACTTGTTTGTTGTAATTGAGGAATAGCTGTCTCCCTCAGCATTGATAAGGTCAGAGGTGTCTTGTTCACCATTATATGCCCAGAGCCTAGCATGATGCATGGCCCAGAGCAGATGGGCATTAAATACTAATGGAGTAAATGAGAAAGGGTAAGAAAGGACAAGTTGGTCTCTTTGTCTGGAGATACACTGTCCGATATGGTAGCCACTAGCTACATCTGGCTATTTAAATTTCGATTAATGAAAATGAAATAAAACTCAAATTTTAGATCCTCAGTCAAACCAGCGATATTTCAGGTGCTCAGTAGGCATAGATGGCTAATGGCTACTGTATTGTGTAGTGCAGATAAAATACATTTGTTTCATCATAGAACATTCTCTGGATAGGCCTGATCTAGAACATAGGGACGTGAAGGAGAGTATTGGGAAAGGATGGAAAGGGGTTTTGGAGATTGATGGTGATCTTGGGAAATTAGACAACATGATGCTCACAGTCAGTCAAAACATGAAAACACATACCTGGGATATTCTTAAAATAGTGCGCCAGTTTTTTTTTTTTTTTTTTTTT
>NW_006792683.1:588625-595778 GCF_000442215.2 Lipotes vexillifer
GCTGTGGCCTCTCCCGCCGCGGAGCACAGGCTCCGGATGCGCAGGCCCAGCGGCCACGGCCCACAGGCCCAGCTTCTCTGCAACATGTGGGACCCTCTCCGACCGGGGCACGGTCCTGTGTCCCCTGCATTGGCAGGCGGACTCTCAACCACTGCGCCACCAGGGAAGCCCATGCGCCAGTTTTTTTAAAACTGAATTTATCAAGTGCTGGTGTACTGCAATTCTACACCATGTATCTCTCTAGGTTATTCTTAGATTCTTCTATCTAGAAATTAAAGAAAACCCAGAAAACTACTGTAACTGCTATGTTGCCAGGCAGTATTATAGTTTGTAAATTACAGTTGTCACCTTTTGCTTTCCTCTGTGACTCACTCAAAAGCTTTCAAAACTGCTTGAGACAGGGTTGCATGTATGGTAGAATATTTAGAATCTTATGGGCAAGCTAGAGCAAAGAGGGATATAGTGGAGATTAGAGGATATGGAAAATTCAGGGAACCAAATATATACTTGTATTAGGAAAAACACTCAGTCTTTCCCTTCTTTTTTTTTTTTTTTTTTTTTAAATTAATAAACTTTATTTTTTAGACTGGTTTTTAAAAATTGAATTATAGTTAATTTACAATGTTGTGTTAGTTTCAGGTATACAGCAAAGTGTTCAGTTCTCTCTCTCTCCCCATATATATATATATGAATATATAGAAAGAATATATACTTTTGGGCCCAGCCGCTCCGCGGCACGTGGGATCTTCCCAGACCGGGGCTCGAACCCATGTCCCCTGCATTAGCAGGCAGACTCCCAACTACTGCACCACCAGGGAAGCCCTTTCCCTTCTTTTTTTAAAAAAATATTTATTTATTTATTTATTGTTGGCTGTGTTAGGTCTTCATTGCTGTGCGGGGGCTTTTCTCTAGTTGTGGCGACCGGGGGCTACTCTTCATTGCCGCGTGAGGCCTTCTCCTTGCAGTGGCCTCTTTTGTTTCGGAGCATGGGCTCTAGGTGTGCGGGCTTCAGTAGTTGTGGCACGTGGGCTCCAGAGCGCAGGCTCAGCAGCTGTGGCACAAGGGCTTAGTTGCTCTGCAGCATGTGGGATCTTCCCGGACCAGGGCTCAAACCCAAGTCCCCTGCATTGGCAGGCGGATTCTTAACCACTGTGCCACCAGGGAAGTTCAGTCTTTCCCTTCTGAGTGGGGAAAAACCCTGTTCTCCATCTCCTGTGTCTTTCTTTCCTGTGTGTCTGCTTTACATTCACACTACTACCACACTCCACACTCATAGCACTTCTGACACCAGATGTGTGGATTTTTTCCCCACCCAAACAATTCTGTGACAGTAGCTGGGTGTTCTACAGTTTAACTCAATTCTGACACTACTCTCAGGGGATCTGACACTGATAGTGTCAGATCCCCAGGTGAAGGGCTCAGTCTCACAAGACTGTCCCCACTTCAGATGCCAATTGCAAGTCCAGGTTGTCACCTGTGCTTCTGACAGATTGGCTGTAACCCAGAGGTTCCCATGACCCCTTCCTGGGGTTGGATTAGTTTACTAGAGTGGCTCACAGAACTCAGGGAAACACTTGCTTATGTTTACCAGTTTACTAAAGGATATGATAAATGATACAGATGAACAGCCAGATGAAGAGATACGTAGGGTGAGGTCTGGGTTCCCAAGTGCAGGAGCTTCTGTCCCTGTGGAGTTGTGTCACCCTCCTTGTATGTGGATGTGTTGACCAACCTGGAAGCTCCCTGAATCCTGTACCATTGTGATTTTATGGAGAATTCCTTGCATAGGCATGATCTATTATTAACATCATTTCCAGCTCCTCTCCCTTCTCTGGGCAGTGTGTATGGGGGAGGGGCCGAAAGTCCAAGCTTCTAATCATGGCTTGGTTTTTCTGGTGACCATCCCTCATCCAGGAGCCATCCAGGAGCCCACTCAGAATCGCCTTATTAGAACAAAAGATGCTCCTAGTGCTCTTATCACTTAGGACTTTATAAGGGTTTTAGGAGCTCTGTGCCAGGAACCGAAGCGGGTAGGGGGTGGCACAGAGACCAGTATATATATATATTTTTTCTATTATCTCACAGTCTTCTTTGTGTAGAATTCAGATTTACTTTAAAGCCGAATAGTTCTTTAAATCGTTTTTTGTTTTTGTTGTTGTTTGGTTTTTTGGTGAGTGCTGAGAAAATTTATTATTCATTGTTTTTGTTTTTTGTCTTTTTTGCCAGTGGGAAACACAGCTTTTCTAAATTAATTATAAAATTAGGACCCATCCATAGCTCAGCTAACTTTCTCATCTAATTCAAGGCACTAAATAAAATGGGAATCTATTTTTTGTACTCTGTAATGTGTAATCAATTATTCCATGAGTATTTCAGCAGCTAAATAGTGGCCTTTTCTGAGGGTCATTACTTGGGCAGAGTGGTAGTGTGACCTGGCGGTTAAGAGGATGGACACTGGAGCCAAGTGGCCTGGGTCAAATCCTGGCTTTGGGAGCTGTGTGACTTCAGACAAGTCATTTAATCTCTTTGTGTCTCAGTTTTAGTCTCTGTAAAGTGGGGATGATAACAATAGTAGTTCTCTTGCATGATTGTTATGAAAATTAAGTGAAAGCTCATAAAATAAATAAATAAATAAATATGGTAAATAAATAAATAATAAAGCTTAGAACAGTACCAGAGTAAGCACTATGTAAACATTTACGATTATTTTCTAGTATTGTTCCAGGTGTCTTCTGCCAGGTTGAATGATTGAATGTCTTTTAGCCATGTTCTTTTTCATTCCCTTCACATGAACTTATATCTGGTATGACAGTATGATCTGTACATGGAGATGGCAACAAAGGAAAGTTTTATATAATAATCACTATTTTCTATACGCTTTGGAGAGAATTGAGCCTAGAAGATAGCAGATTTTATTTTTATAGTTTTCTGTAAGAGAATATCCTGGTTAACAGTTGAGCTCACAGTTGTTTTGGGAGGTGGTTTGACATTTGTAAAGTGAAGTACAGGAATGTCACTTGAAAGACCACATGGTGTCTGTCAGAATCTGCCACACAAAATTCTAGACAATTGGAAGAGACATGGAAGGATACAGAATTGTCTTTGTACTTTCATGACCGGGGTAGCCTTCCCACCTTTCTCTGTTGTAGCATGAGCAGTTACTTACATCCAGAGTATATGACTCTCTGTGTTTATATTGTGGGTAAAAATAAGAAAAAAATGATGGAGGCATTGTATTGGAAATCTGAGTCTAAATTGTACTGTCTTCCTGATTTAGAAAGTCTGTCCCTTTTATTTAGTAATTATATAATAAACACTTGTAAAAATATTTAAAACTTCAGGGTAAAGTTACCAAAGCATACATTTCATAAATTCTTTATTGAAACAGAAAGCGGATTGGTGGTTGCCAGGGCCCAGAGGGAGGGCACAGTGGGGAGTAACTGCTAAATGGGTACAGAGTTTTGTTTTGAGGTGAGGAAGATGTTTTAAAACTAGATAGAGGTGGTGGTTGCATACACTGTGAATGTACTAGATGTCACTGAATTGTTCACTGTAAAATGGTAAATTGTATGATAAGTGAATTTCATCTTAGTAGAGAGAAAGCAAAAAACCAAGACAAAAGCACAAACACACACAAAACTTCCAAGTCCCAAATTTCCGAAGCCATGGCCTCACAAAACAGTAGGCCATTTGCCTACAAAACAGAACAAAAAACAGAAGGATAACCTTGTTTTTATTTAACCTTTAAAATTGTTAGGCATGTTTATTACTTTCCCAGAAGAACATGGCTTATTTTGCCACCTGTGAGGCTTCGTGACTACAAGTTTTTGCTGACTTAAGGGCAGTGTCAACAATCTTGTTCTCTTCTGTCATCTGTATAGTTTTCATTCACTAGTATGTTGTTTTAACTTAATAAAGGATATTTTTATCTCTGTAAGGATGGATTTGATTGTACTACTGTGTTCCCTTAAACTTGGTTTATGGTGACATAGGCTTTTATAACTTGCACTGTATGCATATTTTCTGGTTTACTATTGCTTCTCCCTCTATCATGTTATGAGTATGTATTTATTTAATTTGAAAAATGTAATTTAGCATCAATGGCATGCATCCTTTTGGTGTGATCAAACAGGCACTTCCCCTGTAGCAATAAACAAATTGTGGAGTGGATGCAGTATCTAAGCTAAGCTGATGATGGTGATTTATATTGTCTCATATTTAACGGATGGGAAGATATTAAAGCTCATACAAAAGCTTTTAGAAACTAACAATGCATTAAAAATCTTTCAAAGCCCTGTGGCTCAGGATCCCTGGGCCCACAAAATGCTGCTGTACAGACTAATGGTTTTTGTAACCTAAGAGCCTGTGTTGAATTTGCAATTTACTGCACCTTTATTCCAGTTCAGTTGAAAGTATTCTCAGCTTCTGGGAGAGCAACAGGTGTTTAACTAAAGCCTTTGGCCTCCATCTGAGAAAGAGACTATGAACCTTTGAGTCTCAACCTCCTATTTGACTCATTTACTCTAGGTTTAAATCTAGCTCTTTCACCTCCTGGCTATGTGATTTTCGACAAGTTATTTAATCCTAATCCTCAGGTACTACTTTAGCTTTAAAATGGGGCTAACAGAAGTACCTCATATACAAGGGTATTGCTCAGATTTCCTGTGATAAGTATAAAATGCTTAACACAGTATCTAATATACGATTAGCACTTGCATTATTGTAGTTGCTATTGTGATTATTAGTCTACCTAGAAAATTGGCCCTTCCCTAGTTGGTAAGAGATACGGGCATTTTATCCTTGCCTGTGAGAACTTTGGCACTTACCTAGAGGTCTTTCCCACTTCCATATTAGAGAATCTTGAAAGATGAGGCATTGATAACTGAACTCCTGA
Source organism: Lipotes vexillifer (assembly GCF_000442215.2). Classification (NCBI taxonomy): domain Eukaryota; kingdom Metazoa; phylum Chordata; class Mammalia; order Artiodactyla; family Lipotidae; genus Lipotes; species Lipotes vexillifer. Next base: position 593,520 of record NW_006792683.1, read on the forward strand.
ATTTCATTGCTAGCTCAGAGGGAAAATTTATTCTAAGTCTGCAACTGAAACTGATATAGGCAGTAATCATATGCGTCAGAAGTTAGTCTTACTCTTGTCTGGGAAGAATGGGAAAGTGGGATTTTAAAAGACAGTCTGGGGCTTCCCTGGTGGCGCAGTGGTTGAGAGTCCGCCTGCCGATGCAGGGAACACGGGTTCGTGCCCTGGTCCGGGAAGATCCCACATGCCGCAGAGCGGCTAGGCCCGTGAGCCATGGCCGCTGAGCCTGCGCTCCGCAACGGGAGAGGCCACGACAGTGAGAGGCCCATGTACTGCAAAAAAAAAAAAAAAAAAACAAAACAAACAAAAAAAAAAAACAAACAAACAGAAAAAAAGACAGTCTGGTTTCTGGAGTTACCAGGCTACATCTTGTTATTTTTCAGCTTTTTAACAGCAGATAGAACTTGCAGCAGCCATCCTGTGACCTTAAGGAAGAAAGTCATACACCAAGAAAGGCAAAAATATAGAAGACCTGGGTCCTTGGTGACATAGTAGCTTGGTAGAAATTCCTTCAAAAGTTGTGGCTGGAAATAAGTAAATCCCTTTCAAGGGAGGTAGACATCTGGTATTGACAGCTGAATGCAATCTTAACTAATAAATTCTTCAGATGACTTCTAGTTGCGTTTAATTAGCGACATTTAAGAAGGATAATGATTTAATTCCACGGAGTGACTCTCATGGGGGTATATTAAAGAGAAATTTTGGCAGAGCTTGGTGTCCTTCAGCCTTCATCCTGTGGCTGACTGACCAACGATAGAGCTAGCCCTCTGTTGGTACCGACCCTGTGGTTGCCTCTTAAGGTAGTTGTGTTTCTATGCTGAAGCTAGCTAATGAAACAGGGAGTCGGTTAAAAAATTATATGAGGGGGCTTCCCTGGTGGCGCAGTGCTTGGGAGTCCGCCTGCCGATGCAGGAGACGCGGGTTCGTGCCCCGTTTCGGGAGGGTCCCACGTGCCGCGGAGCGGCTGGGCCCGTGAGCCATGGCCGCTGAGCCTGCGCTTCCGGAGCCTGTGCTCCGCAAATGGGAGAGGCCGCAGCAGTGAGAGGCCCGCATAACGCAAGAAAAAAAAAAAAAAAAATTATATGAAAAAAGAATTCTTTTCACACAAAAAGAATCTTTCCTTGTGTATTTAAGCAGTGCTTTTTATTGAGATATTTAGCTTGGTCAGTAGAAAGTCCACTCCTTTGGAGTTAATGACGTTAAAGTTAAGTGTTCTCTTTCACAGCATTTATTTTGTGTCAGTGGATCTGATTCATCAGCCCTTTCTTTGCATTGCCCAGTATCAGGTTACCATTTTGCTCCAGAGGCACCATTGTGTTCTCTGGGACTTGTGCCCTTGGATTTATGCCACAGCACTGCTTCTTTGGGGGGGAAATGATAGCTTCTGCCTTGAAACCACATATTACAACAGCTTTTCCTAAAGTATTTCTCTCTTTGCTTATGAGGCAACAAAACTTTGCCCAATTCAGCCTCTTTTGGTTCCACTTACTCATTATCTTTGGAAACGGTCTGTGTTCTGGGAAGGATACACATTAATCTTAGCAACTGAAGCTTTTAGTATCTGGGCATCTTTAACTCTTTAATCATTTAATCAAATGGTTGGAAAGAGTATTGATTACACCTTCTAGACTGGATAAAATTAGGAGCCCATCATGGTTTTTGGTTGCTATTTCTTTTAGAATTGTTTTTCCACTCTGCATTTTTCAGTTTTTCATTGTTTGCTATTCTGTCTCATTCTCAACGTAGGCAGATTACTATTTTTTAAGAATAAAATTAGACTCAGGTAACTCTGAATTTATAATTATTATTGCAAAATATTTTTTATTACTTTATATGATTTTCTCTTTTACAGAGTAACTATCCTGAGTTTACCAAAACTAGTGATGTTTTAAAAATTGGTGTCCCTTGTTTGTTATTTAACCTTAAATAACATGTGTGCTTTTTTGTTTTTTGACAGCAAATTGTTTCCCCTTTACAAGCTTTGTTCAGCTTGCACTTAGTTCTTCTTTTTCTTATTTCTGCCTTCTATTCATCAATTTAGCGTAGAGCTATTGTAAAGAACATAATGAGCTATACTGGGATTCAGTTAGAGTCTGTATTTTAACATGTTATGCCTCCCTGTTTTGACAAGTTTCTTGCATGCACAACAGGGAATTATTATTACACAAATGTACAACATGCAATTTTTGATTGAAAAGTTAATTTTTATATTGTAGGGAA
>NW_006792683.1:595794-614331 GCF_000442215.2 Lipotes vexillifer
TAGGGAAATTTCAAGGTAGTTGGATTTGGTAAATACTAAGGCTTTTAGTGAATGAATCTCTTTCACAAGATAACAAAACTATAATGTTTTCCATTTGTTATTTTAAAAAAGTCCCAGAGACAAACAAATTGATGGCTTTTCTTTGAGTTCTGTTTTAAGGACATTTCAGGTTGCTTGCTGAAATCCTCATCTCTTCAAGTTGTATTAGTGCTATAATTTTAAAAAAAATATTTATTTATTTTATTTTTGGCTGCATTGGGTCTTAGTTATGGTACGTGAGATGTTTCGTTGTGGCTTGTGGGCTCTCTAGTTGTGGTGTGTGGGCTCCAGAGCACATGGGCTCTGTAGTTGCGGCATGTGGACTCTCTAGTTGTGGCCTACATGCTCAGTAGTTGTGGCGCACGGGCTTAGTTGCCCTGCAGCATCTTAGTTCCCTGACCAGGGATCGAACCTGTGTCCCCTGCATTGGGAGGTGGATTCTTAACCACTGGACCACCAGGGAAGTCCCTAGTGCTATAATTTTAATCTTCTTCCCAGGGCATCACAGTGGACAAGTCTCTTCGTGGTGGGAGAAAATTAACAATTTATATTTGTTTAACCCATTTTGTACACTAGTACTTTTTTTGTGCTGTGGTTATGTATTTTTTTTAAGTCTGTTTTACATACAACTCATTGATACTTATCATTAATAATAGATCCCCTTAAAATAACACATTTTAATTATAAAAGCAGCATACAATTAAAATACAGATAAGCAAAATGAGGAAATGTAAAATCCATCTTTAATCCTACTGCTCAGAGATGATGATGAGTTTATTATAAATTCTTAGAATGTAATATATTAATATAAACTATATAGATTATTACAAAGATGAGATCACATTATCCCGACTGTTCTGGATTCTTCTTTCTTATTTAAGAGAAAGTATATATCTTATCAGTCATCACTTTTTAACTATCATTAAAAATAGGATTAAAATTTTTATTATTTCTGCAATTAAAAATACATGTTTAATAGATAATAGTAAAAAAATAGGTGATTATAATGAAAAAACAACTGTTAATATAACCATTCAGAGACATGTTTTGATATCATTTTAGTCTATATCTACCTGAGTTTTTAAAAATGAGTGTGTATCATATTCAATTGTGAAACGTTGAAAGCTTTTCCTCTAAGGAACAAGACAAGGGTGTCTACTCTCACCACTCTTATCAACATAGTACTAGAAGTCCTAGATAGAACAACTGGGCAAGAAAAAGAAATAAAAGGTATCAGAATTTGAAAAGAAGAAGTGAAATTGTCTCTATTTGCAGATGACATTATATATATATATATATAAAATCATGAAGACTCAACTAAAAAAGTGTTAGCTCTAATCAATGAATTCAGTAAAGTTGCAGGACACAAAATTAGCATATAAAAATCAGTAGTGTTACTTACATTAACAGTGAAATTTCTGAAAGACACAAAAAGTGATCCCAATTACAGTAGCATCAAGAACAATAAAATACTTATTCATAAGTTTAAGGAGATGAAAACGTCTGTGCCGAAAGCTACAAGACATTGATGAAAGAAATCAAAGAAGACACAAATAAATGGAAAAGTATCCCATGTGTATGGATTGAAAGAATTAATATGTTAAAATGTCAATACTACCAAAAGACATCTATAGATTCAATGCAATGCCTATGAGGATTCCAATGTCATTTTTTTATAGAAGAAAAAACTCTCTTAAAATTTATATATGGGACCACAGAAGACCCCAAATAGCCAAAGAAATCCTGAGAAAGAAGAACAAAGCATGAGATATCACATTTAGATTTCAAGCTATACTATGAAGCTATAGTCATCAAAATAATGTGACACAGGCATAAAACCAGAAATAGACCAAATGAACAGGATCAAGAGCCCAGACATGTATGGTCAACTGGTATTTGACAAGGGAGCCAAGAATACTCAGAAGAAGCCATGACCAAATAAAAAGACAACCTACAGACTGGGAGAAAATATTTGCAAACCATGTATCTGATAAGGGGTTAATATCCAAAACATAAAGAACACATACAACTAAATATCAAAACCCCAAATAACCCAATTAAAAATGAGCAAAGGACCTGAATAGACATTTCTCTAAAGAAGGTACATGAAAAGCCAACAGGTACATGAAAAGATGCTCAACATGACTGGTCATTAGGCTAATGCAAATTAAAACCACAATGAATATCATCTCATTCTTTTTATATTCTTTTCCATTATGGTTTATCATAAGATATTGAATATAGTTCTCTGTGCTGTATATTAAGAACTTCTTTATCCTTTCTAAATGTAATAGTTTGCATCTACCAACCCCAAACTCCCAGTCCATCCCTCTCCCTCCCTTCCTCTAGAAAATGGACTTGAGGACACGGGGAGGGGGAAGGGTAAGCTGGGATGAAGTGAGAGAGTGGCATGGACTTACATATACTACTAAATGTAAAATAGATAGCTAGTGGGGAGCAGCCGCATAGCACGGGGAGATCAGCTCAGTGCTTTGTGACCACCTAGAGGGGTGGGATAGGGAGGGTTGGGAGGGAGACGCAAGAGGGAGGAGATACGGGGATATATGTATATGTATAGCTGATTCACTTTGTTATAAAGCAGAAACTAACACACCATGGTAAAGCAATTACACTCCAATAAAGATGTTTAAAAAAAAAAGAATGTATATGTGTATAACTGAGTCACTTTGCTGTACGGCAGAGATTGGCACAGCATTGTAAATCAAATATACTTCAATAAAAAAAATAGAACTACCATATGATCCAGCAGTTTCACTTCTGGGAATAACACTGCTGTATGAATATATGAAAGTTATTAAGAGAGTAAACCCTTAGAGTTCTTATCGCAAGGAGAGAATTCCTTTCCTTTCTTCTTTTCTTTTTTCTTTTAAAAAAATTATATCTATATGAGAAGATGGATGTTAGCTGAACCTATTATGGTAATCTTTTCATAACATATGTAAATCAAACCATCATGCTGTATGCTTTAAAATTCAACCCCAAGTTTTATCTGCTAGAAGTCAGTTTCACCCTCTTTTTTTGTGCAAAGTGTACACTTGTCAAAAGGACTTGGGCATCAAAATTTGGATAGGGATTAGAAGCGCTGTATCAGGGCTGACCTCAAAAATTCAGAATTGAGGGGCTCAGAGAGGGAATGAAACCAGAATTCTGGTAAATGAAACATCTTAGTCATCAAGCCAAGCCACACCTAGAGCCCTACCCAGTTTCAACACCCAAGGTTTTAATTTGTCCCCAGACTCCAACAGGAACTCAGGGCTAGTTAATTACATTCCTGACCTCTTGGTCCCTGCCCAGAGCGTAAGCCCGTTGTGTCACCTCTCTGCTTTTCCTTCATGTTTGCTCTCCCTTTCTTCCTTCCTAGCTTAACTTTCCAGGGCTGCCCTTTGTTCCAACACTTTCACCTACACTCAAAACATTAACGCTAGTGGTAGCATTAAATATCCTAGTCATAATAGAATTTTGCACCCAGAAATGCAATGCTGCCATAAAAACATCTAAAATATGTGACATTGGCTTAAGATTGACTAGTGTTCAATGAGAATACTGAGACTGGAGGCTGAAAAACGAAGATTCATCCAGTGCAAGCTCTTTAAGGTGCTTCTGATAACTTGGAAGGCAGATGTGTGTCTAATGAGCTTGTTACTCTACAGGGAGAGGTTGGAAAGGAGAATTTTAGTAGTGTGTGTTGATAACCACTGTGTGCATTTGTCAAGGTATTACAAGAAAGAAATGAGCTCAAGCTTGCAAGCAGAAATGAAAGGGCAAAGAGGAACACAGGTTTCTCTGTTCAAACACAGTTGTAAGTTTCTTTAAATAGGTTTCTTTAGTCCTCACAGAAATCCTGTGAAATTTATTAATGACATTTTATACATAAGGAAAAAGAGGCCTAGGAAGTAAATAATGTGTCCAAGATGAGCTAGTAAACGGAGGATTTGGACCTGAAGACTTGCTATTTAAACTCCAAAATTCATCTTCATAATAATGTTTTCTGGTTCATTTCCAGAATTCCTTAAGAACTCTGGCATCTGGATTACAATATTTCTCTTTACCACAAACCTGGCTATTTAAAATATCCACCTGGACAATCCCTTCAACTCCCTAATTTACAACTTTCTTGCCATTTTTTATATCATGCCCTTTACCTCCACACCACCTTGGTATGTTACTCAGAGGTCTCTTCACCTTTCTCTACTCTCAAAAAAATGATTTAACAACCAGAATTCCATTTTGCAAACACAACCACAAAATTTCTCCCTCAGTAAATACCACATTCCCAATATTTCTTTTCTAATCCTTCCAGTTTTTCCTTTGGTCTATCATCCCCTACCTGGCTTCCCTCCATTAAAAAAATAAAGTCTATCTAGGACCTACTTTATCCAGTGAATAACTTAAATTATTCTCTCACCAGAAATTTCAACTCCCTTACTGTCTGTTTTCTATGGCACCTGCTTATCAATTTTGCAACTCTAGACCAATATAAGTATCTACCTTCTAAACTCACTCATTGGAGGAAAATTGAACAGTTGTGTCCATTGGAAAACTCCAAATCATGGCTTCCAGTTATACCAGTTGTGAAGCTATGGTCTCTCGTCTCCAGATCCACCCCTGTATACTCTGCTCTGAGAGATGCGAGTATCTCTGTTGAAGCTGAGACACTGAAAACTTCATTTTCCCCATTCTGTAGTTGATCCATAATGAACAGGATGGAGCTTGAATATAAGCAAACCTTTTTGATATTCCAACACTTTTCATGGTAAAATATAATCTCATCATTTCATTCCATCAGTTTTGAAAGTTATATGATGAAGTAGTAATGTGAAGTTAAAAAGATCTTATTTTGATAAGAATATTAAAGATTGCAGTATCTTTAATGCACTCTAAATGTAATACATCTAAAGGTATGATCTATAAGTATTTAGCAAAAAATATGCACTGGTTACTTTAAATTGATAAGTTAGAGTGAGGCTTTTCAATAAATAATAACTTAAAAATGACATTATTTTGTGTTTGATTTTAGGATAAGATATTTAAATGTAGGTTAATTTCTAAAATTTTGAATAAGTTAAAAGCCTTCAGAAGAGTTATAAGAATGGGACAAGGATATTTTTTCCCCCTGACCCTTTCAAGAGCAGGCTGCAGACATAATGCCCCATCACATTGTTTGGAGGTATCTAAAATAGAAGAAAGTATGTGTGTGTTTTTAAAAAAACGAATGTATGGTGTTCTTGCATTTTGTGCTTTAAATAAAAAGCGGTTGCTTTATTTTGTATCTTTTTTTGTGTGTTTTGTTTCCCTGTGATGAGAAACAAAAATTTTTCTGCCTGCTATTTTGTAAGCACTTTTCTGTACTGCTTTGCAGGTGTGGATAACCTTTATTTCCTGCAATGAGTTAAAATGCCACATTTAATGTAACTGTCACTCTGTTTCATCTTCTTAACTTTGTTTTTTAAGTATTGGAGGTATCTTGAGATGCTATATAAGAAACTTTATCAGAAAAGATCACTTTGAGGTGAAATGTGAGAATTATTATCACTTTTATTTTTCCTCTTTAAATTGGGTGTTAATGTTGATGTTTCTTAAACTTCCTGAGTTTAACCATAGTTAAATAGTCCATTATGGGTGCACATTAAGCAGTTGACTATTAAAAATAAAACTACTCTACAACTTCTTGGTGGCCACATGCATTCTGGCAGCTGTCTGTGCTCAGCCATGTGGGAAATAGGGTTGTGGGTGTGCTTTTTGGATCCCTACTATTGATACCCACACAGACTTGAATCATACCTGGAGGCTCTCAAAGTGCTGTTTTAAAGGGGAAAATGTTAATTACTTGAATTATTGATTTTTTTTTAAAGTAAAATTGGGGGCTTCCCTGGTGACGCAGTGGTTGAGAGTCCACCTGCCGATGCAGGGGACACGGGTTCGTGCCCCGGTCTGGGAAGATCCCACATGCCGCGGAGCGGCTGGGCCTGTGAGCCATGGCTGCTGAGCCTGCGCGTCCAGAGCCTGTGCTCCGCAATGGGAGCGGCCACATCAGTGAGAGGCCCGCGTACTGCAAAAAAAAAAAAAAAAAAAAAAAAAAAAAAAAAAAAGTAAAATTGAAACATACCATTAATGCCTTTATTGCTTTCAATGACGTAAGCCGTATGGGATAGTCTCTGTAAGCCTCTGAAGACTTTGGAATCTGAGAAAAGCATACTTATGCACAAACACGCTGAGCTTTGCATACAGCTTTGGGAGGTTCATGCATTCCAGGTTAAGCCCCTTTCTTAAACTTATTTTTAAATTGACATATAGTTGATTTATAATTTTATATTAGTTTCAGGTGTACAACATAGTGATTCAAAAATTTTATAGATTATACTCCATTTAAAGTTATTATAAAGTCTTGGCTATATTCCCTGTGCTATATTAAACTGTTTGTTTTTATGGTTTGTAACTAAATTTAGAAAGTGGCCCAAAATGATTAATTCCAAAGCAGTAAGAGATCAGGGATTCACTTTAATTTCTAGCTTTTTTCTTTGAGAAGAGACTTATGAGAACAGATCTGCTTCTGAAAACATAGCTTAATTTTGGTCACCTTCAAGATATTAAAAATTGGATTAAAATGTTTTATCGACAAATACCATTTTAAAAAAGTGATTTCACATTAGGTTTTGGTTTTCCTGTTACGCAGCAAGCTGAGTCAGAAAGAGGACCAACATTTTGTGCTTTCAGGGCAGCCAGGTTCTGAATGTCTGGGCAGTGTGCCTTAGTCTTGGGATTTGTGATGGCAAGCATCCTGGCTTTTTTTTTTTTAACATCTTTATTGGAGTATAATTGCTTTACAATGGTGTGTTAGTTTGTGCTTTATAACAAAGTCAGCTATGCATATACATATATCCCCATATCTCTTCCCTCTTGCATCTCCCTCCCACCCTCCCTATCCCACCCCTCTAGGTGGTCACAAAGCACCGAGCTGATCTCCCTGTGCTATGCAGCTGCTTCCCACTAGCTATCTCTTTTATGTTTGGTAGTGTATATATGTCCATGCCACTCTCTCTCTTTCTCACAGCTTACCCTTCCCCCTCCCCGTGTCCTCAAGTCCATTCTCTACATCTGCGTCTTTATTCCTGTCCTGCCCCTAGGTTTTTCAGAACCATTTTTATTTTTTGATTCCATATATGTGTTAGCATGTGGTATTTGCTTTTTGCTTTCTGACTTAGTGCTATGCATGCTTCCCACTAGCTATCTCTTTTATGTTTGGTAGTGTATATATGTCCATGCCACTCTCTCTCTTTCTCACAGCTTACCCTTCCCCCTCCCCGTGTCCTCAAGTCCATTCTCTACATCTGCGTCTTTATTCCTGTCCTGCCCCTAGGTTTTTCAGAACCATTTTTATTTTTTGATTCCATATATGTGTTAGCATGTGGTATTTGCTTTTTGCTTTCTGACTTACTTCACTCTGTATGACAGACTTTAGGTCCATCCATCTCACAACAAATAACTCAATTTCGTTTCCTTTTATGGCTGAGTAGCATTCCATTGTATATATGTGCCAAATCTTCTTTATCCATTCATCTGTTGATGGACATTTAGGTTGCTTCCGTGTCCTGGCTATTGTGAATAGAGCTGCAGTGAACATTGTGGTACATGACTCTTTTTGAATCATGGTTTTCTCAGGGTATATGCCCAGTAGTGGGATTGCTGGGTCATATGGGAGTTCTATTTTTAGTTTTTCAAGGAACCTCCATACTGTTCTCCATAGTGGCTGTATCAATTTACATTCCCACCAACAGTGCAAGAGGGTTCCCTTTTCTCTACACCCTCTCCAGCATTTATTGTTTGTAGATATTTTGATGATGGCCATTCTGACTGGTGTGAGGTGATACCTCATTTGTAGTTTTGATTTGCATTTCTCTAATGATTAGTGATGTTGAGCATCCTTTCATGTGTTTGTTGGCAATCTGTATATCTTCTTAAGAGAAATGTCTATTTAGGTCTTCTGCCCATTTTTGGATTGGGTTGTTTGTGTTTTTGATATTGAGCTGCATGAGCTGCTTGTAAATTTTGGAAATTAATCCTTTGTCAATTGCTTCATTTGCAAATATTTTCTCCCATTCTGCGGGTTTTTTTTTTTTTTACATCTTTATTGGAGTATAATTGCTTTACAATGGTGTGTTAGTTTCTGCTTTATAACAAAGTCAATCAGTTATACATATGCATATGTTCCCATATCTCTTCCCTCTTGCGTCTCCCTCCCTCCCCTCAAGTCTGTTCTCCAGTAGGTCTCTGTCTTTATTCCTGTTTTACCCCTAGGTTCTTCATAACATTTTTTTTTCTTAAATTCCATATATATGTGTTAGCATACGGTATTTGTCCTTCTCTTTCTGACTTACTTCACTCTGTATGACAGACTCTAGATCTATCCACCTCATTACAAATAGCTCAATTTCGTTTCTTTTTATGGCTGAGTAATATTCCATTGTATATATGTGCCACATCTTCTTTATCCATTCATCCGACGACGGGCACTTAGGTTGTTTCCATCTCCGGGCTATTGTAAATAGAGCTGCAATGAACATTTTGGTACATGACTCTTTCTGAATTCTGGTTTCCTCAGGGTATATGCCCAGTAGTGGGATTGCACTGTCATATGGTAGTTGTATTTGTAGTTTTTTAAGGAACCTCCATACTGTTCTCCACAGTGGTTGTATCAATTTACATTCCCACCAGCAGTGCAAGAGGGTTCCCTTTTCTCCACACCCTCTCTAGTATTTATTATTTCTAGATTTTTTTATGATGGCCATTCTGACTGGTGTGAGATGATATCTCATTGTAGTTTTGATTTGCATTTCTCTAATGATTAATGATGTTGAGCATTCTTTCATGTGTTTATTGGCAGTCTGTATATCTTCTTTGGAGAAATGTCTATTTAGGTCTTCTGCCCAGTTTTGGATTGGGTTGTTTGGTTTTTTGTTATTGAGCTGCATGAGCTGCTTATAAATTTAGGAGATGAATCCTTTGTCAGTTGCTTCATTTGCAAATATTTTCTCCCATTCTGAGGGTTGTCTTTTGGTCTTGTTTATGGTTTCCTTTGCTGTGCAAAAGCTTTGAAGTTTCATTAGGTCCCATTTGTTTATTTTTGTTTTTATTTCCATTTCTCTAGGAGGTGGGTCAAAAAGGATCTTGCTGTGATTTATGTCATAGAGTGTTGTGCCTATGTTTTCTTCTAAGAGTTTGATAGTGTCTGGCCTTACATTTAGGTCTTTAATCCATTTTGAGTTTATTTTTGTGTATGGTGTTAGGGAGTGTTCTAATTTCATTCTTTTACATGTAGCTGTCCAGTTTTCCCAGCACCACTTATTGAAGAGGCTGTCTTTTCTCCATTGTATATTTCAAGTGTAATTCTTATAGACGGGGAAGACTCCCCTAGAAGTTCCTACTCAATATCTGTCTTTTCCACCTTAGACTTTTACTGCTCCTTATAGTGCACATAGAAGCTCTTACTGAGTTCCCCCAGCAAGCTTTAATGATAGCCAGCAAGCCTGTCCTTACTGAACACTGAAATGTCTCTAGTGAGAAAAGCTGTCCTCAAAGATAGGATGGCCTTGGACATTATTACTGCCTTGCAAGGAGGTACCTATGCCATTATCCAAACAGAATATTGTTTTTTGATACCTGATGAGTAAGGTAATGTATCATCTTTATTAAGTCACACGAGGGTACAAGTAAATGCCATCAGTGATCTGACCCCATAGCCTAGGGGGACTTCATAAATCAGTGATACAGATTATGGGGTTTTTGGTGGGAAAAATTGTTACCTATTTTGGGAATCATTATCTTAATCTATTTTTTGAACCTACACTGTTCATGTACCTATACTGTTCCTGTGGTACCTATACACGTACCTATACTGTTCCTGTGGTTCCTATACACGTACCTATACTGTTCCTATGGTATCTGCCTCCAGGGTAGCTACATAGCCACCAAATGAGCCACCTCCATGCTAGTGGAACCCCTTGCTGACCTCTCAGGGTACTTTGTGAAGAGGGTGCCAGTCAGGAGGGGTGGAATGTTGGAGGAGGTGATTGAGAGGACGTGACCCATGAGCTGGGCCTGAGTGATTGGAGGCTTCCACCCCCTCCCCTGTCCTTGGAATGTGTGTTCTGCCCACCATTCCCACAGTGGGAACCAGTTTCAAGGACATAGCCTTGAGACAGTAATGTGTTGTTGAGACCGTCTGGATTGTATATGTGACCGAACCCAATTAAGGCCTGTGTATAAACTTTTAAGATTCTGGCAGGTGGGTACAGAGAGCTACTTGTCTTTTGGCCACCTAAGACAAGCCTCATATTTAAGTTCCTTTGTGTATTAAACCTGCCACCTACCAATCTGGAGTGTTCTGCCTCTTTCTTTGGTCTCTCCTTGCCCTGCATGTACTGGGCCAGTTTGTGGACCAACAGATACCAGTTAAATTTGTATTTCAGATAAAGTACAAATAATTTCTTTTTATAAATTGAAATATAGTTGATTTACAATGTTGTGTTAATTTCTGCTGTACAGCAAAGTGATTCAGTCATATATACATACATTCTTAAAAAATTTTTTTTCCCACTATGGTTTATCACAGAATATTGACTATAGTTCTCTGTGCTATACAGTAGGATCTTGTTGTTTATTCATTCTGTATATAATAGTTTGCATTTGCTAACCCCAAACTCCCTGCCTATCCCTCTCCCACTCCCCCTCCCTCTTAGCAACCACAAGTCTGTTCTCTATGTCTGTGAGTCTGTTTCTGTTTCATAAAAGTTCAACAAATAACTTCTTAGTATATCCCATGCAATATTTGGGACATTTACATTTTTGATGCGTTTTATTTGCTAAATCTGGCAACCCAAATGTCAATGCCCCTGGTAAGTATAAGTATGTCCCAAGTATTGCATGGGATATGCATACACTGAAACATATTTGTTGTTTTCCTGAAATTCAAGTTTAATGGCGTGTCTTGCATTTTATCTGGCAAAACTAATTGACATCAAATGGAAGATGGAATGGTAGGTGAGCATGGAGGATCTCTTGGGAGGTTTTTATGGGCCAGCTCTAAAAGTGGCATGCATCAGTTCTGCCCCTATTCCCTTGGTAACAGCCTGTCTGTGGTATAGTCTCTCCTAGATGTAAGGGGTGGTGGTTGGAAATGGAGTCATGGGGTGGACATTTACCAACAACAGTATGCATGGAAGGGTGGCACAAGTCGTAGACAGCTAACCATCTCTGCCTCGGCATGTGAGCGGGCATCACATACCAGTTTCCAGGTGGGCCTGTGTCTGCACATAGAGGCAACATGTCACAGAAAGTGAGCACTTTGTCCTGACAAATCTGGACTTACACCATAGGCCATTTTCTAACTAGCTATGTGGTTTGGGCAAGTTGCTTTACCTCACTGAGGGTGTTTCCTCACTGATCAAATGGAGATAATATAGAACATCCTTAGAGAGTTTTTATAAGGATTAAATCAGATAATCCATAAAAAGTACTTTGCACAGTGTCTGGGAGCACATAATGGTAGCTTCTCTTTCTTTGGGTCATAGAAATATTTGTCAGTCTATTTACTTTGTATCTCTTTCTGTTCCTAATGTTGTCTGATGTCTAACAGAAGGTAAAAATTACTTTTTAAACTGACACTCTGGAACTGGTAAAGCCTGGCTTTTAGGTGCTTATTTTGTGAATCGTGGCAGAAAACTTAGAATTATAATTAAAAAATACATAAAGGTGGTAAAAGCTAATATGTGTTTTGTGTTGGTAATAATTAAAAACTCTGGAGAAGCTGAATATCTGCTTGGGTAAAAAAATATTTTCAAGGCAGGAAAACTATTAAAAATGAATGATAAATAATGCATTTATATGCATTACTTATCAGATGTAAATATTTACCTAGTCTGTTCACACACAAATTATTACTCTGACTTCTCATTGCACTGCCTTATAACTTTTTCTGAGCATGCTTAGTGCTTAGAACTAAAATTATGTCGTTTTTCCGAATGATGGGTCTTATGAAGATTTATCTGTCAAGTAGCCAGCTGTGTTATGGCAGGTCTTTCAGATTCTTTCTCTTCTCACTTTAATTTACTTTCGGGAGAGAGATGGCTGACAAGGTTTAAGCAAGCATGATAAAGACTAATTAAAGAGTTGTTCCTCAAATCTCCTTGAAATTAGAGGTTGATTCACTGAAATAATTCATATTTCAAAACCCAAAATAAGCAAAACTTTGAATCTTAACAAGGAAATTGAAGAGCTATATGGATTACCCAGTTCTTTGCTGTGGAATTGTGCAGTTGAATTTAGAATATAATAGAATTTGTGTTTCCAGTAAAACCAATTCAGAACAGCTTTGCATCATAGAACTAAATTAGACCATAACTCCCTCTAATTAGTTTGGATAGTAATATTTTTAGTCCTTAATCACACCTTTTAGTGAAGAATTCCAAAGTCTTTAGAATAAAGTCTATTGTCCTACATCCTTGGGAGTAGTTCTTGAGAGAGGGAAGTTAACAAATGCAAAGACAAAAGAGGTAATGTAAGGAGTATTTCTTTAATTGTTGGAGAAGTATGGAGCTACTTTATACCTGCTCATTTAAATTTTTGCCGTGTACGGGAGCTATCTTGTCACATTATCCCAGGGTGCAGAGACAACAGAGGGAACACTGCCCAGAGCCAAGCAGAACTGGATGGTTCATCTACAGGGATTCATTGGCCTGCATTCACTAGTGCCTCCAACTTCTCTCTAGGACGTTTCCTTGATACCTTTCCTTTTCATGAAATGGGCCAGAAAATGGATGTGTGGAGAACCAAAAGAAGTGGTGAAGAGGTGTTTGGACTACTCAGAATTACTAGAATTGAGGCACATGGATTTTGCACAAATTACCCACTTGATTGCATCAGCCTTCCATTTCATTTTCCAGAATCTAGTTTGTGAGTTTTTAAAAATGGAAAACTTGGAAGTGTGATATAACTGCTCACATATATTTTGAAGCATGATTAATGCTAGAACATATAATGATTATATATTTCATTTTCTGGAAACTTTGTTAAGGTTATGAATATCAGTTGCAAAGTTGTACCTTAGATGCATTATGGGGATAAAGGCCTTCTCTCAGATGATTTATTTTCTGTGTCTGCTCACCCCTTTTCAAGAACCAGTCAACAGTTACAGATCAATTCTTTATTGTGTGTAAAAGCCTTTATCTTGTTCCTTATTATAGTGTTCAAATCTGTCTCCCCTTGATACCTGCTATTTTCTAGGCTGAGAACAGAAAGGCATCATTAGAACATCACCAAGGTTTGGTTGCAGCACTTTAGAAGCAGTGAGATGTGAAGATGGTGAGGCGATTGGAGCATCCTCAGGGAGTTATTTAGATGGAATCTCTGAGAGTACGATTCAAACCAAAGAGAAGAAAAACGGGACAGAAAT
The DNA here is from genome assembly GCF_000442215.2 of Lipotes vexillifer. NCBI lineage: Eukaryota > Metazoa > Chordata > Mammalia > Artiodactyla > Lipotidae > Lipotes > Lipotes vexillifer. Next base: position 609,302 of record NW_006792683.1, read on the forward strand.
TATTCTTTGATTTCTGCTCAGTTTAAATCTGAGGACAAGCTTATTGAAAGCAGGTTGTTTGCTTTGCAGTTAAAGGCCTGAGTAGAACAACGGGACTTAAATCTTCTCAGCAGTGACAGTCTCATCCATGACGTTAAGAATTTATTGAAAACCTGAAGGGCGCATAAGAACAAACTAGGGAAGAGGGGACGGAATGTATCTGTGGGATAGGGTGAGGTGGATTTTGAGGATGGGAACTGCTTGGAGGGATGGGGTCAGGAGTTCTCAGAAGAGTGGCAGTGATCCCTTTAGATGTATTTAGAAAAAAATTGTGAAAATCAACCAGGAAGACTTATTTGTTCCTATTGCCCTGAGTTTTACCTTCCAAATATATTTAAACAGTAGGTGGCCATGTTGAGAAAGGAGGAGCCCTACTGATAAATATGCTTAGTCTTCTATTTTGTTGTTATTGAAAAGTTGAATTAAACCACAGACTCTGGGCGAATCATTTTAGTATGATTAAAAACATTCATTACACTTCCCTCCTAAAAGCAGCTTCCCTAAAGCACGGAAAAATGTTAAAAATGCATTCACATTAAAGTCTGATTCTTTTTCTAAATTGGAAGACATGAAAGCACATTAAATTTTTTTTCCAGTAAACAGTCATTAGAGTAATTAGGAATTTGCTGGTGATGAATGTCTAGAGGGAACATGACCCTACCTCATCTTTTAGTTTTCTTCAAGTTAAAAACATTTGGTGATAACCCAATCATGATTGCAATAGAAAGCTTATAGAAAGTAAAATCCATGGACATTGAGGTAGACTTGACCTTGAAGTAATAATTCCACAGTACTACATTTCATGAAAGGCAGGAAAAAACTTTAAATATATGATTACTTAGACCTTGTCCATGAGTTATCAGTCTCACCTGTGTCTCTGTGTGTACTTATTTCTTTTTGTACCATTTCATGTCTTGGCAGTACCTTTACCAGAGTATTTTAACATGTTATGTGTAGGGCAGTTTTTTAGTAACCATAAGGTATGGTTGCTATCCTACAATCCAGCTAGGGACAGATGTTTACTGGTGGATCTATAGATACCATTATTAAAGTAATATCAGCTAATAAGAGGCAAACCCCCCTGAATTTAGTGGATTAACATAATAGTAGTTTTTTTCTCACTCATGGGAAGTCCAAAATCTTTTGTGGTATACGCGCCCCCCCCCCAAGATGTCCATATCCTAATCATCTGAGCCTTACATGGCAAGAAGGACTTTGAAGATGTTATTAAATTAAGGATCTCGAGATGGGAAGATTATCCTGGATTATTTGGGTAGGCCCAATGTAGTCACAGAGGTTATTAAAAGAGAGGGAGGGAGGCAGGATAGACACAGAAGGCATGTGATGACAGAAGTAGAGGGTCCAAGAGAAAGATTGAAAGATATTATGCTGCTGGTTTTAAAGATGGAGGATGGGTCCATGAGCTATGCAGTGGTCTCTAGAAGCTTATAAAAGGGAAAGAAACAGTCTCCCCTTGAGCCTCCAGGGTAATACAGCCCCATTGAACCATTTTAGGACTTCTGACTCATGAAATGTAGGAGAATAAATTAACATTTTTTTCTTTTTTTTGCGGTACGCAGGCCTCTCACTGTTGTGGCCTCTCCCGTTGCGGAGCACAGGCTCCGGATGCGCAGGCTCAGCGGCCATGGCTCACGGGCCCAGCCGCTCCGCGGCATGTGGGATCTTCCCGGACCAGGGCACGAACCTGCGTACCCCGCATCGGCAGGTGGACTCTCAGCCACTGTGCCACCAGGGAAACCTCTGAATTGTTTTAAGCCAATAAATTTGTGGTAATTTGTTACAGCAGCCATGGGGAAACTAATATATTTTCCATGTGGTCAACCAGGGACCCAGTCTCCTTTCTTTTATGGCTCCACCAGATACCAGGTCCTTGGAGTCTGCTGCACTTAGCCAGTAGGTAGGGAAACAGAATGAAGGATGGTAGTGGGAGGTTTTTATGCACCAGGGTAGTAAGTGGCAAACACAATTTCTATTCACATTCCATTGTTTTCAGCAATGTCAAGATGTCATACTGACTGAAATTCTCCTTTATAATTTATGATCCCATTATCAGTCTAACACTTTTCTTTATGTCATTATATACTCTGGTCCATGCAGCGGCTAATACTAGCCATTGGTAGTCATATTTGATACCTCCCTCTCTCCTCATCTCCCACATCTAATCTGTTACTGAGTCCTGATGATTCTGCCGAACCTCAGATCTATCACTCTTCTCCATCTCCACTGCCACCGTCCTCTTCTAAATTGCCACGAGGCTACACTCAGTGTAGCTGTGCATCCAGGAATATGATGCAGCCTGTTTGGTGAGTAGGTAGTCTGTTTTTGCGACAGATGCCAAACTGAGTAATCAGCTGATGGTCATTATCTCTTCCTTGTAGCCATGATTTGATATTGGATTTTAAATAACATTACTTAGTTTTTCAAAGTGTTAAATATTGTGAGATGAGTCTTGGTGTTTTCCTCATTTTAAGGACGAGCCTCATTTAAAGGTCTGTAGTGACCTCAAGCCCTTTGAGATGAAGGCAGACAATAATGAGTAAATTAAAAAAATACATTCATGCCTCTAATGGTAAAATAACTTGACTGATATGAGCCAGAAAGCCTGGGGTAGAAGTGAAAAAATTCAAATAAGTTCATGCTCTTTCTGAGAAATGATTTTGCCTTAATTTCTCAGCACTATTGATGAGCTCTGTTGGGCCATGAGCATCGGCCTTGCTTACTACTTTCTTCAGTGTGGAGGAAGTTAACACCCTAGGGAACATGTGAATAGATGTTGTGAGCCTTGGAATATTACTCTGCCACACTTCACCAGATAGATGAGTTTGATCTGAATACCAGATGGTGGTACCTCATTTGTATTTTCGCAAATATGCAATTCTTTCTTTTTTTTTAGAGAAGAAATAGACATCATACTGATCCCAGAAAAATGTAAAAATGGTTGTATTTTGCTGCAATCTTGCCTCATCCTTCTATCTTATATAAGCCTTAGTACAAAATATATATTTAATATATATTTTAAGATTTTTAAATACTATTTTGTAAGAAATATCCCTATATTTTTAATACTGTGAAGTAATAGCTGTTCATACCAAAACACTTAGAAGATATACATAAGAGACCATCATACTGATTTAGAAAATATTAATTATTTGATGCATATTCTTCTATAAATATATTCGTGCATCCTTCTCAAGAGCTCACCTTTAAAATATTCTTACCTGTACCCGAGATGCCATATTGAAAAATGGTTTTCTTCAGACTTTATGACCTTCTTATCAAATACCTTCATATTCACCTCATTATAGGACACTCCCATGTACGTGGTTGCTCACGATAGACATCTGGTAGAGTCATTTTTGGTGCCTCCCTGTCCTTTACGTCCCACATCCAGTCTGTTACCAAGTCCTATTGATTGTACCTATCTTCATCACTTTCCTTCATCTCTGCCACCACCACCTGCTTACTGGCCCATGTGTGTATTTCTTCCTGCCTGGAATACTTCCCTTTCTCCATATCCCTACCCCTAGCTTTCCCAAGGCTACTTGCTTACTCATCATCACCTTCCTAATAATTGCTTGCCCTTTAGATTTCATTTCTTGGTAACTTCTTCCAGGAAGCCTTTTCTGATAAACCCATTTAGACTGCCTTCTGTATGCTTTCTTAGCACCATATACATATCTCTATCATACCACTTATCACCATGGTACTGCATCCTGTTTACTTGTCTGTAATCTTCCTAATGCTTAGAAAATGCCTGTCCTTGAAGGATTGTTATACATTGTTGAATGGTTGAATAAGCATAGTAGGAAATTAGATTAAATGGGTAAATGGGATCAGTTTTGACCTCTGAGAGCCATGTCGATTTTTGAGTAAAGGAGTGATGCAGAAACACATAGCTTTAGAACTGGTAGTATTATGGAGGACAAATTGGAAAGAAGTGAGATAAACCAGAGTCCTGCTTGGAGATTGTTGCTTGATCTCAGAGTGAAGTAATGAGAACAATTGACTTCTGTTATTGGGAATAGAAAGGTATGAATATGATGACCCTCAAACGAGTAAACAAAGACCTGCTCCTGGTCACTCTGGGGTTAAATAATACACATAGAACTCTCAGGGTTCCATCCCAAATAACTGGGAGAGGAAATTTCAAGGGAAGAGGTGATGGTTACAGTCTGGAAGGATACTTTGAGGAAAAAAACGTGGAAGATCACTAAAGGCAGCCCTTTTCTTTCCTGCCACTTGCTCTTCAGCAATGGAGCCACTTAGTTGAACTCTTTCTGACCTGGTTACACAAACGTTTTCCCAAGGGGAGGGGATCTCACCACCTCTCTGGTTAGTGTATTTATTCTCCCAAGAGCTGCTCTTTGTTTTCTTAGTTTGCATTTTAACACGGACTAGTCTCAGTAGTAATATAAGGAACAGCACATAACACAATCTGTCATCCAAAAGTTGGAAAACAGACCCAGGAGGTTAATTCCTGGTGTTTTCAAATACTGAGGAAACACTCCCAAACAACATATGTGCTTGTATATAGGTCATGCGGTGGATCATAATTATAAACAAGGACATTTTTTAATAAAAAGGCAAAAAGATGTCAATACAGAGCCGTAATTAATGAGCAAGTATTTAAAGCTGGCTTACTATATTCAGTGTATTACAATATTCAAATAATATATTGCATGTATATTCAGTATGTTACTATTGTGGTGTGTGTGTGTGTGTGTGTGTGTGTGTGTGTGTGTAAGGAGTATAAAAAATAGTCTTTGCTCTCATGGAGCTTATACTTTGGGTGACGAAATAAGCTGTAGTTTTTTGGAAATGTAAATAAAATATAACAGTAACTAATTTAATGTATAGGTGTATGATTACTTAAGGCTTTGGATTTTAGGTAGCAAGTCAGCTCAAGGAGAATTAAACAACGAAGTGGAATTTATAATAAGGAGACAGGAATACGTCACAAGAGCAGGAAT
>NW_006792683.1:614428-640259 GCF_000442215.2 Lipotes vexillifer
GAAGGAATGCATCAGGGACCCTGAAAAGGATCTGGAAAGACTGGAAAGCCGTCACCTCCTTTCTGTTTTCTAGCCACCCCCACACCTGGCTCATTTTCTGAGGTGCTCCAGAGTGCCCATGTCGACATGCTGCTGATGGGCTGCTTGATTCCATATCCAAATTTTCAGTTGAAGAAATCTGATTATGTTAATTGGGTTGAGCATCCATGATTTGCACAATTGTGTAATAGAAGTAGAGCTGTCAGAGTTCAGAACCATTTTCAGAGAAGATGCCCATTATAATGTATTGTTAAATATTTTGTTTAGGGGTATCTACCCTTATTTTTACTACTAGTAGTTGTGGCTGAACCATTAGATTCCAAATGGATAACAGTTTCCAGGGTTGGGAAAATAATGAGGACTTGTCATGACAACCCATGATTTGGTCAGAATTTCTGTTTGGTGCTGTAGAGATTTTTCTATTGAATGGTTATTTGCACATACATTAATCACAGCTATGCTTGGTGGGAATGTCACTCTGCCATCTGTCATATTAGCTAATAGTCATGCTTTTCTTTCCTGTATTTCAGTTTCCTTTTGGAGAAAAAAGTCTTTGCGGGGTAGTGTAGGATTATATCTTTGTTACCAAATTAACTTTTATTAAGTATAGTAGAGACAGTCTCAGCATTGAGGATACGTCTATAAATGCTCAGGAGAGCACTGAAATTTTATTAGTTATGTATGGTTCTCTCTCCAATTTTTAAATTATTTGCATTTCCCCGTATCTTCAGTTTCTGTTAATGTGCTGTGCTTGGTAGGAAAGTATCTGAAAACTGTGGTTCTTTCAAAACGTCTTCTAATGTGACATGAGACAAAGTGGACACAATGGCAGTACAGCACAGAGGATGGAATGATTCACTGCAGTTCAGGTGGCTTGAACTGAACTCTGAGAAGATCTTGGATGGTTTTTAAAACTGTCCTTGACATAATTTTGATAAGGAGGTAATGTTTACAGTGGCATTTGTTCAAGTTTGCTTTCGAGAAGAATTCATTCACTGATATTAGTTCCTTAACCTTTTCGTTAGTTTATTACATACAGCCAAACTTTTTATCAGGAGAGCTTGTGAGGAGTACTGAATATGGTTTCATGTAGGACACATAGGCATAGTGATTCTTTAGTATTATGTTAAAAAATGGAAAGACCCAAGATAAATTAAAATCAAAGAACTTTTTAGAAACTTCCCATAGGGAACTTAAAGAAATAGAAAGGGCTTTTATGCCTATATATTCAGAAATAAAGTCAAGCTATTCTTTTCTCATCTTTTTTTTTTTTTGTGGTACACGGGCCTCTCACTGTTGTGGCCTCTCCTGTTGCGGAGCACAGGCTCCAGATGCGCAGGCTCAGCGGCCATGGCTCACGGGCGCAGCCGCCCCGTGGCATGTGGGATCTTCCAGGACCGGGGCACGAACCCGTGTCCCCTGCATCGGCAGGCGGACTCTCAGCCACTGCGCCACCAGGGAAGCCCCTTTTCTCATCTTTAAATAAATTTCAAATTAGTGAAAATTAATTACAGGGTTTGAATGTAATTGGAGAATGTAATATGAAAAACACTTTATATTATTAAAATCCAGGGATGTATGTTGCATACAACATATTTGTTTCTGGGTAGAATGCTCATTCACTCATTCATTTTTGGCCTGGCCATGGAGATCCAGATGCTTATGATCTCATACTAGGAAAATGAAAGAAGTGGAATTACAATGAGATTTCTAGAGTAAGAAAGAGTTTCTTCTCCACAATGGCTCAGGTCAGTGAAGCTGATGGGTCCTGAGCTGGGACTTTGCTATAAAAGTAAGACCTCAATTTACTACAGTGTCAATGGCTCTTTTTCTGTAGGCTGATGTGGATGTTTATTCACACAACACATTTGTATTAAGAATCTAGCGGTGGCTCAATACATGTATGTCAAGTAAGCTAGATGTGCACTGATTTAGGATTCTGACTGTAACTTTAATAGCACCCAAAACTGCCTAAAACAGAGGTAGCAGGTAAAACAGAAGCTTATGAAAAGGCTTCTGAATCTCAAAAAATCTTTGTTACATTGTCTAGATTTTAGAGTTTATATCTGACTGTGACACTAACTTGTCTTGGTTAATCTACATCAAGGCTTTGCCTTAGTTGACTACTTTGTAAAAACAGTTAAATTTGTTTTATTCATAGAAGATTTGTGGTATAGTTGTGCTTGAATTATAATTCACCCCACGTATTGAATACATACTGCGTGTAAGGAATTTTGTTAAATTCTCTGAGGACAAAAATACATTTAATATATACATTAAATATAAGGTATCGTCCTTTTTCTCAAAGGAGTTTGTGGTCTGATAGTGAAACGGAGAGGTATGAAAATACAGTAACACCTATCAGACTGTGATAAATGCATGTATAACAAAATTAAGTTTAGCTATGTGAGTTTATAGTTTCTTATAATAAAGCTGTTCAGAATGCCATTTTTGAATTATTTAAAAATTTCCTGGTTATTTTAGATTAAGGAGAGCCTGTGTGTGCACACATGAGCACGTGTTTACCCTAGTGTGCAGGTGCAGGCACTTTGCTATGTCCACTTGTCTTCTTGGATGCTGTGTGTGATGTAGTGGAAGGCAGAGGACTAGATGTCATTCTTCTTTACCTTTCTGTGTGACATTGGGCTTATCATCAAATATCTTTGGGTGTTGTAAATTGAGGATACACATACCTCTCCTGGGTAAAGGATTGTTCTCTAGCTCAAATGAGTAATCTGGAAAGGTATTTTGGAAATGATAAACCCACACACAATAACTATAAGGAATTAGTTTCCTTTGATTTAAGGTATTCTCTCCAATTCTTTTGTAAGCATTTAAATATTATGAAGAGTGGTTGCTTTATGATGATAAAATGTTATAGTTTTCTTTGTACAGATCAAAAAGCCATAAGTGTTTTTATTTTTATTTTTTTTATATCTGAGGTATACATTTTAAAGTAATAACTAGAATTATGACTTATAACATTATACCAGAACATATAAGATTTTTAGAAATTTCATGTAATGTCTGAAACATTTATATTAATGTATTTCCATACAAATAATCCAAAGAAAGTTTAGTATTAGTTGTTTTTATTGTTTGTTTCTTTGTTTTTTTATACTGCAGGTTCTTATTAGTCATCAGTTTTATACACATCCGTGTATACATGTCAGTCCCAATCGCCCAATTCAGGACACCACCATCCCCACCCCACCGGGGTTTTCCCCATTGGTGTCTGTACGTTTGTTCTCTACATCTGTCTCAACTTCTGCCCTGCAAACTGGTTCATCTGTACCATTTTTCTAGGTTCCACATACATGCGTTAATATACGATATTTGTTTTTCTCTTTCTGACTTACTTCACTCTGTATGACACTCTTTAGATCCATCCACATCTCAACAAATGACTCAGTTTTGTTCCTTTTTATGGCTGAGTAATATTCCATTGTATATATGTACCACATCTTCTTTATCCATTCATCTGGCGATGGGTATTTAGGTTGCTTCCATGACCTGGCTATTGTAAATAGTGCTACAATGAACATTGGGGGTGCATGTGTCTTTTTGAATTATGGTTTTCTCTGGGTGTATGCCCAGCAGTGGGATTGCTGGATCATATGGTAATTCTATTTTTAGTTTTTTAAAGAACCACCATACTGTTCTCCATAGTGGCTGTATCAATTTACATTCCCACCAACAGTGCAAGAGGGTTCCCTTTTCTCCACACCCTCTCCAGCATTTGTTGCTTGTAGATTTTCTGATGATGCCCATTCTCACTGGTGTAAGGTGATACCTCATTGTAGTTTTGATTTGCATTTCTCTAATAATTAGTGATGTTGAGCAGCTTTTCATGTGCTTCTTGCCCACCTGTATGTCTTCTTTGGAGAAATGTCCATTTAGGTCTTCTGCCCATTTTTGGATTGGGTTGTTTTTTCCTTTAATATTGAGCTGCATGAGCTGTTTATATATTTTGGAGATTAATCCTTTATCCGTTGATTCGTTTGCAAATATTTTCTCCCATTCTGAGGGTTGGCTTTTTGTCTTGTTTATGGTTTCCTTTGCTGTGCAAAAGCTTTGAAGTTCCATTAGGTCCCATTTGTTTATTTTTGTTTTTATTTCCATTACTCTAGGAGGTGGATCAAAAAAGATCTTTCTGTGATTTATGTCACAGAGTGTTCTGCCTAGGTTTTCCTCTAAGATATAGTGTCCGGTCTTACATTTAGGTCTCTAATCCATTTTGAGTTTATTTTTGTGTATGGTGTTAGGGAGTGTTCTGATTTCATTCTTTTACATGTAGCTGTCCAGTTTTCCCAGCACCGCTTATTGAAGAGACTGTCTTTTCTCCACTGTATATCTTTGCCTCCTTTGGCACAGATCAGTTGACCATAGGTGTGTGGGTTTATCTCTGGGCTTTCTATCTTGTTCCATTGATCTATGTTTCTGTTTTTGTGCCAGTACCATATTGTCTTGATTACTGTAGCTTTGTAGTGTAGTCTGAAGTCAGGGAGTCTGATTCCTCCAGCTCCGTTTTTTTCCTTCATGACTGCTTTGGGTATTCGTGGTCTTTTGTGTCTCCATACAAATTTTAAGATGATTTGTTCTAATTCCGTAAAAAATGCCATTGGTAATTTGATAGGGATTGCATTGAATGTGTAGATTGCTTTGCGTAGTAGAGTCATTTTCACAATATTGATTCTTCCAATCCAAGAACATGGTATATCTCTCCGTCTGTTGGTATCATCTGTAATTTCTTTCATCAGTGTCTTATAGTTTTCTGCCTACAAGTCTATCATCTCCCTAGGTAGGTTTATTCCTAGGTATTTTATTCTTTTTGTTGCAGTGGTAAATGGGAGTGTTCCCATAATTTCTCTTTCATATTTTTCATCATTAGTGTATAGGAATGCAAGAGATTTCTGTGCATGAATTTTGTATCCTGAAACTTTACTAAATTCATTGATTAGCTCTAGTAGTTTTCTGGTGGCATTTTTAGGATTCTCTATGTATATTAGCATGTCATCTGCAAACAGTGACAGTTTTACTTCTTCTTTTCCAATTTGTATTCCTTTTACTTCTTTTTCTTCTCTGATTGCCATGGCTAGGACTTCCAAAACTATGTTGAATAATAGTGGTGAGAGTGGACATCCTTGTCTTGTTCCTGATCTTAGAGGAAATGCTTTCAGTTTTTCACCATTGAGAATTATGTTTGCTGTGAGTTTGTCATATATGGCCTTTATTATGTTGGGGTAGTTTTCCTCGATGCCCATTTTCTGGAGAGTTTTTATCATAAATGGGTGTTGAACTTTATCAAAAGCTTTTTCTGCATCTATTGAGATGATTATATGGTTTTTATTCTTCAACTTGTTAATATGGTATATCACATTGATTTGCGTATATTGAAGAATCCTTGCATCCCTGGGATAAATCCCACTTGATCATGGTGTATGATCCTTTTAATGTGTTGTTGGATTCTCTTTGCTAGTATTTTGTTGAGGATTTTTGCATCTATATTCATCATGCTGTTGGTCTGTAATTTTCCTTTTTTGTAGCATCTTTGTCTGGTTTTGGTATCAGGGTGATGGTGGCCTCATAGAATGAGTTTGGGAGTGTTCCTTCCTCTGTAATTTTTTGCAAGAGTTTGAGAAGGATGGGTGTTAGCTCTTCTCTAAATGTTTGATAGAATTCACCTGTGAAGCCATCTGGTCCTGGACTTTTGTTTGTTGGAAGATTTTTAATCACAGTTTCAATTTCATTACTTGTGATTTGTCTGTTCATATTTTCTGTTTCTTCCTGGTTCAGTCTTGGAAGGTTGTACCTTTCTAAGAATTTGTCCATTTCTTACAGGTTGTCCGTTTTATTGGCATAGAGTTGCTTGTAGTAGTCTCTTAGGATGCTTTGTATTTCTGCAGTGTCTGTTGTAACTTCTTTTTCATTTCTAATTTTATTGATTTGAGTCCTCTCCCTCTTTTTCTTGATGAGTCTGGCTAATGGTTTATCAATTTTGTTTTATCTTCTCAAAGAACCAGCTGTTAGTTTTATTGATCTTTGCTATTGTTTTCTTTGTTTGTATTTTATTTATTTCTGGTCTGACCTTTATGATTTCTTTCCTTCTGCTTACTTTGGGTTTTGTTTTTTCTTCTTTTTCTAGTTCCTTTAGGTGTAAGGTTAGATTGTTTATTTGAGATATTTCTTATTTCTTGATGTAGGCTTGTATAGCTATAAACTTCCTTCTTAGAACTGCTTTTGCTGCATCCCATAGGTTTTGGATCATCATGTTTTCATTGTCATTTGTTTCTAGGTATTTTTTGATTTCCTCTTTGATTTTTTCAGTGATCTCTTGGTTATTTAGTTACGTAGTGTTTATCCTCCATGTGTTTGTGTTTTTTACATTTTTTTCCCTGTAACTATTTCTGATCTCATAGCGTTGTGGTCAGAAAAGATGCTTGATATGATTTCAATTTTCTTAAATTTACTGAGTCTTGATTTGTGACCCAAGATGTGATCTATCCTGGAGAATGTTCCGTTTGCACTTGAGAAGAAGGTGTAATCTGCTGTTTTTGGATGAAATGTCCCATAAATATCAATTAAATCTATCTGCTCTATTTTGTCATTTAAAGCTTCTGTTTCCTTATTTATTTTCTTTTGGATGTTCTGTCCATTGGTTTAAGTGAGGTGTTAAAGTCCCCACTATTATTGTGTTACTGTCGATTTCCTCTTTTATAGCTGTTAGCAGTTGCCTTATGTATTGAGGTGCTCCTTTGTTGGGTGCATAAATATTTATAATTGTTATATATTCTTCTTGGATTGATCCCTCGATCATTATGTAGTGTCCTTTCTTGTCTCTTGTAACATTCTTTATTTTGAAGCCTATTATCTGATATGAGTATAGCTACTCCAGCTTTCTTTTGATTTCCATTTGCATGGAATATCTTTTTCTATCCCCTCACTTTCAGTCTGTACGTGTCCGTAGGTCTGAAGTGGGTCTCTTGTAGACAGCATATATATGGGCCTTGTTTTTGTATCCATTCAGCAAGCCTGTGTCTTTTGGTTGGAGCATTTAATCCGTTCACGTTTAAGGTAATTATCGATATATATGTTCCTATGACCATTTTCTTAATTGTTTTGGGTTTGTTTTTGTAGGTTCATTTCTTCTCTTGTGTTTCCCACTTAGCGAAGTACTTTAGCATTTGTTGTAGAGCTTGTTTGGTGGTGCTGAATTCTCTTACTTTTTTCTTGTCTGTAAAGCTTTTGATTTCCCCATGGAATCTGAATGAGATCCTTGCCAGATCTTGAGTAATCTTGGAGTAATCTTGTTTGTAGGTTCTTCCCTTTCATCACTTTTAAGTATATCATGCCACTCCCTTCTGGCTTGTAGAGTTTCTGCTGAGAAATCAGCTGTTAACCTTATGGGAGTTTCCTCATATGTTATTTTTTGTTTTTCCCTTGCTGCTTTCAATAATTTTTCTTTGTCTTTAATTTTTGCCAATTTGATTACTATGTGTCTCAGCGTGTTTCTCCTTGGGTTTATCCCGTATGGGACTTGCTGCGCTTCCTGGACTTGGGTGGCTATTTCCCTCCCTTGTTAGGGCAGTTTTCGACTATAATTTCTTCAAATATTTTCTTGGGTCCTTTCTCTCTCTCTTCTCCTTCTGGGACCCCTATGATGTGAATGTTGTTGCATTTAATGTTGTCCCAGAGGTCTCTTAGGCTGTCTTCATTTCTTTTCATTCTTTTTTCTTTATTCTGTTCCGCAGCAGTGAATTCCACCATTCTGTCTTCCAGGTCACTTATGCGTTCTTCTGCCTCAGTTTTTCTGCTATTGATTCCATTTCAGTTACTGTATTGTTCATCTCTGTTTGTTTGTTCTTTAATTCTTGTAGGTCTTTGTTAAACACTTCTTGCATCTTCTTGATCTTTCCCTCCATTTTTCCAAGGTCCTGGATTATTTTCACTATCATTATTCTGAGTTCTTTTTCTGGTAGGTTGCCTATCTCCACTTCATTTAGTTGTTTTTCTGGGATTTTATCTTTTTTCTTCATCTGGTACATAGCCCTCTGCCTTTTTATCTTGTCTGTCTTTCTGTGAATGTGGTTTTTGTTCCACAGGCTGCAGGATTGTAGTTCTTCTTGCTTCTGCTGTCTGCCCTCTGGTCCATAAGTGTTTTTCATTGTCCTTAATTCTCCATGGCATGTTCCTTTTCATTCTTAATGACTCCACATTGCTTAAAATTAATTTACATCCTTACCTAATATCATATCATGGCTCTTTGATATACTTTGATATAATTGCAGAATTTTTTGACAAAGCTTAAGATGCACAAAGGTTTCCTTTGTGTGCATATGAATAACTAACTATAAATATGACCCAAATTTTATAGTCTTTATCCCCCTCCTCATTCTCAAAGGATAATCGTGTATAGATTTCACATAATGGCTAAAATACTAGACTCAGCTCAAATACAATTAATTTTTATAAATGAAAAGATTTACAAATTGTAGGTCAAGGACAACTACTCCTTAGTAACCCTTTATTTAATGCCTGGATTTGACTTAACACAAAGTTCTGCTATGAAATGAACACACACTTCCTGACTTTCCTGGCTTGCTGGGGGATGAGCAGCCTGAATGGGGTTTCAGTAGGTGCTCTGTGGGGCTTCATTTAAAAATTTTTACATAGGTATTATGATTTTAGTCTGTCGAGTAAAAATATAGTTTCTGTCCTTTAGGAAGCCCCAGAGCCTTAGCATGATGCTGGGTTTAAAGATGGAGAAGTCAAATATCAACTAGGAGAGGTAATGAGCAGGTGACTTTGGAGCTGGCTGGGAGATAAGGCCGTTTCTGGGCTTCAGTCTTGAGCGGAGAGATAGAATGCAGAAGGCCAAGAGCACTATTGAGTCTGTCAAACTCTGGGATAAATTAAAAGCATCTTTTCTTAGTAGGAGCCATCAATTTAGGAAAGGAGCAATTAGATGATACCAGTAGGATTTTAAAAAAGCAGTTCTTGCCTCTAAACTAGAATAGGAGAGAAGTGATGGTAAACTAAGCATTCAGGAATTGTTCAGAAGTAACTCTCTAGGGTAAAAAATATACTAATTTGCTTTTAAGGAGGAGGTCTTCAAGCTTTATTTTAGCAGCATTAGCTATTTCTTTCAAGTGGAATCTTACATGGCTTCCCACATTCCCTCTGTACCCGCTTCATTTATAAAATAGGTAAAAGTAGAGTTGCTGCAGTTTGAACCAGGGATGGGGGAGCCAGGGCTCATCTGATTGTCATTCTCGCTGGGGCCCCTCAGGTAATCTCTTGGAGCTTGAGGGTTCCACAGACCACAGTTTAAAAGCTACTACCTCAAGTTATAAAGGAAAACAGAAGTTTAGATCAGAAAAAATACTAACTATACAGCTTGGTCAATTCACTTAAGCTTCCTAAACCTCAGTTTTCTTATCTGTAATCTTGGAATAATAATATTTACTTCGTATGGTTGTTGTGAGGGTTAAATTAAATGAGCTAATGGACTTATTAGGTGCTTAATACCATGCTTGATATATTACAATGACTCAGTGCAATCAAGTATCTATGACTTAGTTTAACTTTATCTATCAAATCATTTCTGAATCTCTTCCTTCCAACTGAAGTAAACCATTATGTGTCAGTTACTAAGCTGTTGTCTCTCTCAGCTCCAAACCTATCATATTTCTATTCCCTACTCTGTCATGCTGAGGCTGGGACTCTGTATACCACATTTCTGCTTAGTCAGGAGTGTCCATGTTGGGCTTTGCCAACAGGGGGTGCCAGGGAGCATGCACAGCTGGTGGAGGGAGAAGGGTCTTGGACTTGCTCTTTTCTGTTGGTTCATGCAGGCTTTTTGATTTTGTCAGGGTCACCCTTACCTTATTTCACCCTGGCCACAGCTGTTGAGTCCAAAGAAGCAGTTGAATCCAGTTTTCGTTTCACTAATGCTGGCAGGATCAGCCTTGTCCAACTCCCTCAGAGACACAGCAGCATCAGGCAAGCAGTGCCCCCTCCTCTATAGTTTGGGTCCCCACACAAGGCCCCTTCAACAAGCTTCTAAATTTTAATAATTCCAACCTCTTCCCTTTGTTTCTCCAACTCTAGGTGGGGTAATGGCTTCCTGTGGTTTTTATCTCTGTGATACCTTAGAGTTCTGTCTGCCTTTTCAGCTATTCAATATATAGTTAACAATTATCTATATTAAATTCTGTCTGTTAAAAGTAAGTGTGACTTTTGTGCCCTAACTGGACTCTGAAAGATACTGACACCTATTTCCTCCTTCGTTTCCCTACTGGGATTTGTTTTTGGGTCCCAAGTGCCTTCATAATTAACTGGTGCATGGTAAGTCCATGTATACAGCTGCCTACTGAATAACTCTTGAGTATCTCTCTTTGGATCCCACACTCAGTATTTCCCAGCCTGTATTCATCATCTTTGCTCATTGCTACACCTGCAGTTCCTTCTTTATATTGGTCTGTGGCATCAGTGTGTGCTTTTAATTAATTTAATTAATTGGCTGCACCACATGGCTTGCAGGATCTTAGTTCCCTGATCAGGGATTGAACCCATGCCGTCAGCAGCGAGAGCATGGAGTCCTAACCACTGGCTCGCCAGGGAGTTCCCTCAATGTGTGCTTTTATTTTTTTTATTAATTTATTTTTAATAAATTTATTCATTTTATTTTTGGCTGTGTTGGGTCTTCGTTGCTGTGTGTGGGTTTTCTCTAGTTGCAGTGAGCGGGGGCTACTCTGTGGCGGTGCATGGGCTTCTCATTGCGGTGGCTTTTCTTGTTGTGGAGCATGGGCTCTAGGTGTGTGGGCTTCTGTAGTTGTGGCACGTGGGCTCAGTAGTTGTGGCTTGTGGGCTCTAGAGCTCAGGCTCAGTAGTTGTGGCACACGGGCTTAGTTGCTCTGCGACATGTGGGATCTTCCCGGACCATGGCTCAAACCTGTGTCCTCTTCACTGACAGGTGGATTTCTTAACCACTGTGCCACCAGGGAAACCCAATATGTGCTTTTAAAAGAATTGAACTCACAGTGCTCTGAACCTGATCTCTACAGCAATTGAACCAATGTGAACAAATGAAAACTACTAACATCTTGGAACTTCAAGATGCTGTAGTAGCTGAGAGAAATTTTGGTTTTGAAGATGTTAACACAATTCATTTTAGAATTTCAATCTGTAAAAGTTAATAATCAGAAGAGATGTACTTGATTAGGAACTGGGAAACCCAGATCCTATTCCTTTTGTTTCACACATTTTACAACTCATTAGTCTTTCACTTTCTCCATCAATAAAATGGGATTAATAATAATTGCTCCTATATATGTCAAAGATACATTTAATATATACATGAACATACACATTAAATAATGTATCTGCAAGTTATTATAATTTAAAAAAATTTGAAATTATTCAAAGTTTTAACATATTTTAAAGAATTTTCCCCCCAAGTCTAATTAAAACACATGGGTCCATAGTACCATCTATGAAAGGAGCTTAAACTATACTTAAAATTTTAGACTATTCCACTTAACCTAAAAAATTCATTGTGTTTCACCAAATAAATATTATTCACTAAAAGTTGTGAGAGTTTGAATTACATAGTTATTAAATAATTGTCTAACATAATTGTGTTTTTTTGAGAAGCTGTTCCTGTCTTGCATAACTGTGTTTGAAAAAGGGAGTGTTTGTTATAAAAGAATGATGTAGTAGCTCAATTTCACTGGCATAGAATGGGCGGGGGGGATGAAGAGTTCTTTTATTTCTAATAGTGAATGGGTGAGGGAACAGAACAAGTAATGAATTTTAAATTATTTCAGTTTTCATGCTGGATCAATGTTTGCTATAGCGGAAATTTTTTTAGAGTAATTTTAGTTTGGAGAAAATTAGAATTGATTTACTGGTAATGTAGATTCAGAATGGAAACAACTAGAAGCCATGCTGAATAATAAACTAAAATATAGATTTCTTGTCTCAGTGTTTAAAAGTCATCATTTTTGAAGGAAAATAAGTGAACTGTGGTTAATCCAAATGTTTATCTGGGTGGATATGTATGATATCTATAGTATAGCAAGAAAAACTTGATGCCCATAATGTGCCTATATATTATCAAAGAATTCAATAAAACTCCAGTGAAATGCCAGATCGTTCTTCCTTTTAAATATGCTTAGGAATTGAAATACCATCAAAAGAATTCAGTTCTGCATGCAGTGAACCAGTTATTTATAATGGAGAAACAAACAATTATATAAATATCTTCTTTGAGCAAATAGTCAGTTGAATTTCAATGATTTAAACAGCTTTCTTTTCAATTAAAAATGTTATGGAGTAAAGTTATAAAGAAACCTGATAAAAATAATAAAAATACATTTGTAACAGATTGAAGCAGTTACTTTCAGATAATGAGATGTTGTTTGCTTTCCTTTACTGAGGTTTTTCAGTATAAAGTCCATTTGAATTATCATTCCTTGGCCTCTTGAGATTTTCAAATGTATAAGGATTTCTAAGAATATGTATATTTTCCCCTATATTATATTTAGCTACAAAGAAATGCCAGTAATCTGACAAACATTTATGAGATGTACTGTTCTGGAAACTGCCCTAGGTCCTGGGATGGGGTTAGAAGGTAGGGGAGGAGATAATAAAGATAAGTACGACAGCCCGATCAGATTGTATTTGCAATGAAGCATGGGAACCCTGGAGTTTCATAGCTCGCCATGGTTCTCAGGGGAAAAGTGAAAAAAATAAATGAAACAACTGGTGTAGGAGTTCATTATTTTCCATGCTGGCCACTTTCTGGCTGTAGTCCTATTGATTTTGTGTCAGTCCATCAGAGTATGACCAAAAGCCATAACTTAGAACAGTGCATATGAACTTATCCATATGTTATTACCCATCAGTAGCAAAGAGAAGATTACCAATACCTCTCTCCATTTTGACTAAACCTTATGGAAACAGTTGATGCCATCCATGGGATTTGCAATCTGGAAGATGCTCAGCAGGTCCCACCACCTGGTGAAGTGCACAGCAACTCCTGAGGTTGCTCTGTGATGGCATGACTAGTTGGGTTGGAAGTGATTCTGTCCTGCCTGTTTCTGCTGTAAACAGATGTACTTATGCGTTCTGCTTTAAAATAAAATAAGGAAACTAGAATCCAATATTTGACTTTAGTATGAATCCCTCAGGCAACCTTTCATTCATTCAGTTATTTAGCACTAACCAAGTTCTGAAGCATCTCATGCAGGGAAAAACACACTGGTACTAAACCCTGGGGCCATGATGAAAGACTTGGTCTCTACCCTCTGAAAGCATGAATTCTAACAAGGAGGAACCTATTTGCACTGTGGTAAGGGCTTATTGCAGAATGGCTTCTGACCAAGTTTTTTTCTAAGAGGTTGCCAAACTCATTTATGTGTTTTGACCAAATTGAGCACTCTTTCCACCAGGCGCTTGACAAAGTTGCAGAACAAATAGTGGACTTGGTGGTATGGAGCAATCCACCTCATATTTGCCCCTCCTGATCAGAACCATAAACTTTATGGGTCAGCCAGTGCATTTCCCCCTACAGGATAATAGCATCTAGCAGGAGGGAGACTCAGCTGTATAATCTCTGTCTTCCCTCTTTCCAAACTCCAGTATAGGGGATGTTAGAGGAGAAAGGATTGGAAGTGATCTGAATGCAAGAGGTTTAATGTCTCTGTGATTAGGTCTCAGACTTCTTCATAGAGCTCCCTTCCCCCTCCTCCATGCACACACTCATGCTAACTCCTGTCTGGTCCTTCTAACAGCAAGGCTATTACACCTCAGCTGTGAGGCAGAATGGTGTGGGCTTATCTTCTATCCACTCATTTCTCTGTAAGGCATAGAAGAGACAGACGCTAATTGCTCAAGGAGATAGAGTGTGGTTATCAAAACTTTATTTTTTGTCAGGTCTTGGTCATCAGTTCAATGTTATCCCATCAGACTCACAGAACATTAACATGTCTCTTATTTTTCTTTCAAAACAAGTGATATTAATAGTATATGGTGAGATAATTTCTGAAACATAGACTGACACTTTATTTTACTTTCCTCACCTCCAAGATGAGCTCATTATTCAATAGAACTTTTTTTTTTTGTGGTACGCGGGCTTCTCACTGTTGTGGCCTCTCCCGTTGCGGAGCGCAGGCTCTGGACGCGCAGGCTCAGGGGCCATGGCTCACGGGCCCAGCCGCTCCGCGGCATGTGGGATCTTCCCAGACCAGGGCACGAACCCGTGTCCCCTGCATCGGCAGGCGGACTCTCAACCACTGCGCCACCAGGGAAGCCCTATTCAATAGAACTTTTAAGAAATGTCCTATATCTTGTTAAAAGAGACTGCAACACATCTGCTACGGTCTGAATGTTTGTGTTCCCCCCAAATTCATATGTTGAAGTCCTAACCCCCAAAGGTATTAGTAGGTGATGCCTTTGGGAGGTAATTAGATCATGAGGGTGGAGCCCTCATGAGTGGGATTAGTGCTGTTAAGACACTCAGAGAGCTTCCTTGACCTTTCCACCAGTGCGGATACAATGAGAAGGCTGCAGCCCAGAAGAGAGTTCTCACCTGACCATGCTGGCACCTTGATCTCAGGCTTACAGCCTCTAGGACTGTGAGTAATAAATTTCTGTTGTTTATAAACTCCCCAGCCTGTGGTATTTAGTTATAGCAGCCTGAAGGGACTAAGACAACATCTCTGTTGTAACGGTAACTAGAGACTATCTTTGAATGTACACGTTTAGTACTGTTCTTATCTCTCAGTGTTGCAGAATCTCTCTGCTTACCTTTTTCCTCTATGGACTCTAAGCATCATGAGGGCAGAGATCTTCTTATCTACATGTTTCCAGTGCTGGGTACAGTGTCTGGCACATGGTAGGGTTCAGTAAATATTCGGTGCGTCAATATTTGTTGAGTGGATATTTAAAAAAATTTCCGAGTTAGAATGGAATTCCATTGTTTGACTTTCGTTCAATGTCCAATTTCAAAGAAGCCATTTTCCTGTCTGAAAGATCTGATAATATTTTATAATCGTTTGATTAAATCAAATGCACCAGCATTTCCTTTCAAGTATATCAGCTCATTATTCTGTAATTTAGTCATCTCTCTCTAGGTAATGAGGAGCTCTGAACTCTAAAAGACAAAAGCTCTTCATAATTCAAATGTATTATACTCAAGGCAAAGTTTCTCTTCAGATAAGAATACTTCATTTTTTTAATCAAGTGAAAGTTAATATTAACATTCACAGAATTTCTGTCCCCATTACAAGTCTTTGGCTTTCATTTGTGACCTATTTTTTTCATAACATTTAAGTAGATGCTGCCTCCTTTCAATGAGTAATAGGGGAAAAGGAGGTAATGAGTGAGGCATACATGGAATGAGGTAATACAGATGGAATAAGTGATACAGTTGTGACATTGATATTATCACCATAATCCTTTTCAACATAATGATCTGAGGTGATTTATTAGTGTCAATGGTATTTACTCACCTTTAACCTGCTAATAAACATAGAGTGATGAGTCATCACTGTCACTGTATGAGTTTCCTTAGGGAAACTCACTGTATGAGTTTCCTTAGGGAATTTTATTTAATGGCCAGTGGCATTTACTGTATTTTGAGATGGTTGCTCATAAGACTTTGGAAGACTTTGGAAGAATTTGTTGGCTATAAAATGTAAAATAATAAACTTTTTCAGATGATTGCAATGGGCAAATATAGTTAATTGAAGTATTTAATGTCATAGGTTAATTTTTATGTGCAAGCAATTATAGACTTTGGTGCAAGCAATTTAAAAGTTATTCCCAAGTTGTAAAATTATACCCCTTTTGAAAATTTTCCTTGATTTAAAAATATACTTTTCAGATCAGATAATCAAAGGATATATTTCATAAACTAGCAATATTTTCCCAAAGTGATTGTCTGTGTTTTTCTCAAGCTTCACTATAAGATTAGGAAATTCATAACTCATCCAATGACTAAAGATAAAAATTGCCATCTATTTTAGATTTATTCTTTAGTTATTATGTCTGTATGGCTAGACATTCCAGAAATGAGTTGCCTCCATTCTGGTTTGGAGAATTATACTTAGGTAGAGGAGAAGAGGAGGGATGGGAAGGAACCCTGGGATCTGTAAGTATTGAGCTAACATGTAAAGTCTTGCTTCCCATTTTTTTTTTTCCAGAATGTGATAGATACTACTGGGATAAAAATAATTCTCTAGGAAGGAATAACGTGGAAATTATTTCAGCATTAGTACTAAACTTCTGATTAATAAGTATGGCAGACTGATGAAAATGTCAAGTACTGGCAAAAATGTTAGTAATGGAAAAATGTTTTCAGCCTGTCTGTGAGATAGCAGTGCATTATTACCTGAAAGTCATTTCATTAAAGGTAAACATTTATT
The DNA here is from genome assembly GCF_000442215.2 of Lipotes vexillifer. Taxonomy (NCBI): domain Eukaryota; kingdom Metazoa; phylum Chordata; class Mammalia; order Artiodactyla; family Lipotidae; genus Lipotes; species Lipotes vexillifer. The sequence continues at coordinate 630,898 of NW_006792683.1, forward strand.
TTACTCTCTAGATTCATACTTCACTTAAAGTCAAAGTTGAAAATGTGGTAATTAGTTTCAGTGGAATTTGTGTCTCTGCTCCCATAAAGGTCGTCTAAATTTTCCCAGATGTTATGATTAATTTTCATTATTGCTTTTAGCTTATCTTTCTTTCTAGTTCTCCATTTTCTTTTTTCTTACCTCACCCTGTTCTATCAGAACAAATTCCATTTCTCATGTAAGGAACAAGGAAGGATTAGAATTACTTATAATTGAAAGGTTTGACTTGAACCTTGTTCCCCCTTCCTCGTTTTGGCTGTGTGTCTCCATTTTCTACTCATTCAAACCCTTGCTCAGGTTACTTTTACTGTTGTCTTTTACATTGAACAGTTGGGAAAAATGAAGTCTCAGCCTTGAGTCTTTCAAATATTATTCTTGTGGCTCTCAAACGTTCTGAGCATTAGTATTTGATTCCCTCATCTCCAAGCTTAATTTGCAACTGCTTTCCTCTTGTACTTTATTATGGATGTTAGTGGAAATTTTGAAGTGATTTTTGCATGAAATTGGGATTATGAATAGAATATTATGTTGAATTTAGACTATCCTGACCTTCCTAATTTATGAGACTATTTAAAGTGATTTTTGTAAGGCACATGCTTTACAAAACTGGTTTATTACAAGATGAAGGAGCTAGGAGAACATACTCAGCGGTAAATTGTCAGCCTTCATATGGCTGATCCTGTGTCCTGATAGTGGAGCTAAGGAACTTTTGTGGGAGGGCAGAGTAATATTATTTTAAAAGACTAGAGAATATATCCAAAATATTTGGAGATTTCAGAAATGAAAACTGACTAATCATGATTTATCTAAACCCTTCTTGAATTCATTATATTTTTAAGCAAGTAGATATTAGATATTAAAGAAGGCTACTTCACTTTATTCATTAGTTTTTGTCTTCAAACTCATTATTTCAGTCATTAAGAAAGATTTGTAGACAAGGCTTTGGTAAACAAGTACATGTCTATTTTTCTCACGTCTTATGATCAAGATCACATTCCAGCACATCCTTTATATTTATAACATTTTAAAATACTTTTAGTAAGAAATATTTTAGACATACAAAACAATTTTAAGCATAATGTCTAAATCAGGGTCCTGGAAAATTGAAATAAATTGAGGAGAGCTTAATAAGGAATTATTAACCAGAGTTTGAGGAAACCTGGATGATTGTTTTAGTAATCATAGAGCTAGTAACAGCTGGTTATCGCCCCAGGCCTGGAGAAGTGTGGTGAGCAGTCTCTAAGATGGCTCACCCATCCCCTCCCAGTAAGTATGTGTTCACGCCTGTGTATAGTCCCTTCCTCTTGAGTGTGGGCTGAACCTACTCACTCGCTTCTAATGAACAGAACATAATGGGATGTCCCTTCTGAGATTAGGTTGTTGCCTCACTCATTTGCTCTGGGGGAAGCAAGCTGTCATGGCTTGAGCTGCTGATGGGGAAGCTGTTATGACAAGAAGCTGATTCCTCACCCCAGCAACCTGTGATACCATGATGAGTGAGTTGGAAGTGGATCTTCCCTCAACTGAATCTTTAGATGAAACCGCAGCTCCAGTTGAACCCCGGGTTATAGCCTCGTGAGAGACCTTGAGGCAGAGGCACTCAGAATCTGTGAGATAGTAAATGTTCATTGTTTTAAGTTTCTGAGTTTGTAATGTGTGGTAAATAACTAATACAAACGGAGCAGTTACTGGAGACAGAGAGGGCTGTGTGGATATCTCCAGCTATGAGCTATGGCTTTCATTCAAGGGTCACGCTCAGTTTGCAGGAAGCTGGGAGAACAAATACCCTGACTTCAGTTCCTTTCTCTGAGTCATGCTGGAGCTGCCTATTTGCCACACCCAGTCATAAGGCAGGAGGCAACGGAGCCTTTTTTTTTTTTTTTTTTTTTTTTTTTGCGATATGTGGGCCTCTCACTGTCGTGGCCTTTCCCGTTGCCAGATGCGCAAGCTCAGCGCCCATGGCCCACGGGCCCAGCCGCCCCGCGGCATGCGGGATCCTCCCGGACCGGGGCACGAACCCGTATCCCCTGCATCGGCAGGCGGACTCCCAACCACTGCGCCACCAGGGAGGCCCGGCAACGGAGCCTTTTGATGCAGTCCACCTAGGTCCCCTACCATGACTTGGAGATGAAGGGGTAAAGGGGCAAGTGGATCTGGAAGACATGTAGCACACGCAAAGAAACGAACCTTTTTGTACTTATCATTCAACCTAAGAAACCATTGTACTTCTTATTCAATTGAAGAAACCATTGTTGTAAATATAACTGAAATTATCTCTACCCTTCCATGAGCACATTCTTATCCCTTTACCCAGGGATAGTTGTGATCCTCATTTAGGGGTTTATCATTCCCATATAGGCTTTCATTCTGACTGTTTATTTAGATTTCATGATCACACTGGCCTACAGTGTCCCAGGCATGTGCTAGAATAGTGTTTTATCCTTTAATTCTTTCTTTTTTTGTGTTGTTGAACATCTTTATTGGAGTATAATTGCTTTACAATGGTGTGTTAGTTTCTGCTTTATAACAGAGTGAATCAGCTATACATATATCCCCATATCATCTCCCTCTTGTGTCTCCCTCCCACTCTGTGTCCCACCCCTCTAGGTGGTCACAAAGCACTGAGCTGATCTCCCTGTGCTATGTGGCTGTTTCCCACTAGCTATCTGTTTTACATTCAGTAGTGTATATATGTCCATGCCACTCTCTCACTTTGTCCCAGCTTACCTTCCCACTCCCTGTGTCCACAAGTCCATTCTGTCTGCATTTTTATTCCTGTCCTGCCCCTAGGTTCTTCAGAAACATTTTTTTTTTTTTAGATTCCACATATATCTGTTAGCATATGGTATTTATTTTTCTCTTTCTGACTTACTTCACTCTGTATGACAGACTCTAGGTCCATCCACCTCACTACAAATAACTCAATTTCGTTTCTTTTTATGGCTGAGTAATATTCCATTGTATATATGTGCCACATCTTCTTTATCCATTCATCTGTTGATGGACACTTAGGTTGCTTCCATGTCCTGGTTATTGTAAATAGAGCTGCAATGAACATTTTGGTACATGACTCTTTTTGAATTATGGCTTTCTCAGGGTATATGCCCAGTAGTGGGATTGCTGGGTCATATGGTAGTTGTATTTGTAGTTTTTTAAGGAACCTCCATACTTTTCTCCACAGTGGTTGTATCAATTTACATTCCCACCAGCAGTGCAAGAGGGTTCCCTTTTCTCCACACCCTCTCTAGCATTTATTATTTCTAAATTTTTTTATGATGGCCATTCTGACTGGTGTGAGATGATATCTCATTGTAGTTTTGATTTGCATTTCTCTAATGATTAATGATGTTGAGCATTCTTTCATGTGTTTGTTGGCAATCTGTATATCTTCTTTGGAGAAATGTCTATTTAGGTCTTCTGCCCATTTTTGGATTGGGTTGTTTGTTTTTTTGTTATTGAGCTGCATGAGCTGCTTATAAATTTTGGAGATTAATCCTTTGTCAGTTGCTTCATTTGCAAATATTTTCTCCCATTCTGAGGGTTGTCTTTTGGTCTTGTTTATGGTTTCCTTTGCTGTGCAAAAGCTTTGAAGTTTCATTAGGTCCCATTTGTTTATTTTTGTTTTTATCTCCATTACTCTAGGAGATGGGTCAAAAAGGATCTTGCTGTGATTTATGTCATAGAGTGTTCTGCCTATGTTTTCTTCTAAGAGTTTGATAGTGTCTGGCCTTACATTTAGGTCTTTAATCCATTTTGAGCTTATTTTTGTGTATGGTGTTAGGGAGTGTTCTAATCTTATACTTTTACATGTACCTGTCCAGGTTTCCCAGCACCACTTATTGAAGAGGCTGTCATTTCTCCACTGTATATTCTTGCCTCCTTTATCAAAGATAAGGTGACCATATGTGCGTGGGTTTATCTCTGGGCTTTCTACGCTGTTCCATTGATCTATATTGCTGTTTTTGTGCCAGTACCATACTGTCTTGATTACTGTAGCTGTGTAGTATAGTCTGAAGTCAGGGAGCCTGATTCCTCCAGCTCTGTTTTTCCTTCTCAAGATTGCTTTGGGGCTTCCCTGGTGGTGCAGTGGTTGAGAATCTGCCTGCTAATGCAGGGGACGCGGGTTCGAGACCTGGCATGGGAGGATCCCACATGCCACGGAGCTACTAGGCCCGTGAGCCACAGCTACTGAGCGTGCGCGTCAGGAGCCTGTGCTCTGCAACAAGAGAGGCCGCGATAGTGAGAGACCCGTGCACCGCGATGAAGAGTGGCCCCCACTTGCCACAACTAGAGAAAGCCCTCGCACAGAAACGAAGACCCAACACAGCAAAAATAAATTAATTAATTAATAAACTCCTACACCCAACATGTTCTTTAAAAAAAAAAAAAAAGGATTGCTTTGGCTGTTCGGGGTCTTTTGTGTTTCCATATAAATTATGAAATTTTTTGTTGTAGTTCTGTGAAAAATGCCCGTGGTAGTTTGATAGGGATTGCACTGAATCTGTAGATTGCTTTGGGTAGTAGAGTCATTTTCACAATGTTGATTCTTCCAGTCCAAGAACATGGTATATCTCTCCATCTATTTGTATCATCTTTAATTTCTTTCATCAGTGTCTTATAGTTTTCTGCATACAGGTCTTTCGTCTCCCTAGGTAGGTTTATTCCTAGATATTTTATTCTTTTTGTTGCAGTGGTAAATGGGAGTGTTTCCTTAATTTCACTTTCAGATTTTTCATCATTAATGTATAGGAATGCCAGAGATTTCTGTGCATTAATTTTGTATCCTGCTACTTCACCAAATTCATTGATTACCTCTAGTAGTTTTCTGGTAGCATCTTTAGGATTCTCTATGTATAGTATCATGTCATCTGCAAACAGTGACAGCTTTACTTCTTCTTTTCTGATTTGCATTCCTTTTATTTCTTTTTCTTCTCTGATTGCTGTGGCTAAAACTTCCAAAACTATGTTGAATAAGAGTGGTAAGAGTGGGCAACCTTGTCTTGTTCCTGATCTTAGTGGAAATGCTTTCAGTTTTTCACCATTGAGGATGATGTTGGCTGTGGGTTTGTCATATATGGCCTTTATTGTGTTGAGGAAAGTTCCCTCTATGCCCACTTTCTGGAGGGTTTTTATCATAAATGGGTGTTGAATTTTGTTGAAAGCTTTCTCTGCATCTATTGAGATGATAATATGGTTTTTCTCCTTCAGTTTGTTAATGTGGTGTATCACATTGATTGATTTGTGTATGTTGAAGAATCCTTGCATTCCTGGGATAAACCCCACTTGATCATGGTGTATGATCCTTTTAATGTGCTGTTGGATTCTGTTTGCTAGTATTTTGTTCAGGATTTTTGCATCTATGTTCATAAGTGATATTGGCGTGTGGTTTTCTTTCTTTGTGACGTCTTTGTCTGGTTTTGTTATCAGTGTGATGGTGGCCTTGTAGAATGAGTTTGGGAAGGTTCCTCCCTCTGCTATATTTTGGAAGAGTTTGAGAAGGATGGGTGTTAGCTCTTCTCTAAATGTTTGATAGAATTCTCCTGTGAAGCCATCTGGTCCTGGGCTTTTGTTAGAAGATTTTTAATCACAGTTTCAATTTCAGTGCTTGTGATTGGTCTGTTTATATTTTCTCTTTCTTCCTGGTTCAGTCTTAGAAGTTTGTGCTTTTCTAAGAATTTGTCCATTTCCTCCAGAGCGTCCATTTTATTGGCATGTAGTTGCTTATAGTAATCTCTCTTGATCCTTTGTATTTCTGCAGTGTCAGTTGTTACTTCTTTTTCATTTCTAATGCTATTGATTTTAGTCTTCTCCCTTTTTTTTGGGGGGGGGGCTACACGGGCCTCCCACTGTTGTGGCCTCTCCCGTTGCGGAGCACAGGCTCCGGACACGCAGGCTTAGCAGCCACGGCTCACGGGCCCAGCATCTCTGCGGCATGTGGGATCTTCCTGGACCTGGGCACAAACCCGTGTCCCCTGCATTGGCAGGCGGACTTTCAACCACTGTGCCACCAGGGAAGCCCCCTTTTTTTCTTGATGAGTCTGGCTAATGGTTTATCAATTTTGTTTATCTTCTCAAAGAACCAGCTTTTACTTTTATTGATCTTTGCTATTGTTTCCTTCATTTCTTTTTCATTTATTTCTGGTCTGATTTTTATGATATCTTTCCTTCTGCTAACTTTGGGGTTTTTTTGTTCTTCTTTCTCTGTTTGCTTTAGGTGTAAGGGTATGTTGTTTATTTGAGATGTTTCTTGTTCTTGAGGTAAGATTGTATTGCTATAAACGTCCCTCTTAGAACTCTTTTGCTGCATCCCATAGGTTTTGTGTCCTCGTGTTGTCATCGTCATTTGTATCTAGGTATTTGATTTTCTCTTTGATTTCTTCAGTGATTTCTTGGTTATTTAGTAGTGTATTGTTTAGCCTCCATGTGTTTGTATTTTTTTACAGATTTTTTTCTTGTAATTGATATCTATTCTCATAGCATTGTGGTCAGAAAAGATACTTGATATGATTTCAGTTATTTTAAATTTACCAAGGCTTGATTTGTGACCCAAGATATGATCTATCCTGGAGAATGTTCCATGAGCACTTGAGAAGAAAATGTATTCTGTTGTTTTTGGATGGAATGTCCTATAAATATCAATTAAGTCCATCTTGTTTAATGTATCATTTGAAGCTTGTATTTCCTTGTTTGTTTTCATTTTGGATGATCTGTCCATTGGTGAAAGTGGAGAGTTAAAGTCCCCTACTGTGACTGTGTTACTGTTGATTTCCCCTTTTATGGCTGTTAACATTTGCCTTATGTATTGAGGTGCTCCTATGTTGGGTGCATAAATATTTACAATTCTTATATCTTCTTCTTGGATTGATCCCTTGATCATTATGTAGTGTCCTTCTTTGTCTCTTGTAATAGTCTTTATTTTAAAGTCTGTTTTGTCTGATATGAGAATTGCTACTCTAGCTTTCTTTTGATTTCCATTTGCATGGAGTATCTTTTTCCATCCCCTCACTTTCAGTTTGTATGTGTCCCTAGGTCTGAAGTGGATCTCTGGTAGACAGCATATATATTGGTCTTGTTTTTATATCCATTCAGCCAGTCTCTGTCTTTTGGTTGGAGCATTTAATCCACTTACATTTAAGGTAGTTATTGATATGTATGTTCCTATTACCATTTTCTTAATTGTTTTGGGTTTGTTATTGTAGGTCTTTTCCTTCTCTTGTGTTTCCTGGGTAGAGAAGTTCCTTTAGCGTTTGTTGTAAAGCTGGTTTGGTGGTGTGAATTCTCTTAGCTTTTGCTTGTCTGTAAAGGTTTTAATTTCTCCGTCGAATCTTAATGAGATCTGGGTAGAGTAATCTTGGTTGTGGGTTTTTGCCTTTCATCACTTTAAATATGTCCTGCCGCTCTCTTCTGGCTTGCAGAGTTTCTGCTGAAAGATTAGCTGTTAACCTTATGGGGATTCCCTTGTGTGTTATTTGTTGTTTTTCCCTTGCTGCTTTTCTTTGTTTGTTTGGTTTTTTCTTTGTGGTACTCGGGCCTCTCACTGTTGTGGCCTCTCCCATTGCGGAGCACAGGCTCTGGACGCGCAGGCTCAGTGGCCATGGCTCACGGGCCTAGCCGCTCCATGGCATGTGGGATCTTCCTGGATTGGGGCACGAACCCATGTCCCCTGCATCGGCAGGTGTACTCTCAACCACTGCGCCACCAGGGAAGCCCCCTCCCTTGCTGCTTTTTTTTTTTTGCGGTACGCGGGCCACTCACTGTTGTGGCCTCTCCCGTTGTGGAGCACAGGCTCCGGACGCGCAGGCTTAGCGGCCATGGCTCACGGGCCTAGCTGCTCCGCGGCATGTGGGATCTTCCCGGACCGGGGCACGAACCCGTGTCCCCTGCATCGCCAGGCAGACTCTCAACCATTGCGCCACCAGGGAAGCCCCCTTGCTGCTTTTAATATTTTTTCTTTGTATTTAATTTTTGATAGTTTGATTAATATGTGTCTTGGTGTGTTTCTTCTTAGAGTTATCCTGTATGGGACTCTCTGCACTTCCTGGACTTGATTGACTATTTCCTTTCCCATATTAGGGAGGTTTTCAACTATAATCTCTTCAAATATTTTCTCAGTCACTTTCTTTTTCTCTTCTTCTTCTGGGACCCCTATGATTCAAAGATTGGTGCATTTATTGTTGTCCCAGAGGTGTCTGAGACTGTCCTCAATTCTTTTCATTCTTTTTTTTTTTTATTCTGCTCTGTGGTAGTTATTTCCACTGTTTTATCTTCCAGGTCAGTTATGCGTTCTTCTGCCTCAGTTATTCTGCTATTGGTCCCTTCTAGAGAATTTTTAATTTCAATTATTGTGTTGTTCATCATTTTTTGTTTGCTGTTTAGTTCTTCTAGGTCCTTGTTAAATGTTTCTTTTATTTTCCATTCTGTTTCCAAGATTTTGGATCATCTTTACTATTATTACTCTGAATTCTTTTTCAGGTAGACTGCCTATTTCCTCTTTTTCAGGTAGACTGCCTATTTCCTCTTCATATGTTATTTGTTCATCTGGTGCGTTTTTACCTTTCTCCTTTATCTGCTCTGTGTTTCTCTGTCTTCTCATTTTGTTTAACTTACTGTGTTTGGGGTCTCCTTTTCGCAGGCTGCAGGTTTGTAGTTTCCATTGTTTGTGGTGTCTGCCCTCAGGGTCTAAGTTTGGTTCAGTGGTTTGTGTAGGCTTTCTGATGGAGGGGACTGGTTCCTGTGTTCTGGTGGATGAGACTTGATCTTGTCCTTCTGGTGGGCAGTAGCACATCTATTGGTTTGTTTTGGGGTGTCTGTGACCTTATTATGATTTTAGGCAGCCTCTCTGCTAATGGGTGGGGTTTTTGTTCCTGTCTTGCTGGTTGTTTGGCATAGGGTGTCCAGCACTGTGGTTTTTTGGTCCTTGAGTGGAGTTGGGTCCTTGAGATGGAGATATCTGGGAGATCTTTCGCCATTTGATATTACATGGAGCTGGGAGATCACTGGTGGAGCAATGTCCTGAACTCACCTCTCCCACCTCAGAGGCACAGGCCTGACACCCAACCAGAGCATCAAGACCCTGTTGGGCATACAGCTTTGAACTGGTGGAACACAGCCTAGAGCTCTGTGATATTGGTCGCAGAGGTGATGTCTGTGTCAAGGACGATGACTGTCTCCAGGTTGGCAGGAAGAGTCTTGGTGAGGAAAAGCTTCATTAGACCATAAATCACAGAGTAATATTTGTTGGGGATTCAGGTAACTTCAGACTTGAGCTCATCTGCATTGTAGAAGTCTACTCGCATAGCAGGCACCATCCATGTCTGGAGAGC
>NW_006792683.1:640269-642564 GCF_000442215.2 Lipotes vexillifer
AGCGTCGCCATGATCTGCTCAGCGATGGAGTCGGCGATGAGGTGGAAATGCAGGGGGTTCTGCCTGTGAAACAGGACAGACTTCACCAAGGTGACAATATCCAGGCTGACGTTGTATCTGGCTCAGACAGTAGCAATGTGGATTGTCTCGCACTTCTCCACGACTGGCTGCTACCCACACTCGGAGCTGTTGCCTGCCACGATGCCAGCTCAGAGGTTCTCGCTGTTGCCAGTGCCCTCCTCTTTGATTCTCAAATTCTGCTGGCTTAACTGAAGATTAACACCATTCTGTTCTTTCATCTGTCGAGGGGTCAGCAATCTTTTACTGTAAAGGTCTAAAAAGTGAATATTTTAGTCTTTGTGGGCTATAAAGTCTCTGTGTATCAAACTGTTCAACTCTAGCATTGTAGTGGAAAGCAGCCATAGGCAGTATTAAAATAAATTGCTGTGACTGTATTCTAAGAAAAAATTTATGTCCAGAATTAGGCAGGCTGGATTTGGCCCATGGGATGTATCCTTGATCTACAGCATGCCTGAGGAAATGACAATGGGATTAGTCATCCTGGTGTCACACACAACCTCCGGAGGAGATAGTTTTAAGCATGAAATCCTAAAAGGGTCATAGTCCCATGGGAAAAGCAGCTGTGTTTAGGGTCTTCTCTAAGAGTGGGCAACATCAAGGAGAGGGAGGTATGCCAGAGCCTTTAGGGGAAACAGAGCACTGGGAAGGAGCAGGGAATGTAGGAAACAAGGTGTAGTGCTGGCTCATGTTGATTCAGAGTCAGGGTGGGTGGTTTGGAGAATAAACAGCACGGCCAGTGACAATGCCAGTGTGCTGGTGTGGGGAGATCATGTGGGTGGTAGCTTGAGTGAGAGCTCAGAGATGTGTTCCAGAGGCATTGAGTGTGGTGCACTATGGGCAGCACAGAGCTGAGTGATTCTGGGGCCATGGGCAGAAACCTGCTCTAACACGGTTTAGGGTACCACTGAGCTGACAAAGAGTCCTGGCGGGGAACAAACCTGGGAAGGTTTGTGTGTGTGTCAGGGGTGGGGGCTGGGAGATGAGATTCTGTACGGAGTTTTGAGCTATCAAACTACTGATCTAACCATTGATGGGATACTTCCTGTACCCACAAGTGATGGGTAAGGGCACTGTATGAGGTCCTGGGGCACATGAAGATTGTGTAAGTAGCTGATTTACTTTTCCTTACATGTGCTTCCCAACATTTACCAACCCTGAAATGCCAGTTTGCTATTTTTTCTTTTCTTTTTAAAATTTGTGATTTAGAAGAGTTCTATGAAACATATCCTGCAGTATGTTCTGCAATACAGCGAAGGATTTCCATAATCAAAGTTTTTTAAAACAAAGACATTTCCCTCTAAAAGAAGAACTCAATTCCTGGGTATAAGATACTGAATTATTTTAGCTTTGTGGCTAATAGCCAAATCTTGAGTTCTTCTGTTAGAGGAAAGTGCTTTGTTTAAAGTAGTTGGGAGTGGATTGGCATGGATTGGAAGGGGAAAAAGAAACAATCTCTTCTTACGGATCTCAATGCCTGTTTAAAAATTATGAGAAGTGTTAAGAGTAGAAATAGAAACAATAGTTAAAATCTGTTTAATTGTGTTTAATCTAGAATTTTCCAAATTTATTTGGCCATGTATCTCTTTTCTAACACCCACTGACATTCTGTAGAACCATTGTTCTAAGGAACAGTTTTTGCCTTTAAACCATTTCTCTAGTTATGATCAAACCCTTCATTTAAAAGTAATCTTTAAAATAGACTTTATTATAGGTTTCTGCAAGTTACTGATATTTTTGAACCTCACTTCTAAGAAATTCAGACTGAATTAAAAGGGAACATGAGGATCATCTTGTTAGAGCATTGACAGGGCTTGATAATCGCCTAGGTTTGGAGAATGGGGGAAGAACAGAATCAGGTGATGCTCAGGCTGCTGGCTCGAGCTCCTGAGCAGATGGTGGGGCATTTTCTGGAATGAGGAGGTTTGGAGAAGACACAGGTCAGGGGTGTTATCATCAAGAATGAAGGAGAGGCCAGCTGGGTCAAGAGCTGCTGAGAGGTCACATTAAAATGTGGGGGGCTTCCCTGGTGGTGCAGTGGTTGAGAGTCCGCCTGCTGATGCAGGGGACACGGGTTCATGCCCCGGTCTGGGAAGATCCCACACGCCGCGGAGCAGCTGGGCCCGTGAGCCATGGCTGCTGAGCCTGCACGTCCGGAGCCTGTGCTCCGCAACGGGAGAGGCCACAACAGTGAGAGGCCTGCGTACTGCAAAAAAA
>NW_006792683.1:642587-652840 GCF_000442215.2 Lipotes vexillifer
AAAAAAAAAAAAAAAAAAAAAAAAAAATTGTGGGAAAGAGAAATATTATTTAGCTCTGTGCTGAATGAGGCACTATGCTTAATGCTTTAATACATATAATTCTTATAAAAACCATGGGAAGAAGTTATTACTTTATAGATGGAGAGAATAGGCTCAGAGAAATTATGTAACATACCCAAAGACAAACATCTAATTGCTGGTAGCAGGAATTCAAACAGGAGTCTATTCTCTGAGCTATCCTTCCTTCCAAAGCTCTATATTACAATATCAGTGTTTGCATTTTCCTATGGCTGATCATCAAGTCTTGACAATTCACATTGTAGAGGATTATAATTCTTCTTTTTAAAATTTATTTATTTATTTATGGCTGCATTGGGTCTTTGTTGCTGTGCACAGGCTTTCTCTATATGTGGCGAGTGGGGGCTACTCTTCATTGACGTGCATGGGCTTCTCATTGAGGTGGCTTCTCTTGTTGTGGAACATGGGCTCTAGGTGGGCGAGCTTCAGTAGTTGTGGCATGTGGGCTCAGCAGTTGTGGCTCACCGGCTCGAGCAGGCTCAGTATTTGTGGCACACGGGCTTAGTTGCTATGCGGCATGTGGGATTTTCCCAGACCAGGGATTGAACCCATGTCCCCCTCACCAGCAGGCAGATTCTTAACTACTGCTCCACCAGGGATGTCCCAAGGATTATAATTCTTAACTCTAATTTCTTAGTCTACTAATGCTGCATTTTGACCTTGTTATTCCTTGATGGAGGGTGGGAAGAGACAAGATATTTCCTATAAAGATTTTTGAAGGAAGACTGATGAAATTGTAACTTATTAAAAGGAGGCTATAAAATGTAACTGTAGGTGACTTCATCCTCTATTAACACAAAAAATTATGGTATGTCATAGTTCATTCTGAAGTTTATTGCCGCAGATATTGAATAAAGCATGTTATAACATTATATTGACATCCTACATCCATCAATGACTCAAGTACTAGAAAATGCTGCCAGTCAAGCTGTAATTCTTGGTATAATTCCTAATAAATGTTGAAAAACTGATAGAAGAAAGCAACATGATATAGTTGAATATTTGAGCAAAGAAGAGGTCTTTCATGTAGCCACACTGTTCTAGAAGATGTTTAAAATTTGGTTTAAAAAATGAGTCTGTCCTCTTTAGATGTTTTCCTTAGGATGTTCTGATAATTTGCAGTATAAATAGTTCTAGGATGGCCAGGTTGATGAGTGTCAGGTGAAACTTCTCAGTTTTGTCATAGGTAGGCTGTGAAGTAAACTATTACCAGCTGGTTATTCCTGTGTGTGCAACACCATTTGCTTCTACCAGTTGTTCAGTTATTTCGCAGATGATTATATTTGGCTGCTTAAGCACTGGATTTTTATAGAATCAATTAACTTAAGATTCTACTTCGCAGCAGGCTGAATACAAGGGTATCATTTTAGTTCAGTATTTTTTTTAAATAACAAAAAACCTTTTGTGTAAATTTCAGGGAAGGAATTATGGAAAAAATAAAATCCTGCCTCTACAGCTGCTATGCTCGGATTAATTGTTTTAAAATAGCACAAACCGGCACATAGTGGAAGCTCAATAAATGCAGTGGTTGATGCTGCTGATGTTATGGAGAGCATTTAGCATTTTAGATGACTGTTTATCTTTCACCCTTCCCACAAAAATTATCTCCTGATTTGAGCCATGACGCCCATGGCTCCCAGAGGCAACTGCTGTCTTTCTAGGGGAAGCGGTATAATGTAATGTTGGGAGCAAGACCTCTGGAGCTAGCCTCGGTTTGAATCTCAGCTCCTGCTAGAATAGCTGTGTGACTTTGGCAAGTTGCTTAACCTTTCTGTGTCTCAGTTTCCTCAACTGTAAAATGCGGCTGATGATAATAATAGTTCCTACCTTGTAGGGTTGTTACGAGGTTGTTATGCCTGGCACATAATAAATAAAGCCCTGGGAAACATACAGTCACTATCCTGGCTTGGAATTTCGTTATCTCAGTTCATTGTCTGTACTTTCACTCTGCTTCTGGAACTCACTCTCATGGTCACACCTTGGATCCAGTCACCATTAGGAACTCATCTGCTTTTGGACCACTGCCTTTCTCTTTTTTAGCTGTCCCACTTTCTAAGTTCCATCATTTATTATTTATTTATTTATTATTATTATTAAAATAATAATCCAAGCCTCTACTACAGTATGTCAAAGGAACTAGGTATTAGATCTCTATGAAGTTTTTTCTTCTAGAAAAGTTTTTCCTCTATGATTAGTACAAAAGCATAGAAATATTCAGTAATTAAATAAATTCTCAACCGGGTTAAGTGACGAGCAAATTTACTAATACTGGTAATTTACATGGAAATCAGAGAAATAGTGAACCTAACATTGCATTCCAGTAAGTTTTTTTTAGACAGAAATGATTAAACATGTAAATTCAAATTTAAATTATTCAAAATATAGTAGTTGCAGTATTAACTTCAAGAATTATTAAGAGTAACTGTTTTGCTAATTTGATAAACCATATATTAAATTTATGATAAATCAAAGCATTTCAGATCTTTAATATAAGCCTCCTGAATCTTTAATAACACAATGAGGACTGGACTCTCCCCAGTGAATCTTTCTTTGTGAAGACATTTTCCAAGGGGGAAATAAGTCCAGAAACAAGATTAATGCTATTCTGTCCATCATGCTTAATATTTTAGCACATGTGTTTGGTTTTTTTCTTTCTGTTTCTAAATTCAGAGCATAGGCTATTTTTGTTCTACTTACAACCTCAAACAGCTTTGGAAAAAACCCCAACTTTATATAATAATCCAAAATTGGAACTGTAGTGTCTAGTTGGTTGCCACAGATGCAAAGGTGGAGTGCATTCACCCATGTTTGCAGAGTAAAAGCTAATCTGTTATGTATCTAACATAGGAAATAAAAAGACATTTCATATTCAACAATTTTTCTTTTTTGACACCATCAAAGGATTTGTTTTGTGTCTATCATAGATAAAGTCATAAGTCAATTAATGTTGCTTTATAATCAGCACATCAAAAGATTGATTTTGGGTACCATTTTATTAGGAGATCTTAGTGCTTCAAGAGGATATTAATATTAACTCTTAGCCTTGGGAATTAGAGTATGCACAAACATAAATGATCATTTTGCTAAGTTTAACAAAATTGTGGATATACAAACTATTTGAGGGATGAAATTAGCCATAGAGTTTTAGAGATGAATCAGTTAAACCTTTAAGTTGATACCAGAAGTGTCAATATAAGCAAAGTACACTGATTTGCTTATTAAAGATGGACATCAGCTGTTGCAAAGACATTACACCTGACATTTCTACTTGTACTGTTAAGGCTGACCCATGCTCATCTGAAATACTCAGATAATCGAGGCTACGCTTCTTTTTCACTGTCTGAAGACAGTGATTTTTGCTTTGTGTTTCCATACACAGAACCGATGGCTTTACAGATGAACATGTCAAGTGATGGATTAGTGACAGCCTGGATCTTTGCTGAATTACCAGCCTGGGAGTTTCTTTTGGTTTGTAGATGGTTTTGTGCTAGCTTGTGGAATGAATTTTGTGCTACTGTAGACTTGAAATATTGAGTATATCTTTCCCAACTTGCTTGTTGGCGAGGAGGAAGTAGACAAAATTGAACTTAACCAACAAAGGGATTAATTTCAAAGGTTATGGGAAGAAATTTATGTGTGGTATGTTCAGGTATAATAACAGGGAAGCGCTTAGAGGGAAAGTACAATTCATTGTTATGGAGGAACAGTTTCCCAAGGAAGAGGTGTGCTTAAAGAAAATAAAAGGCTAAATTAATTGGGAACATAAAATTTTACAGAGTCTCTTACTGTTGAATCAAGCCATGATATCTGAGATTTTCTTTTCTCAGCCACCTATGGCACACGCAGCTGAAGAAAGCAATGTGGGAAAGTTCACACCAACATAGCAGGAGAAAATCATGTTCTTTGGGGTGACAAAATGTGAAAGAGTTCTTGCCTGGCTGTTTTGGTTTAATAGAATTTGGTGAAAGGAAGTTTGAGCTGCAAGGAAAATCTACTTTTCTTCTTGAAAGGCTGATTTTCCCTGTGAGAAACTCTGAAGTGAAAATTGCTACTTTCACACTACCCTTTACAGAAATATTAATAAATGCCATTTAAGTATTAATTAAAATAGTACTTGTTCAATTTTATTTTATTACATATTGTAAGAATAGTGGAGATAAAGCTCTCGCACTGTCTTTTTGGATGTGTTAATCTCTCTATTGGACACGTGAAAGTATACAAGCAAATTGGATTCTCTAGGAGTTGTTATATTCATTCATTCATTCATTCATTCAGCATTTATTTATTGAACAGTAGGTACTGGGAATATCATGATGAGAGATAGTCTGTTTCCTTGGGAACCCACAGTCCAAAGGGGGAAGACAGAGGTGTAAATAAATTGAAGTATAATGTTGGAGTTCTTCCTGAAGTATGTACAAGGCAATTGGGAAGGATTATCAGGGAATGATTCAGAACTACATTTTTAGGGGAGACTGAGCTACTGCCAGTCAAGCTAGACCTTCAAGGTCAAAGGATTTTGTTGGATGAAAATATGGGCTAGGCATTCTAGGCAGAGTAAAGCCCTGGAAGCATAAAAAGGCTGATGGGTTAAATGCTGCGACAGGGTTCCTTTTCCTCTTGTTAGGGAATTGCTTCTTGAGGGATGTATAGTTTTAAAAACACCTTTAAATTCTGAAATGGGCTTGGCTATGGAAGAGAGCAGCAGGAGTTGTCTGGTTGTGGGGACCCATGTGAGAGGGTAAATTCTCACTGGGGAAAGCAAGTAGGCACATAACAAATATTTGTTGCTTTGATGTTGGCGAATTTTATTTGCCCAAGTAGAATGGAGGAAAACAGTGTAGAACGATGTCTGGGAAGTAAGGGTGAGGCATTGGGGGAGGGCTTGTGTCCTTAAAGGTTTGTGAAAGAGATTATCAGGACCACAGCTCTAAAAGAGAAGCAATTCAAATGCCAAACATCCTAGTGTTTACCAGCAGGAGATTTAGTTTGTACTGCAAGAGAGTGTGGACTTACCCCCAAAGCAAATACACAGTTGTGTGTGTTTTACTCTGCTGAAGACTCTTGAAATCAATTTCTAACCCATAAATTAGAAGTTTCCCAAACCAAACCCACTATAAAATTTATCTCTGTAGAAAGGCCATAGCTGTTACAGGAGGGCAGGATGGTAGATCAGGAGGCTTTTCTGTTTAAATATTTAAATAGATTTCTATTTGAACAGCTAAATGAAACCAAACTCCCTTTCTTATCTCAATAATTAAAAAGAAAATTGCTGAGCTTTCTTTGCCAAGTGTTCATCCCATTTACCCCTTTCTTGAGCATTCTTAGGGTATTCAAGTGCCTTTGGTTTGGTTTCTTTTTGGAATAACTCAAAGCAGTCTCTCAGCAAGCCATATTTCCAGAGCCCTGACTTCATTGGCTTCTTAATGAAGAGCAGACTGGCTTAATGATTAATTGCTGCGTAAATGGGACTGAACCATTCCTCAAAGGGCCTGCTCCTGAGAGGACAGCTTTCTGGGGCTCAGCACGTTTCTTCCTATAATTGACAGCTATAGATCTGTTTCTCTTAGTGATGTTTGCGTTGGAAGATGCCTCCTTAACTTATACTAGGCAGGAGAGCTTTATTATTATTTAAAAAATTTTTATTGGAGTATTGTTGATTTACAATTTTGTGTTAGTTTCAGGTGTACAGCAAAGTGAGTCAGTTATGCATATACAAATACCCACTCTTTTTTAAATGCAGTCACAGAACCTGCTTCCTGGAGAAGCCAGCCTATGATAATGATCCTTTTTTAAAATTTTTATTTTATTTTTTGGGTGCATTGGGTCTTCGTTGCTGTGAGTGGGCTTCCTCTAGTTGAAGCGAGCGGGGGCTACTCTTTAATTGCAGTGCACGGGCTTCTCATTGCGGTGGCTTCTCTTGTTGTGGAGCATGGACTCTAGGCACATGGGCTTCAGTAGTTGCAGCATACAGGCTCAGTAGTTGTGGCACGTGGGCCCTAGAACACGTGGGCTTCAGTAGTTGTGGCACGTGGGCTCAGTAATTGTGGTTCATGGGCTCTAGAGCACAGGCTCAGTAGTTGTGGCTCATGGGCTTAGTTGCTCCACGGCATGTGGGATCTTCCCGCACCAGGGATCGAACTCATGTCCCCTGCATTGGCAGGCAGAGTCTTAACCACTACACCACCAGGGAAGTCCCTATCCACTTCTTTTTGATTCTTTTCTCATATAGGCCATTACAGAGTATTGAGTAGATTTCCCTGTGCTATACTGTAGGTCCTTATTAGTTATTTATTTTATATATAGTAGTGTGGGAGAGTTTTGATGTTAGGTCTTAACCTATCAATGTTTCCCCTGGTAACATTATCTGTGAATTTTTCTCTCTTCATTTTTTCATTACTCTAGTAATTCATGGTTACTTCAGAAAAAAATTAGAAAGATACAGATACACAAAAAATTAAAAGCAGCTGAAAATTTTGCCATCTACTGATTACAATCATTAGCATTTTGATATATTATTCTTGACCTTTCTTCCTACAGATAGGTATATACAAAATATGTATTTACAAAATTAGACGCACACCACATATATGTATCTATATCTATTTATATATACATACATGCACTGTATGTGTAATACTGTTTTAATCTATTAATGTATTTTCAAGTCAATACATATATATTTACTTTGTAGTTTTGTAGAATCAAAGATTGGGACCATAAGTTACTTGAAGCTCTTCAATTTCCCTGAGATCATGGAACTTCGGTGACATTAATATTTTATATTTCTTTGGTATGGTTATATGGTCCCAGCAAGACTGGCATAAAGCCAGTTAAAATTATGGCCATAATAAAAATGATACAAATATTAAAGCAAGTCAGGGCCACTATAAAACAGCTATAAAGAGATTTACCAGTCTTTGTTTCCTATTTAATATCCTGCCTGTCATTTACAGACTAAAATGAAAGTGAACATTCTGCACTACTGGCCTTTTGTAAATAGTTTATGACCATGTGGTTATCTGGGGTCCAGCACACCAGGGGGTTTAGAACCACCACTTAAGCAAAGGCCAGCCTTGCACTGTAGGTAGCAAATTTGCGCTTGTTTAAAAAGACACCAGCAGAGGGCACCACGCCTCCAAGACATAATCCACTACAGTCAAGGGCTGCTCTATAAATACAAACCGACACACTATTTTATTGGAACATTATTCATCTCTTAGTGAAATATTTTAAGAATGTAAAGTCCTAACATTATACGATGTGGGCAATATAGCAAAAGTGAAATATTTATTCATGTAATAGACTTTTATTGGCCACATAAAAATGCCGTGCAGTAGAAATATATATATTTATGTATATATTTATATAAATATAACACCAAATATATATACATAAGACCGAATCCCTGCCACAGATCAGGAAATGAAGATGTATTAAAAGGGTCCAAAGCTGTCATGACAACACTCATGATGGATGAGTTAATTCTATTCTACAGGAAGTCAGACAAGACGCAGCAGAAGAGTTACATTTGAACTGAGTCTTAAAGGATAGTAGGAATTCTCTAGGTAGGTGGGATCAGGGCTGCAGGAAGGGAGGTACACAGGTGAAAAGGTGTGGTTAAAATGTTGGGGCGATGGTAGTGATTTTGTTGTTTTAGTATCCCAGAATTTAAGCCTACATTTCCAGAAGAAGGTTCCAGATCACAACAAAACAGTAGTGAGAACGATGCTATTTGCTACTGGATTTCACGCTGCTGTTTAGAACAAGTGGCTGAAATGTAATAAATTCATTAAATGCAAAAAGTACCAGCATCAACAATGATGTTTATTACCACCTGCCTTCAGATAATCACCAACTTCTGACTAGTGCCTTGTCTTCTGGTGGCCTCAGTTAGTCAGCCGGTATTTACATATACATGTACTGTGGTTTCTTCTGACATGCACAGGAAAGGGGAAGTGAAATATGTGTTCCTCTTGTATCTCTTCATTGTTCTTACAGCTGGTGGACTCTTGGTACAATTGGGGCTTTCAGCAGTGATATGTTCCTATGACCTGCTTATTTCACGTATTGTTTCACATTCACTGAGAGCCTGTAATGCCTTTGGATCTGGACGGGGGTCTGTTTTTCCTTTGTATTTTCCCACAGTGTCTAGCCAGTACAACATACATACACAGCACAGCCATAAATGTCAACTGACTTTATCTATAAGGCCATGCTCTCTTCTCACAAAAAAGAAAATACAGAAATAGAGGAAGAGAGGATGATGGAGAGTATGTAGGGAGGCTACAATTAACTTGACAGGACACATGACACATGACAGGACAATCCTAATGTTAGATCTGAGTTGTAGCCTGGAGGAATAATTTCTGGGGGGAAGAAGACAATGTAGAACTTTACACTGAACTATGCCTTCCGTGTTTCCAGCTGCTCAAGCCTCTTGGTTAATTAACAAATGTTTGTATAGAATGGTGAAGACATTCAATCTGCTAGAAGAACTAATTATTTATGATTATTTTATATTAAATCCCTCTCTGCAGCTGCTTTAAGTCTGTATTTTGGAAAGTATTCACAGAAATTACTCAAAGGAGCTAGAGTGGTTTGTGTTCATGGCTCTTATATAAATTTCCTTCGTCTTTCTTTTCCTTTTTTTGTTTGTCTATATCAGGAAGTAGCTGGCAGCCAGTCATAACCAAGGTGACAGTATTTGTTTTCTTTTGACTAGTCTTTCCATAATTGGATAATCACCTGCTGTAGAGTTGTAAATGAAATTTAGGGGATCTTCCTAAGCAAGGCAGGAACTCCAGAAGCCAAGAAACGGAAGACTACTGAAATAGGACAAAAAACCAAACTGCTATTGTGAAGAGCCTCCTCCTCCAAGTGACTCAGAAAGCACAAAAGCTTATTTCTCTCTCATGTTATGTTTCAGGTGGTGGTGGGCTGTGAGTGGACCATGTGGTCGTTCAGGAACTCAAGCCCTTTCCAAGTTAAGTCGCAGTGTGCCAGTTATCACTTTATTGCCACATTCACATTATGTGAATACGTGTTCTGTGATGGTGAATAGAATTCCTTTAGCGTCTTTCCTTTATAGCATGCAAAATATTAAGCTTTCTCAACAGCGGGTGCTGGGCAGACATTGCTGGAAGAAGGGGCATCTGTGGTTTCTGGTGGTTGCATGGTGGGTCATCAGTGTGGGTATGAGGACATCCAGTAGAGTTCCGCCCCAAATGTGCACCCAGAATGAGAGATCCTTGGCAACCTTACAGCCTCAGCTTGGCCTGGTGATAACTTTCCTGGGGCCTACTTCACACAGAAACTGGCGCTTGAAGGCCTCCTGCCTGTGAAGGTGCCACAATTCCCTTTGCAGACCTGTGCCCCAGGCCCCAGCCCCTCTGCATGCCTCTGCCACCAGGCTACCAGTTGCCAATCACCTGTGCCTGCCTGTACTCCGGAGGACTGCATCCTGCTCTTCCAGTGACATAGACCAGCTCTGGCTTGAGCAACCAAGTAAAATTCTCTCCTGTCTAGTGGGCTGAACTTTGCTTCTTAATGAGGTCTGACCCCAGCCTTAGGGAAGGGGCTCCTTTCTAAGTTGGCCTTGGATGCTCTCCCTCAGCTCTAGGGTCCCATATAGTGTTTTGTTATAGTTATTCGTTTATCAGAGTTAATAATTCTTTATATTAAATTTATCCGTGGTTTCTGTTTCCTGATTGGACCCTGGCCGATACATATGCCTTTGTCATCTCTTAAGATTTTGTCCCCTCCATGGTCAAACTGGGCTGTAATGTTCAGGTTCCAGTTGGTAGAAGGAGAAACAGAGCTTGGAAGAAGCGTGGCTACTTTTTAAGGCCTCAGTCTGAGAAGAGATGTACACTACTTCTGCTGACATTAGACTGGCGAGAGTAGTCCCAGGCCACACCTAACTGCAGGGGAGCAGGAAAGTATAGTCCAACCATGTGTCAAAGAAGAAAGCAGAATGGATTTTAGTGGGTGACTGGTAGTCTCCGCCATAATTATATAAAAATTTAAAAAACTATATGGCAAAAGATACCATAAACAAAAGCAAACCATAGGGGCTCTGGGGGGCCAGGACGCCTGGTCTTATGCCACGTGGGCCTCAGGGGGGCCAGAAAGCAGGGTCTGCGGCCCCCACCAGCCTTGGGGAGCAAGCCTGCTGA
>NW_006792683.1:652965-709803 GCF_000442215.2 Lipotes vexillifer
CTGAACTGGTACTGCGCTTATCATTGTTTTTTATAAACGAACTCTTGGAAGTAAAAAAAAAAAAAAAGCAAACCATAGACTGAGAAGTAAGTTTATAACACATATAGAGATTTGTAGAAGAGTTTTGAGGGATATTAACCACTTACCAGATGAAGGGTTAATATCCCTCAAACATCTCCCACAAACTGATTAAAATAAAACTCAAGTTAGGAAACTGAAAAGGCTAACCAAACCAATAAAAAACAAAAAAGTAAATACTGTTAGAGGAGATATTCAACCTCAGGAGTAGTTAGGGAAGTACAAATTAAAGCAGCCATGAGATACTACTTTCTGTCTATCAGATCAGCAAAAATTAAAGAGTAACAATAGCCATTGAGAGAATATGCACTCATTTCTTCCTAATAGAACTATAAATTTCTATAACATTTAAGAAAAGTAGGCTGTATATCTAAAAATAAATAATACATGGACTCTTTTACTGAGGAGCCCCGTTTTTGAAAATCTGTCCTATTGAAATAAAAACTCCATTATGTAAGAAGTTTATCAGTGTATTACGTGTAGAAGCAAAAGTCTGAATGTAGCCTGAATGGACTTTAATGGGGAAATGATTAAATAAATTGTATTACATGCATACTATGATATATTATTCAGCTGTTAACAAGAATGAATCTGTCCTATTTTTCTGATCTTTACATCCACTATATATATATATATATATATATATATATATATATATATATAAAGCCAGTAAAAGTAATTTTCAGAATAATATGTATAAGAAAATTCCTTCTGTGTACAAATAAATAGCCAAGAAACTCTATACATGTGTACCTCTGTTTCAGTATGTTTGTATGAAAAAGATATGGGAGGATGTATACAGACCTCTCATGGGGAGGGAATAGAGAGGGTTTGGAGGATGCTTAGTTAGAAAAATAATTTCAAAAATAGTGAATCTTTTTCCCCTCCATTATTTTTGCAAAAGAGAAAAAAGAAAAAGAAACTTGCCCCCTTGACAGGTGAAAATTTCTGCACACCCTACCTGCAAACCACCAAGGCCTAAAGAGAAAGAGCTCATCTGAGTTTCACAGTTTAGTTGTAAAACTCTGAAGTGTTTAAGGAATGGTTAATTTTCTAGAAGTCTGATTCAATGAAACCCTTGATCCTTGGGAAAGAACATCAATACCGGTCTGTCTGCCTTGGTGGTTGGTTTTGTTGATACTGTTATAGATACGTTATTTTGCTGATAAGGAGAAAAAGTAAGCACTTCCTAAGAGTAGTGGTGAACTAATTGCAGATCCAGGATTGAAACTCTCCATCATCAGTTGCCTGAGTTACCCCTTGTTTTCAGATTCTTCTCTTAATCACAGTGTATGTTCCTACAGATGAAATGAGATCACTGAAGGAACCCTGAGTCAAGAAAAGCACATTTGACATTCTTTTTCTTGTTGTGGTTGAAGATTTTTGCTGTTTGCTAGAATAAGGACATGGATTGTTTTGTCAAACTTCTGGCAAACTTTTTGTCAGACTTCTGGCACACAGGCTGAGGGGATCCTCCTGCCTCTCATGCTTCAGGGGCAACAGGGAAACTGATGGAAGTCAAAAGGTGAGATACTCTCAGGTCATGCCTGTAAGCAATAGGTAGGAACTGGGGCAGCCACCCTGCAGCCCAGGATGCTGAGCCAGGGGAGTGACACAAGGACACGACCCCCGTAACAAATGCAGCAACAAATCTTCTGTTGAAGAGCAACACTTCCTGTTAGTGGTTTTCAACAATGCAGTTAGTGCAAGATGATCTTAATTGTGTCACTGGTAGCACTGAGCAGAGAACCTTGGCTGAGCAAATCTGGGGAGGCACATGAAATGAGCCCAGTACATTATCTGTCGTAAAAATTTAATTTTGTTTTGTCAGCTATTCAATACCTTTTTTGAGTAATTTATTCTGAGGATATATTTGTAAATTACTTAAATATTATTTGAGACATATATATTCTGAAAATGCAAATTGAATAATAATTTAATAACGAATTAGCCCAACCCCCTGTTCCCTCAACTCCCTCCTAAAAGAAAAAATATATATCAGGTTATGAAAGTTGTGTTCAATTAGTCAGTATTTGACTATTTTTTTTGCATTAGTTTCAATAATTGAGAATCAACCTATTTCTGTAACTATTACAGAAACTGAATCAGTAATTACAAACCTTCCAACTAAGAATAGTCCAGGCCCCTAACACTTTACCCATGGTTTCTATCAAACATTTTAAGAAGAAAATCATCCCAATCGTGTGCCAACTATTCCAGTGAATAGAAAAGGGGCATTTCCTCTCCAACTCTGTGCAGATAGCCTAACCTTGATGCTAGAAACAGGAAAACTAAACATAATCATTAGGTCTGAATATTTAGGTGGTAAAATATAAAGAGACGTAAAGAAGTGATTATCGTTAACACTCAGGATAATACTTAGCTCTAGGCAGGTAAGAGTGAACTTTGATCAGAAAGGGCACATTGTGGCATGTGTGCTTGACAGTAATGATGCCTTGCGGCAGATTTTCCTTCTTTCCCCTCACTTCCAAGTATGGGAGGTTCTCTGTCATTCTCACAGTGGTCTTCTCTATTCCTAAATGTATATGCCCAGCTCAGATGTCTTCTCCGACCTCTGGATTCATGTATGTGAGCACCTAGATGACAGTCTCATAGGCATTCCAAACTCGACATGTTCAAAACTGAATTCTTGGTTCCGTCTCCCAAACCTTCTCCTTCTCCCCTACCTTAGTTAGTGGCACCATCATCCAGCCAGTTGTCTGAGTCATCACACTGGGAGTTATTCTTTTTTTTTAATTAATTAATTTATTTTTGGCTGTGTTGGGTCTTTGTTGCTGCATGTGGGCTTTCTCTAGTTGTGGCGAGAGGGGGATACTCTTCCTTGCGGTGCGCGGGCTTCTCATTGCAGTGGCTTCTCGTTGCAGAGCATGGGCTCTAGATGTGTGGGCTTCAGGAGTTGTGGCACATGAGCTCAGTAGTTGTGGCTCGCGGGCTCCTAGAGCTCAGGCTCAGTAGCTGTGGTGCACGGGCTTAGTTGCTCCGCGGCATGTGGAATCTTCCTGGACCAGGGCTCGAACACGATTCCCCTGCATTGGCAGGAGGATTCTTAACCACTGCTCCACCAGGGAAGCCCCTGGGAGTTATTCGTGATTCCTCCCTGTCCATCACCTCTCTATTCCAATCTGTCCTTAATTCCTGTCAGTTTTATCTCAAATATCTCTTGAATATATCCATCTCCTAATTTCTCAGCTGGATTGTTCAAAGAGCCTCCTTCCGTGTCTTCTGTCTTCTATTCTTGCCACTTACTGAGTATCTGGAGTTTGCCAAGCTCTGTGCTATTTATTCTCTATACAGCAAAAAAGATAAAATTTTAAGCAAGAAAATTAGATCATGTTTCCCAGTCTAAAGTTCTTCTTCAGCTTCCCATTGTGCTCAGACATAGTTCCCAACTCTGTGGTGCCCTAGCAGGCTTGCTCAGTCTTGCTCCTGCTGTTCTTGGCAGCCTAATCTTGTGCCTTTCTTGTCTTCCCTCCCTTCGTACCATGCAGAGTGGTCTTTTCCTTCAGTTCCTTGAACATGTTGAGGGCTTTCAGGTCTTAGGGTATTTTAACCATTCATTTTGGCAGAAACATTCTCTCTTCCAGTTCTTATATAGTTGGTTGTTTCTCATCCTAAGATCTCAGCTTAAAGGTCAGCTTCTTAGAGAGGGCTTCCATGCCCACCCTATCTAAAGTAGATGTCCTCTACTCATTATTGTCTATCACAGCATCTTTTGTTTGTTTCACCTACTTATTTGTTGGTTTCCTTATATTTTGTCTATAATCTCCCTGTGAGTATGGGTCATATGTTTTTTTTGCTTCTCCAGTGCCAGTGTCTGGTCTGTAGCAGGTGCTACTGAATGAAGGAGGCTACACTTTTCCTTTAGCATTATCTATAACACATTCTTCTTCTGGTTAGTAATTTCTGTATCTGTATTAATTTAATAATTGAGAATTCCATTTTTTCCATTCAGAATAAGAAGAACTTTCAAATGGGGTTCTTATAGTTTTCCAGAGTGCATAATTTAACATGTATAACTAGATATTCTAGTGCCCTTAAAAATATTAATTAACTTTGACCTAGAAATTTGCACATTCCTTTTTTTTTTTTTTTTTTTGCGGTACACAGGCCTCTCACTGTTGTGGCCTCTCCCGTTGCGGAGCACAGGCTCCGGACGCACAGGCTTAGCGGCCATGGCTCACGGGCCCAGCCGCTCCACGGCATGTGGGATCTTCCTGGACCGGGGCACGAATCCGTGTCCCCTGCATCGGCAGGCGGACTCTCAACCACTGTGCCACCAGGCAAGCCCTGCACATTCCTTTTTAAAAGTCATTATATTTACAATACTTCTTGTTATACGTTCTGCTTAGTAAAATATATGCACTCGGGGATTTACACAAGCTTTATTTTCCCTTTTGAATCAGACAGAGCACTAACCTGTGGGCCCCCTGTAGGTTTTGGTCTAATTTCCAAGGCAGACATCTCCACCCCTCTCCAAGATTCCCCAGGACAGATGAGCTGGGGAAAAAGTTGTCCTGTGTCCCAGTCAAGACTGTGGCTTGTGGCTTATTCAACCTCAAATCGTGGTGCTTTCTGATTCCTCAGGGGATCCATACATGTGACCTGTTGAGATGTTATCAAGTATGTTTAGAGTCTTCCCCCCCCCCATTTTTCCTTTGTCTTCTCCCCAACTCCCAGCTCAATGCTATATACCTTAGGCTGAGATATGAACTGGCTCTGAGACTTCTCAAGCAAGAATGAAGCATCTTTGTGTAGCAGGCAAGAATTCAGATTAACCTGGCATAAATCAGTTTCTCAAACTCTTATTTTCCCTAAGTCCACCTCCCTTACAACTTAACTATCTCTGTTAATGATGTCTCTCTCATCTTAGTCACCCAGACTCAGTTATTTTTCATTTATTCTTTTCATCCGTATGTGAAATCAAGTGTTTAGAACTTTCACTTCTATCTTGACAAAGCTTATACTTCTGTTTCTTTTGTTTCTTGCCTCAATTCAGTTTTGTATTGTTATTATTATTATTATTTTCTTGGACTACTACAGTGACTTCCTAACTGGTTTTCACCTTCTTTTCTGTTTCTCTCCTTTCCCCAAGCCACGCTACATACACTGACACGTTAATCTTCCTAAGCTTGGCTCTGATCAAATCACATGTTGCCAAAAGGAGTTCAATAGCTGTTTATTAGTTATGGGTTAAGTCAGAACTCCTTAGGCTGCTCTGCTCCATATGGCTTCAGCTCACATTGTAGTCTTACCTCCCTCTATTCCATACACACTTTGTGGCATGTTCAAATTGGACTTCCTGGTGTTTCCCAAACATGACCAGCCTTTTCCTACTGCTCCCCTTCACTCATGCGGTATTTGTTTACTGGGTTGTCTTCTATCATCTCAACTTATTGAAATAATATCTGATTATTAAGATACAATTCAAATGTTGCTTGCTTCATGATACTTTCTCCAGTTCCCTCAATGCAGGCTCATCTCTGCCCCTTGTTCCCATTCTCAAGGCAGGTCTCTTAGTTTCCTAGTGCTGCCATAACAAATTACCACAAACTTGGTGGTTTAAAACAGTAGAAATTTATCACAGCTTTGAAGCCTATTCTGAAATCAAGGTGTTGGCAGGGCCATACTCTCTCAAGAGGGGGTCCTTCCTTGCCTCTTCCTAGCTTCTGGTGGTTGCTGGCAATTTTGGTGTAGACACATCGCTTTGGCTTGTAGACATGTCACTCCAATCACATGTATTTCTCTGTATATGTCTTCATATCATCTTCCCTCAGTGCATGTGTCTGTGTCTCTTCTCTTCCTATAAGGACACGAGTCATATCAGATTAGGGTCCACTCTAATCCATTGTGGATCTTAACTTGATTACATCTACAAAGACCCTATATTGAAATAAGGTTACATTCACAGGTACCAGGAGTTAAGATTTCAATGTATCTTTTCGGGGGCACGATTTAACCCACAACAGGAGGAGTTTGTTTATTCTCATTCCTGGTTTAGTCTTGACTTTGGAGATGCAGTGCAACTTCATGCTTTGGACAGGAAACGAGAGTTGATTCTGCATAGCTCAAAGTACAACTCCTTGGGTCCAGAGTGTTTTCTAGACCCATTCTGATACCCAGGCTCAGAGAGTTTGACCCACTCCAAGTCATTGCCTAGCAGAGCCAGCTGGCACCCTGTCTAGACTCCACCTACGTTCCTCACCAGGGAGTCTCCAGGTCTATAGGTATTTTTAGTAGAACTTGATCTCTTTCTCTCTCTCACTCTCTCAAGGCTGAATTGCAAAAAACCTCATTTCTGCCCTGTCAACAATTTATCTCCATTTCCTCTTAGCAAAAATATTTTATACCAAAATACCGCATTTCTGTGTTCTGTGGTCACTGCCCATATTGTTCCAGAAACATTTCTCTGGCCGTGATGGAAGTATGCAGGCCTCAAGGCAGCCCTTGAGGATATTCACAGTAGGGGACCCAGGTGGGGGTGTGGCATATCACAAATGGGCTCTACAGTCCAGGAAACAGCCTCTTTCAGTATCTTTACTTGGGTCATGAATCAGGTTAATGTTTTGAAAGAAAAACAAACTAAGTGTGCACTTAGGTGAGACTTAGATGTCAGAAATAATTTATTGTTGGTATTCTTTGTTAGTTATCAATCTTTAAGGACTATTTTGACATCCTTTCTTAGTTTTGAAAACTTGACAGGATGCACTAACTAGTATGGCTTTTGTTGAATAAGACGTAGAATTCCCTTCTTAGTACAAAAATGCACAGTCTTATCCTTACATATTTGAAGAGTTACACAGAAATTGGGGCATAATCATATACAAGTACATGGAAACATTCCAGTAGAAAATGAAAACATATGCCTGATGAAAACAGCAGGAAACATGTCAGTGCTTTTAATAGAAGATTGTTTGAAATAAGTAAAAATGGGCTTTCACAGTGTAAACAGTATACAAGTTCTGTTAAAATCAACAGCTTGCATTTTTTTTTTTTCCATGTTCAGTGACAGTTTAACATCAATTTAAGTTAGCTTCCTGTCTATGACAAAAAGAGGAGTCATTTCATCCTGAACTATGTATTTTCAGCCTCCTCTTTTTGGTATGAATCCTTAACATTAAAGTTGCTGTTGACAAAATAAAAAGCAGAACTAGGAACGGAATACATTAAAGAAAATGCTGTGTTGCACATATAATGTGGAATTCTTAAATAGATGAAGTAAAGCTGCTCTTTTGCAAAAAGCTATTCTTCATGAAGCTTAGTGCCAGGAAAAGATCAATGTCCTCTATTTTTAGTTCTCTCTGCTTTGTTCCTCTAAGGGAAAAAGATGCTACACAAGTCCTAATAGAGTGAGACAGTAAATCCAATGTAGTCATTTTAGTTTTTTTTGTACCTCTCCTGGGCAGTTATATTAAAGTGTCCAAATAAAGATGGCTGACTTTCATACATTTGGAAAGGCAGATGACTTTTCTTTATCAATTGACTGTTCTGAGTAATGGGGACCCCAGATGTAGCTAATGACCTTTTCAAAGAGGGACAGAAGATAATAAAGGAGGTAGTGTGGGCTATTCCACTTCTCAGTAGAAGAAACATAGCACAACTAGGTTTTACATTCATTATGGGTTCACTGCAGTTTTATTTCTTTGTAAAAATGAATGATGATGGAGTTAGGGTTAAAGAAGTTCCTTTGAATTCCCAGTTTGAAGCCAGCAGCCTGGGATTCTAGTCTCAGCGCTAGAATTCTATGATCAATCATCTTCATTCTTCCTCTTCAGGGACTTAAATTTTGCTCTTAGATTTAGTTAAAATGTACCTGTATTAATACTATCAGAGTGACTTGAAAATTACTTTGGAGTTTTGGGATCTAATCTGACTGGAAAATGATGGAATCCAAGACTTGAAAATCTAAGTGAAACTAAACTTTTTATGAGGCATGGACTACATTTGAAATCCTTTCCTCTTGATTTTGCTGAAAATTAAGGCACCCAAATTAGGGTTGTCAAAGTAGAAGAGACCATAGGTGATTAACTTGTCAAAACTCTGATTCTACAGCTGAAGACAGAGAGGAAAAGTGACTTTCCAAAAGCCACAAAATTTTTTTAGTGGAAGTGACAAGATAACATATAGTTCCTTTAATTCTCAGCCCAGTAACCTCTGTGACATGCCTCTTGGTTAGAAGCTTTAGATTTAAAAAATGTTTCCTGCTATTCCTGTGTGGTAGATGCTGTATTATGCTGTCCAAATCCCCTCTCCTCAGGACTAAAGCACTCATTTTACCAATTTCTGGGAATGTTGGCAGCTGACAGCCCTGACCTGAGTCTCTGGGACTTGCCCTTGGCTGAAAAGAGCTGCGTTGGCCAAGGTCGCCCTCACTCCCTGGTGGGAAAGGCAGCCCACATCCAAAGATATGTCCATGTGGGACTATAAAAGCTTTATTTCTTCCCAACACAGGACAACCTCAAAGGGTCATTCCAGCTCCAAAGCTTTTTATGGGATTAGCTGAGGCCTTTGTTGAGATTGCTACAAAGTTTATCTTCTTCATCTGCCCAATCCTTCTTTCTTCACTCCTTTACAAGTACTGTATTGGTCCTGAGAGCACACCTCAGTAAACTCCCCCACACTAATGTCCTCTGACCTGACCTGTGGTATCTTCTAAATTTGAATTGCTTCAGGCTGCATATGGAAAGAATCAATGTATGCTTTTCCCAAGTGGATCTTGAGTGGAGCCTAAATTAGTATTATCAGCCAAAATAGTGTGAAGTGTTCCTACTTGTTAATTTAGTCCATTATAGAAAGACAGCGCCTTTAGAGATTATTTTTTTAGCTTTGTGCCTTAAAGTATGACCCACTCATCACTTTCATAATTAGTGCTGAAAAGAGGAAAATTGTAAAAGGGGACTAATTAAAAGAATAAACAGAAGAGCAAAGAAGAGCTCAACAGCCTGTTTTAAATATAAGAATTCATTTTATTTTTATACTAAAAATAAAAAATATTTAAATCTCTATAGCTTTATATCTGTATAAATCCCAGTGCTAATAGCTTAGTGGCTGGGAACCTGAATACTTAATAAAAAATGATTCTTAAAAAATCTCAACAAAATCTTGATTCTTCCCATATCTATAGAGCCAAGACAGAAGTGATTCAGTATGATACAAACTCACATTTACATAGCGCACACTGTGTGGTGGGACTGACTTCATACATCAGTATCTACCATGGTTATTTTTGATATTCAAGATAAAATATCATGTGGAAACAATGCCAGCAAAGTGGAAAAGAGAAAAGTTTCAAAGCAAAATTCCCACCCACTCTCTTTCCTGTGTAATTATGCAAATAAAATTATAATCATGGAGTATAGATTTTGTTTTGACCAAGTTCACGCTAGCAGTATGCAATGAAGAATTGAAGCACTTACCTGCACGACCAAAGTAATATATTACTTTTATCTTTAAAAGAAAAATTATTATGATTATCAGGATATGTGTTTCAATTACACTGATTACTCTATTGATGGAGATCAGGTCAAAAGAATTTCTTTCTTTTGTTCTGATTTTCCCACAACCAGACAAACAGGGAAATGGTATTCCCATGACTGTAATTCACTACAGCACAAGGTCAGGTCAGGGAGAAGAAAGAACAGTTGTTAGTAAAATGTCTAATGTGGTCAGGGAACTAGGCCAGTGCATTCATAAATTAACTTGTTTACCTAGGTGAATTTATCAATTTGCCTTTTTCTCCCAATTACACTTAACATTCTGTTTTCGGAGTCCTCCCCGTTGGCTGATATACCTGCTTATGACTCATCTAATTTGAAAGAAAAAACATCCCTAAAACAAACCTACCCAAATCCTGTTTCTCTGGCCATTCCTTCTCTGTCTCCATTGGAGTTCAATAAATGTTATCTGCGGTGGTATTATTATTGTCATTCCTGGTATTTAAAAAATATATTTGCTGCTATTATGAGAGGAAACTTTTTTTCTCATTATCAGTTGCACCTATTTATTGCTGGTATATAGCAATGCTATTTATGTTTGTATATGTAAATTTATCTGCCTATTTATTGAATTCTCCCATTAATTTTATAAAATTTACAGTTGATAATTGTTTCTTTTCAATACTTTTATCTGATTTTTATTTCATGCCTCATTTTATTGTCCGGTATTTCTAGAACAGTGTTAAGTAGTAAGGGAGAAAGCTTTCTTATTAAGAAGAAGCTTATTAAGCTTAAAGCTTATTAAGAAATACTTTCTTATTTTATTCAAGATTTTAATGGGAATGATTCTAGTATTTTACCATTAAGCATGGTATTGGTTTGGATAGATATTATTATGTTGAGAAAGTCTTTTTTATTAATTCATCACTTATTCCAAACATCTTATAATATTATGTGCTATTCTCTTAGGCTTTTTAGTCTTTTTTGTATTGGTTGGGTCTCTATTCTTGTCCTATATTTTTATTTTTCTTTCTTGAATGGAATTTCCAAGGATATATATTTTACTGGTTTATTAAAGGATCAGATTTTGAATTTGTATATCAATACTATTTTGTGTTTTCTAATTTATTTCTCTATTAAGTAATTTCTATATTTATTTTATTATTTTCTTCTGTTTTCCTCATTTATTTGGATGTTTTATTTGTATACTTAATTTATTTTTACTCTCTACTTTTTTATGACCAAATCAAAACATTTAAGGTTACATTTGCTTCTGCATTTAAGTTTTGTCACATGCCTTAGTTTTGGTGAAATAGTGTACTCACTGTCTTTATAAATAATCTGATGTTGGTGTTTGGATTTCTTTTTCACTCTAGTATTTATATGGAGAAGTTATGTTTTTTTCCATATGGTTTTTATTTTTGTTTAAACTCTCATGATTAATTTCTAGCTTTATTGCTTTGTGTTCAGAGAATGTGGCCAGTCCAGTTTCTGCTTTTGGGGATTTACTGAATTTATCTTTATGGCTTAGAATATGATTGTTTTTGTAATTGTTTCACTTTCCAAAGCAAATATATTCTCTGAGAAGTACTAAAGTTTGATATTTGCCTACAAATTCAGTCTTATTCATTATATTTGAGCACATCTTCTTCTCCACTTGATCTGTTAAGGGCTGAGAGAGTTGTGTAATTATCTCTCACAATTGTGTTTATTTTGAGTTCTAGTGCTTGTAACAGTTCATGTCTTTTATATCTTTATTGTGATTATACTTTCGGTAAAAACTTCTTTATTACATTTAATACTTTTTGTCTTGAATTTATAGTATCTGAAATTAATGATTATTTCTGTTGTATTTTTTGCTAGTTTTCCCCTGAAGTTTGTACTCAATTAAAATTTTTTAAAATCGTCTTAAATTTGTTGTAGGTGAGTCTCTTGCTTATGATTATATTATTATTTTGTTTTTTAATTTTGAGTTAAAAAATGGTGTTTTGATATGTAATTGACATACCATACAATTCTTGAAAACATGCTAAGTGAAAAAAACCAGTCACAGAAGACCACATATTGTATGATTCCATTTATATGAAAGACCCAGAAAAGGTAAATCTATAGAGATCAAAAGTAGATTAGATTAATTTTATAACATAAATAGTCTTTTATAAAAATTAAAAAAATTGAATTACAGTATTAGTTTCAGGTGTACAATATAGTGATTCAGTATTTTTATAGATTATATTTCATTTAAAGTTACTACAAAATAATGGCTAGATTTCCCTGTGCTATACAATATATCCTTGTTGCTTATTTATTTTATACATAGTAGTTTGTATTTCTTAGTCTCCTATCCATATCTTGCCCCTCCACCCTTCCCTCTCCCCACTGGTAACCACCACTTCTCTATATCTTTGAGTCTGCTTGTTTTGTTATATACATTCGTTTTATTTTTTAGATTCCACATATAAGTAATAATATAGAGTATTTGTGTTTCTCTGTCTGACTTATTTTACTAAGCAAAATACCCTCTAGGTCCATCCACGTTGTTGCAAATTACAGAATTTCATTCTTTTTTATGGCTGAGTAATATTTCATTGTATATATGTACCACATCTTTAAGTAGAATCTTTTTAATAGAGGATTTTATACCTGCTTCTTATATTGTATATAAGAATTTGTGTTTTTGGAATAAAGCATGATGGAATAGATAATTTTAAATACATACAGATACAGTTTCTGCATAACATGTTTTATTTTTTTTTTTTGTTTATTTATTTTTGTTTTTTTGCGGTACGCGGGCCTCTCACTGTTGTGGCTTCTCCCGCTGTGGATCACAGGCTCTGGACGTGCAGGCTCAGCGGCCATGGCTCGCGGGCCCAGCTGCTCCGTGGCACATGGGATCCTTCTGGACCGGGGCATGAACCTGTGTCCCCTGCATCGGCAGGCAGACTCCCAACCACTGCGCCACCAGGGAGGCCCTGCATAACATGTTTTAAAGTTGCCTGCCAATATGTGTTGGGTCTTCTGTGGGCTAGATAATTAGGAAACCTGCAAAATCAACGTGAATTGGGTGAAGAGATTTCCCAGACTCCCCCTCCTCCTTTCCAGTTGCCATATGACACTGCATGGTTTGGGGATTCTGAGATTTGTTCTGTGTGGTTAGATGTTTCCTGAGTGTGTTTATTATGTATTTAAAAGTGTCTTAGCACTTTAAAGAGATATCATGACTGGGCAACACAGCTGATATTGCAGAGAGCCCCATTGTAGAAAATACAGAGGATATTGGCTGCACTGAAAAAGGCAAACACATGAGTAATACTGGTCAGTGCTACCCAATTGGAAGGGGAGGGGTAAGTCTGGGGCATCACTGATATGGCCAGAATTCCTGCAATGGGAAATATAAAGAATAAAGTAGCCAGTGATATGACCAGTGCTATTTACAGCTTTCCTGGACATTTTCAATAGATCTTCCACCTACAAACTCCTTATTTATGGCTCTTATTAAAATATCAGAAAGACATGTCTGCTTTTCCCAACCTACTGAAACATATCCCTTTGCCTCTTATTTATTATAAGAAAATTGCAGTTAGTTATTTTGATTTTCTTACTACTTCATATGAATCTAAATGAGGTATAAATTGAGAGATGAGTGTTTTATTATTGCTGATAAATGTCTGATCTCATGCTGGGGCTGAGGCAGCTATGGCAGAAACTGCTGGTAGATTGCTAGCTGCCCAACCTAAATTCATTTTCTCCTTCTTCCAAGGAACAAAATTCTGAGTGTTTGTGTACATATATGTGTGGATTTTACAGCTGGCCAAATTAAAGCTAGCCTTCCTTGTAAGCTGGGTGAATCTATGTAGGTGAGTTGGGACAATGAGAAGTAAGCATTAAGCTTTGAATGGGACTTTCAGAACATCTTTAGGAGCTGCCTTGTCTGAGAAGTGTGTCCTCTATGACTTTCTGCTCCTCTTCTTTCCTGCTGCCTGTAAGGTGTATGTGAGCTATGGTTCTAGCAGCCATCTTCATCTATGAGATGACCTTGAGAATAGAAGCCATATGTTTAGATAGTGGAACATAACGATAGATGTTTGACCATGGAAAAGCCACTAATAGCCTTGGACTAGATATCCTTGAACTTCTCTTAACTGACGTCAATAAACTGTTAACTTATTCAATCCTGATTTTTTTCTTTCCTGTTACGTGTGCTGATCTTAACAGATACAGTAGGGCTTGCCTATGGCTATGGGGCACTGAACACAGGCAAGCTAAATCTTGTATTCTGTGTGACGAGAGGTTTAAACCATCTAAAGTATATAGTGAAAGGCTTTGGGTAAATGACAAAAGATGAATCTGAAGTGATGAGATAAAGATATAATAATATCTCTATGTGATATTATATGACAGAGAATAAGCAAGTCGGAGTCAACAGGTCTGGAGGGAGAGACTAGTAAGGGCTCTGAGAGTCGAAATAGAGAGGAGGGTATGTTTTATGACTCAGCTGTGAATGAGCCTGAGAAGTAAGGGGAAACATAGTCTGATCCTTTCCATCACTGAAGCAAATCTTAGAAAAACTTCAGTGTAACATAGGTTGTTCAAAATTGTAATGGCACTTCCACTGAATGCTATTCTAGATTGTTCAGGTACTTGGAGTGTACCACAGCTGTGTCAGGAATACACAACCTCCTGTGTTAAACCTGACATTTCCCTAAGGTCAGATGGCAAGTGCCTTGCCACCCTCTCAGTGGGTTGGATAGAATAATAATTGTTTGAACAGAGAATAAATGTGCCTAGAGAAAAGCAATTGGAAATGAGTTTTGGGGGTGGAAAGTTTCATCACTTTAAAGAGGCCTAAGTACTGCTTCTCCAGCTTTCAGCATGGGCAGGTAGTTCAGGTATTCAGGAAGGCGAGTCAGGCGCGACTCCTCCGCCTCCATGAATGTCTTCTAAAATTGAGAGCCTGGCCAGTGGAGACTGTAGAAAGAAATCAGTCGTCTTGAGAGTCAGTGTGTCCAGAGAGGTAGAGCATGTTATTGATGAATAAACTGGTTAGGGTTGCTATAAGAAAGTGAGCCTTTTGGGTGAGTTGATCTACTCGAGTTCCCTGGTCTCTTACTTGAAACCCTTGAATATGTTCTGGAATTCCAAAATACTTTGGATTTTAGAAAGGATGAATATTGCATATTATATAATATTCCAGCAGAGTATGTGACAATAGGCTGTAATCCAATTTACTAATATTTATGCAACAAAATAATGAATATTAACACTTGCGGGATTAAGAAACCCCTACAAATCATTTCACATCAGTTCACTTTGCCACCAAATGATTTATAAGAACATCTTTCTGTTTTCAGAGTTTCATAGATTTTGACATTGTGGATAAGGCACTATGGGCCATTCCTATTGGGAGAGCATTCTGGCCATGTGAGAGGTAGGGGTCTGATATGCAGTCTGTTTTCAGAGACCAAGATTACATCTACTGGAAAGTTTGGACTTACCAGGAGCTACATTGGAAGAGCTAGTATCTCCTTATATAACTGACCAAGTTCTGATTTACCTCTCTATCCACATTCTTGAATTTAAAATTTTTATTCATCTGATTTTTGTCTGGGCTGTGTCTTCAAGGAACTTTCGATGCCTGAGAGTTATATTTTATGAGAATGTAACACTGAGAATGTCTTTCTACTTTCTTCACACAGGAATAACAGCTCAGTTGAGTATAAAACAGCTTCTCTTAAAACACTGTAGCCATTTCTCCATTGCCTAACAATGTATATTTATTTATTTGTATATATTATTGTATATTTCTATATTTATTGTAGTTAACTTCTTTGCCTAAATGATTGTTGGATTTTTTAAATTATAATTTAAAAAATTTGCCAGAGTATGTCTACTTACTAACTTTGCTCGGAGTATGATGAGTTCTTTAGATATGTATACATTTCAGCTAAATAGGTTTTTTCCCTTGATTTATTGCATTTATACTAATTGTGATTTATTCTTAGGGTCTATCTATAGTTCTTAGTTTGGAGTTTTGTTCTCCATCTTCCATATCTAGTATGCCTGCACTGTTTCCAGTTATTTATCCCTGTTTTTCATGTTGTGGAATAATTTTTCAACTTTGTGCTTTCTATCACGAATGCATTCTTTTCCAGAGCAAATTCCACACTAATGTACATTTAACTCTCAGTGCCTTGTTGAGTTTCTTACCTTGTATTTTCATTTTCATTTCAGGTTTTTGTTTTTTCATTTGCTTCTCCTTTAATCCTATTATTTTTTTCATTTCATCTCAACATATTCTTACCTATGACTTTCAGGTGTTATATCCTATTGTCAAA
This sequence comes from Lipotes vexillifer, assembly GCF_000442215.2. Taxonomy (NCBI): domain Eukaryota; kingdom Metazoa; phylum Chordata; class Mammalia; order Artiodactyla; family Lipotidae; genus Lipotes; species Lipotes vexillifer. The sequence continues at coordinate 668,831 of NW_006792683.1, forward strand.
AGTTTTCTAGAATGTTATCTTGGTTTCTGTAGCAAATTATTTTCAGAAGTCTGCCTGTCCCCTGAATCTTTAAGATAAATTTTTTGTTCTTAAAGTTAAAAAAATAGATTCCATGTTGTTATTGTTTTTTTTTTTTTTTAGTTTCTACTACTAGATCTGCTCCTTGGATCGAGGTGTCAGTCAGAGCTCTTTCTCAGATTTATAGCAGTAAGGCCAGTTGATGTATGTAGCCCAGTTCTGTGTCAATCAGGTATTTATATGGGCAGCTCTGCTGTATATAACTGTGATTGTATCCTATCCCAGTGCATATTTCTCTGATGCTTTGAGAAAACAGGGTATGCAGAAACTACAGCCTTTCACTTGCACTGTTACAGGGCTCTTCCTATCTTGCTTTGCTTGCAGAAAAGCAAGCAAATATTTTAGAGCAATGAGCCATATTTAGGCCCCTCTAAAAATGGGGTGAGGATGGAGGTATAGTGGGGGTTAAGGATATGTGGGTAGCTCAGTAGGACTTTGCTGCTTCAAAAATCAGCAATTTTGTCTAGAGTTAGTTGTCCATTTTGCTCTTTAGTTTATATGATGGTCTGTGAGTAAAGGGATACTTTTCAATTTTCTTTCTGGTAGGAGGGAGTTTATGTTTCATGAGGAATAAAGGGGGTTATGCAATAATTGTTTCATTTTTGTCTCAGTGTTTCTCAAACTTTAGTCATTTATAAGCCCTCTTTAAAGGACTGATTTCTCATGGGTCCCCAGCATTGACTTAAAAGAATTTTTATGATGTTTCTCAAATGTATAAGCCTAAAACTCGGGATAAGCTTGTATTGTAATAACTCTTACATCGCTGTAAAATCAAAATAGATTAGCAAATTATATACAGGCCTTTCTCAGAAAAAACAATACATTAAAATTAATTTAATGTGATTTATACTTTTTTGCTGAAACTAAACTGTTGCTGGCAAAATAAACACATACTAACTTCTAACGTACAGATTCTACTTTTTAAAAAATTTATTTATCTTATTTTATTTTTGGCTGTGTTGGGCCTTAGTGTGGCACGTGGGATCTTTTGTTGCGGCATGTGGGCTCCTCTCTAGTTGTGGTGCGTGGGCTTATCTCTAGTTGCAGCGTGCGGGCTCCTCTCTAGTTGAGGCATGCTTAGTTGCCCTGCGGCATGTGGAATCTTAGTTCCCCCACCAGGGATCGAACCCGCGTCCCTTGCATTGGAAGGTGGATTCCCAACCACTGGACCACCAGGGAAGTCCCCAGGGACAGATTCTATTCATGTCAGTACATCTGTACTGCTGTTTGCCATATAATAACAGTAGGCAAAATTTAAAAAAAGTTTTATTATGTTATCTATTCTTGGGCTTTTTAAAAAAAATTGAAGTATACTTGATTTACAGTGTTGTGTTAATTTCAGGTGTACAGCAAAGTGATTGTTATATATATATTTATATTTATATATTTATATATGTGTGTGTATATATATATTCTTTTTCAGATTCTTTTCCATTATAGATTATTACAAGATACTGAATATAGTTCCTTGTGCTATACAGTAGGTCCTTGTTGTTTGTCTATTTTATATACTTTATATATAGTAGTGTTTATCTGTTAATCCTAAACTCCCAATTTATCCCTCCCCTGCCTTTCCCTTTGGTAACCATAAGTTTGTTTTCTATGTCTGTGAGTCTGTTTCTGTTTTGTAAATAAGTTCATTTGTATCACTTTTTTAGATTCCACATGTAAGTGATATCATATGATATTTGTCATTCTCTGACTTACTTCACTTAATATGGTAATCTCTAGGTCCATCCATGTTGCTGCAAATGTCATTATTTCATTCTTTTTTTTATGGCTGAGTAATATACCATTGTATATATAAACCACATCTTCTTTATCTGTTCATCTGTCGACAGGCATTTAGGTTGCTTCCCTTCCTTGGCTATTGTAAATAGTGCTGCTGTGAACATTGGGGTGCATGTATGTATCTTTTCAAATTAGAGTTTTAGTCTTTCCTGGATATATGCTGAGGAATGGGATTGCTGGATCTTACGTTAACTCTATTTTTCGTTTTATAAGGAACCTCCACACTGGTCTCCACTGTGGCTACACCATTTACATTCCCATCAACAGTGTATGTGGGGTTCCCTTTTCTCCACACCCTCTCTAGCATTTATTATTTGCAGGCTTTTTGATGATAGCCATTCTGAGGTGAGTTGATACCTCATTGTAGTTTTGATTTGCATTTCGCTAATAGTGATGTTTAGCATCTTTTCATTTGCCTGTTGGCCACCACCTGTATGTCTTCTTTGGAGAAATGTCTATTTAGGTCTTCTGTTGGGCATTGGGTTTTGTCTTTTCCTTTTTATTTAAGAAAAAAGTGAAAGTAAATGAAGGCAATACTAATATTCAGTATTTGGGTAGTAAATGTACTTTGTTTTGAAATAACGAATAACTCAGCAGGACCTGTATACACAAATAATCTGACTTATTGAATTTATTTCCTTCAGCTAAATAAAGTAGTTGAGTTACTAGAAGATAGTAAATACTTTATCCTCTGTCTGTGTCTTAGGAATAAATAAGCACTGAGAGGGATCAGTGAGAAGCTAGTTTTGTTCTAATGGACCAGAGTATGTGTGTGTGTGTGCACATGTGCAGATACGTGTGTGTGTGTCCTGTTCACAGCATGGGACTTCTGTTCTTGGTATTATAGCTGTTCATTAGGATGATGTTGTAATGTTCCTACCTATAATGGGAAAGATGGGAACCCAAGCAGCCAAGCCATGATGCACTACGGGAAATGTGTCTGGAGTCATAATGATATACTATTCTGAGGCTCAGAGTGGGGTTTGTATGATGGGTCAATTGGTGATATTCCTATATTTTCCTTTTGTCCATATACCCAGTATATGGAACCTCCCTTTCATTTTAAGTGTCCAGTGTAAGAACCCTTAAGTTTAACCATGTGAGTAGGCTGTAGAGAACCAAAACAGTTGCAAAAATAGTGAAGTTAGCCCACAGAAGTCATTCAGCAACATATAGTACCAGGAGTGGGGTGGATTATTATAGAATTGTCGCATTCTAGAGTCTTTAAGACTTTCCTTGTCAGTGTTATTGTACTTGTAGTGACTTTGAGGTAATTCAAAACCTCAATTCTCCAGTTTCAGAAATACTGAAATTGTTTCAATCTGCTTCAGTACAAATTCCTTCTGGACTCCAGCATTGGACTTATTCATTTATTCAGTCAATATTTATTTAGTCCCTACAATGGCTAGGCTAGGTATGGCTTCCAAATGTTGGGGATGTGACAGGGGACAAAACAAAATGCTGTCCCTGACGGAGTTTATAGTCTAGGTAATAAACAGAGAGAAAAATATGTATAATATAATTTTAGACAATGATAAGTGGTATGAAGCAAATAATAGGATGAGAGATAAAGACATGGATAGTGGTGGTTGTGGTTAAGGGAGGTCTTCTTGAGAAGATTGTTTGTCAGTCTTAGTTTTGGGGAAAAGTATGAAAGTTCAAGGTTTTCAGTAGTCACAGAAGGAATGGAGGTGTTGTATCAGGACCTGCTAGGCATTTAAGATGGGAAATATCTGCAGTCATTTTCATGGCCTGTGTTTCGTATCTTCTGTGTGTGTGTCCTTAATTAATTGGTGAAAAATTTAAGCGATGATGATTGATCACATGCTGTGATAATAGCAGAGTTAATATTGGATCCCAGAGCTTCTGAATTCCTGTGTCCTGTATTGAACCATGCTTTGTCCTCTTCCTTTTCACTTTCTCATTAAGCCCATTAAAGCAGTTAGTGTCTTTTCTTCCTTCAGGTTAGATTTTCTAATCTCCTAACTTCTTTGATCTTTCCTCTGGACCATTGCAGAGTGGATGTGGTGCGGTGAAATGTGCTGGACTTGAAGAGCTCACACCTTTCAGTGTGTTCCTATGCAGAGCACTTGGCTAGGAAGAAAGCTTTTCATGGAGGTAAGGGTAGGGCAGATGTTTTTGTCCTATAGTTAGGAGATGTTTTACTTCCATTCCTACCAGAAGGTAGCTCAGAGTTATGAAGTTAGTTTCAATTTTCAAAAAAAAGTCTGCCCACAACTCAAATATTTTATGAGCTTTAAGGATACTGTCACATAAAATAGATGTTTCTACAAAATTGCACTTTATAGTGGTGATATAACTTATGATATGGGATTTTTGAGATTCATGGTTTTGAATTTTTGTACTGTGCAGCAGGAGCACATGAATCCTAGCAGGCAGTTCTCATTTCTCTCTAGAACTCCCCTTTTAAATCTCAGCACTGCCTTTTCAATACTGATTACTAGACATCAATCTATTCTACTGCTTTCTAGTTTGGTCATCACCAGTTGCTCTCATGGTTATGAATTTTCTGTTTCCCAGGATTTCTAGAAAATATCCCATAAATGGACAGGGTCTTCTGTGTGTTTATGTGCTCTCACAATTGCTCCCTTTTCCCTTTTAGAGAGAAGAGGGGAAAATTAAATAGTAGAGTGGAATTAGAAAGTTTTCCTCTGGTCTTATATTCATCTATTTTCAGGAAAGCTTTTAAGGTGTGTTTATTAAAGAGAAATATAATACTTGTTTACAGAGATAAAATGCAAAGTAAGTAGTTCTTAAAGTCCATTAACAGAAATGATGTATCTCAGTATTAGATACTTTTGTGATGTGACTGGGGGTGGGGGCAGGTAAAAATTGGAAATCTGAGTCAAAGTTCAGAATATGAATATTTTTCTCAAAATTATCCTGGAATCTTAGGTTACTGTTTCTGGTAATGATGGTGCAGCTTATATCAGACTAATTCTCCTGCAGTAACAATGATAAACTCTGTACAAAATATGAAAAACAACTATTTGAAGGCATGGGGGAGCAGGTAAACACAGACAGAAACACAGACAAAATCCAAACTCATAGCTGAAGATTTTTGATAATTCTCTTTTTGTAGCTGATAGACCAACTAGACAAAAACTGAGTAAGAATACAGAAGATCTGAAAAGCATTACTAACCAACATGACCTCATTGACATAGGATACTGCACCCAACAATAGAAGAATATTTATTCTTCTCAAATGCACATGGAACAGTCATCAGGATTAACCATGTGCTGGACCATAAAATAAGTCTCAATAAATTTCAAAAGATTTAAATTTTACAGAGTATGTTTTCTCATCATGACAGATTAAATTAGAAATCAATAGCAATAAGGTATCTGGGAAATCCCCCATTGTTTTAAAATTAAATAACACTCTTCTAAGTAACCCATAAATCAAAGAATAAATCACAGGAGGAATTAGAAAACGTTTTTAAATGAACAATTATGAAAATATAATATATCAGAATTTGTGGATTGTGGCTAAAAATTGCCTAAAGGGAAATTTATGGCTTTAAATGTTTATATTAGAGAAGAAAAAAGTTTCTGTCTTATTAAGCTACAAAAGAAGAGAAAGTGAAACCTGAACTAAGTAGAAATAAAAAAATAAAGAATAAAATAAAATTAATGAAATCAAAAGTTGGTTCTTTGAAAAGATTATTTAAATAGATATACCTATAGCAAAAGCCATCAAGAAAAAAAAGAGGGAAAACACAAATTTATCAGTATCAAGAATGAAAGAGCAGGCTATCACTGCAGATATTTTAGACATTGAAAGGATACTAAAAGAGTATAATAAATAATTCGTTCTAGGGGAGGACAGTCTCCTGTAGCTTTCTGAGAATGATGCATAGCAGGTAATATATTTTTGAAAACTTACATAGTGTTTGAAAGTGTTTTATTCATTGTCATCCTTGATACTTTGGTTGGGTGTAGAATTCCTTAACTGAGCACAATTTCATGTCACATTGAAAGGTATTGCTCCATTGTCTTCTATCGATGGCTTCTATTGCTGTTGAAGAGTCTGGTAGTGTTCTGTTTTTTCCCCCATTAGGTTGATTTATTTGTTTATTTATTATTTTAAATTTCTTAAAAAATTTTTTTAATGATAGTTATTGTTTTCTTTCTGATTTTACAAGCAACACATACTCATTGCAGACAACTAGAAATACATAAAAGTATCCAGTAAAAATGAACAATCACCCATAATCCCCATCCCCTAGTGAAAACCATCATTAGCATTTTGAAGCATTTTCTCCAAGTGTCTACATATTTTTTTTTCAACTGAGGTATAATTGACCTGCATACTATGTTAATTCCAGGTGCATAACACAGTGATTCAATATGGCTGTAGATTACAAAATGATCATCTTGATATGTCTAGTTACCATCTAGATATTAACCACTTATCAGATATATAGTTTGTCAATATCTTGTCCCATTCAGTTGGCAACCTTTTCATTTTGTTGATAGTTTCCCTCACTGTGCAAAGATTTTTAGTTTGATATAGTCCTATTTTTTTCTTTTTTCTTTTGTTTCCCTTGCCTGAGGAAACATATCCAAAAAAAAAAATTACTAAGGCCAGTGTCAAAGAGTGTATTGCCTATGGTTTCTTCTAGGAATTTTATGGTTTCATGTTTTAAATTTAAGTGTTTAATCCATTTTGAGAGTTTTTTTAAATATGGTGTGAGAAAGTAGTCCAGTTTGGTTCTTTTTCATGTAGCTGTCCAGTTTTCCCAGCACCATTTGTTAAAGAGACTGACTTTTCCCCATTGTATATTCTTGCTTTCATGTACATTTAATCGACCATATAAATGTGGGTTTATTTCTGGTTTCTCTGGTCTGGTCCATTGATCTGTGTGTCTGTTTTTTGCCAGTACCATACTGTTTTGATTAATGTAGCTTAGTGATATAGTTTGAAATTAATGTTCTTATTTCTTATTTCTTTGTTCTTATTTCTCAAGATTGTTTTAGCTATTCAGGATATTTTGTTTTTCCATACAAATTTTAGAATTATTTGTTCTAGTTATGGTATATAATTTTGAAAAGTGCTTTTAGTATTTTGATAAAAAAGCATTGAATCTGTAGATTGCCTTGGGTAGTACAGTCATTTTAACAGTATTAACTCTTCCAATCAATGAGTGTGGTATATTTTTCCATTTGTTTGTGTCATCTTCAGTTTCTCTATCAATGTCTTATAGTTTTCTGAGTACAGGTCTTTTGCCTCCTTGGTTAGATTTATTCCAAGGTATTTTATTCTTTTGGATAAAACTGTAAATGGTATTTTTTCCTTAATTTCTTTTTCTGATAGTTCATTGTTAGAAATGCAACAGATTTTTATGTATTAATTATGTATCTCGCAACTTTACTGAATTCATTGGTTAATTCTAATAGTTTTTTGGTCTTGTCTTTAGGATTTTCTATATAAAGTTTCATGTCATCTGAAAACAGTGACAGTTTTACTTCTTCCTTTCCAATTTGGATGTCTTTTATTTCTTTTCTTATCTGATTGCTGTGGCTAGGACATCCAATACTATACTGAATAAAAGTGGCAAGAATGGGCACTCTTGTCTTGTTCCTGATCTTAGAGGAAATGCTTTAAGCCCTTCACCATTGAGTATGATATTAGCTGTGGGTTTGTCATATGTAGCCTTTATTATGTTGAGGTATGTTCTCTCTGTACCCACTTTGTTGAGAATTTTTATCATAAACATATGTTGAATTTTGTCAAAAGCTTTTTCTGTATCTACTGAGATGATCAGATGATGTTTTTCAGTTATTGTGGTGTATTAATTGATTGATTTGCAGATTTTGAACCATCTTGCATCCCTGGGATAAATCCTGCTTGATCATGGTGTTTGATACTTTTAGTGTATGGTTGAATTCGGTTTGCTAATCTTTTGTTGAGGATTTTTGCATCTATATTCATCAGGGATATTGGCCTGTAATTTTCTTTTTTTGTTGTATCTTTGTTTGGTTTTGGTATCACAGTAATGCTGGCCTCAAATGAGTTCAGAAGTGTTTCTTCCTCTGTAATTTTCTGGACTAGTTTGAGAGCATAGGGGTTAACTCTTCTTTAAATGTTTGTTAGAACTCACCTGTGAAGCCATCTTGTTCTGGACTTTTGTTTGTTGGGAGTGATTTTATTATTGACTCAATTTTATTACTGGTAATTGGTCTGTACATATTTTTCATTTCTTCCTCGTTCAGTCTTGGGAGATTGTACATTTCTAGGAATTTGTGCATATCTTCTAGGTTGTCCATTTTATGGGAGTATATTTATTCTTAGTAATTTCTTATGATCCTTTGTGTTTCTGTGGTGTTGGTTGTAACTTCTCCGTTTTCATTTCTAATTTTATTGATTTTGGGCCTCTTTCTTCTTTTTTCATGATGAGTCTGGGTAAAGGTTTATCAATTTTGTTTATCTTTTCAAAGAACCAGCTCTTAGTGTCATTGATATTTCCTATTTTTTTAGTCTCTATTTCATTTATTTCTGCTCTGATCTTTATTATTTTTTTCTTCTACTAACCTTGGGTTTTGTTTGTTCTTTTTCTAGCTCCTTTCTAGCTCTACATGTAAGATTAGGTTGTATATATTTTTCTTGTTTCCTGAGATAGGCTTTTAGTGCTATAAACTTCCCTCTTAGAACTGCTTTTGCGGTATCCTGTAGATTTTGGATCATTGTATTTTGGTTTTCATTTGTCTCCAGGTATTTTTTGATTTCCTATTAGATTTCTTCAGTGATCCTTTCGTTGTTTAGTAGCATATTGTTTAGTTTCTGCACGTTTGTGTTTTTTTTACAGTTTTTTTTCTTGTAGTTGATTTCCAGTCTCACAGTGTTATGGTTGGAGAAGATGCTTGATATGATTTCAGTTTTCTTAAATTTACCAAGGCTTGTTTTGTGATCTAGCACGTAATCTATCTTGATGAATTTCCATATGCGCTTGGAAAGAATGTGTATTCTGATGCTTTTGGATGAAATGTTCTATATGTATCTATTAAGTCCATCTAGTCTAATGTGTCATTTAAAGCTGGTGTTCCCTTATTGATTTTCTGTCTGGGTGATCTATCCATTGATGTAAGTGGAGTCTTTTTTCTTTTTAAGTGGAGTCTTAAAGTCCCCTACTATTATTGTGTTACTGTCCATTTCTCCCCTTATGTCTATTACTATTTACTGTAGGTAAATAGGTGCTCCTATGTTGGATGCATATATATTTACAATTGTTAGAACTTCTTTGTAGATTGATCCTTTGATCATTATGTAATGTCCTTCTTTGTCTCCTGTTACAGTCTTTGTTTTAAAGTCTATTTTGTCTAATACAAGTAATGCTATCCCAGCTTTCTGTTTCCATTTGCATGGAATATCTTTTTTCATCCCCTCACTTTCAGTCTGTGTGTTTCTTTAGATCTGAAGTGGGTCTCCTGTAGGCAGCATATATATGTGTCTTGTTTTTGTATCCAGTCATCTGCTCTTTGTGTTTTGATTGGAGCATGTAGTCCATTTACATTTAAATTAAGTATTTTTAACTATGTACTTAATGCCATTTTGTTGTTTTCTGGTTGTTTTCATAGTTATTTTTGTTCCTTTCTTCTTCTTTTTCATCCTTCCCTTGTAGTTTGATGACCATCTTCAGTGTTAGATTTGGATTCCTTTATTCTTTTTGTTTGTGTATCTATTATAGATTTTTGGTTTGTGGTTATCATGAGGTTTATATATGCCAGGCTATTTATATATGATTTTTTTTTTTTTTTTTTGCGGTACGTGGGCCTCTCACTGTTGTGGCCTCTCCCGCTGCGGAGCACAGGCTCCGGACACGCAGGCCCAGCGGCCATGGCTCACGGGCCCAGCTGCTCGGCGGCATGTGGGATCTTTCCAGACCGGGGCACGAACCCATGTCCCCTGCAACGGCAGGCGGACTCTCAACCACTGCGCCACCAGGGAAGCCCTGTATGATTATTTTTAGTTGATGATTTCTTAAGTTTGAACAATTCTAACAACTTGGCATTTTCACTACCCCCCACGTTTAATGCTTTTGACCTCATACTTTACACATTTTTGTTTTGTGTATCCCTTAACTACTTATTGTGAATAGATGATTTTACTATTTTTCTTTTAACCTTCCTACTAGCTTTATAAGTGGTTGATTTACTACCTTTACTGAATATTTGCCTTTACCAATAAGTTTTTTTTTTAGTAATTTTCATATTTCTGGTTGTGGCTTTTTCTTTTCTATTTAGAGAATTCTCTTTAACACTTCTTGTAAAGTCTCTTTAGTGGTGCTGAACTCTTTTAGCTTTTGCTTGTCTGTAAAACTCTTTCTCTTTCCTTCAAATCTGAATGATAGCCTTGCTCGGTAAGATATTCTTGGTTGTAGATGTTTTCCTTTCATCACTTTAAATATATCATGCCACTCTTTTCTGGCCTGCAAATTTTCTGGTAAAAAGTCAGCTAACAGTCTAGTGTGAGTTCCCTTGTATGTAACTAGTTGCTTTCCCTTGCTGCTTTTAAGATTCTCTCTTTATCTTTAATTTTTGCCGTTGTAGTTACACTGTTTCTTGGTTTAGACCTCTTTGGGTTGATCTATTTGGGACTCTCTGTGCTTCCTGGACCTCAATATCTGTTTCCTTTCCCAGGTTAGGGAAGTTTTCAACTATTATGTCTTCAAATATCTTCTCTGCCCTTTTTTGTCTCCAACTTCTGGGACCCCTATAATGTGAATGTTAGTACGCTTGATGTCCAAAAGGTCTCTCAAAGTGTTCTTATTTCAAAGATTATTTTTTCTTGTTTATGTTCAGTTTGAGTGATTTCCACTACTCTGTTTTTCAGTTTGTGAATCAATTCCTTTGTGTCATCTAATCTACCACTGTTTTTTTTTTTTTTTTTTTTTGCGGTATGCAGGCCTCTCACTGTTGTGGCCTCTCCCATTGAGGAGCACAGGCTCCGGATGTGCAGGCTCAGCAGCCATGGCTCACGGGCCCAGCCGCTCTGTGGCATGTGGGATCTTCCCGGACCGGGGCACAAACCTGTGTCCCCTGCATCGGCAGTCGGACTCTCAACCACTGCGCCACCAGGGAAGCCCTCTTTTAGTGTATTTTTAATTTTAGTTATTGTATTCTTCAACTCTGGTTCTTCTTTACATTTTCTACCTTTTTGTTAAAGTTCTCATTATGTTCATCTGTTCTCCTGAGTTCATCCAACATCTTTATCATCATTACCTTGAACTCTTTATTGGGTAGATTGCTTATCTCCACCTTGCTTAGCTCTTCTTTTGTGGTTTTATTTTGTTCCTTCATTTTGAATATATTCCTCTGTCACCTCATTTTGCCTGATTATCTGTTTTTATTTCTATGTATTAGGTAGGTCAGTTTTGTCTTCTGATCTTGGAGAAGTAGGCTTATGTAGGAGACGTCCTATGCGGCTCACTCAGTAGCAAGCTCCTATCTGTTCACCAGAGCTGTGTGCTCTAGGCATGCCCCCTATGTGAGCCCTCCTGTTGTGTTGTGGTAGTAGATGTGGCTGGCCCCTGGCCTGGTTGGTTGCCAGGCCGTGTCTAGTGCAGAGGATGCCAGCCACTGGTGACACAGGCCAGGACCCTAAGTGGCTGGCTGCACAGCATGGGTAGTTCCGGACCTGATGTCACCCACTAGTGGACAGGGCCAGGTCCTGGCATAGCTGCCTTTGGATCTAGGGAGGTCTGAGGTTGGTGCCCACTTGCTGGTGTCTGAGGCCGGTCCCAGGGCAGGTACTGGCCTACTGGTGGGTGGGGCTAGGTCCTGGGCTCTCTTGTTGGTGGTGCCAGTTTCAGAATGGCTGGTGGGCTCAGAGGAGCCAATGGCTGCTGTTGCCTGCTGATGGATGGGGCTGTGTCCCTGTGTGGCTGCTCACTTGGCCTGGAGCATCCTAGGACTGGTGCTGATTGGCTGGTGGGTAGGGCCCAGTCCTGGGACTAATAGGCTAGGGGGAGGACTCAGAAATGGTGCTTGTGAACCCCAGTTTCCTTGTGGTAAATTGAGCTCCCCAAAATAGCTGCCTGCTAGTGTCTGTGTCCCCGGGGTGAGTCCCAGTTGCTTCCTGAGTCTCTGGAAGGCCCTCTAAGATCAGCAAGTGGGTATGACCCAGGATCCTTTCAAATCACTCCTTCTGCCCTGAGTCTTGGTGCATGTGAGATTTTGCATGTGCCATTTAAGAGTGGAATCTCAGACTCAGACTCTCCTGAAGCAAGCCCCACTGGCCATCAAAGCCAGATGTTCTGGGTGGCTCATCTTCTCAGTTTGGGACTCTCCAGTTTAGGGAGCCTGATGTGGAGCTTGGACCCCTCCCTCCTTGGAAGGGAATCTCTGCAATTGTGATTATCCTCTCATTTGTGGGTCGCCTACCTGGGGGTGTGGGTCTTGACTATACCATGTCTCTGCCTCTCCTGCCCATCTCTTTGTGGTTTCTTCTTCATATATTTAGTTGTAGGAGATCTTTTCTGCTGGTTTTCAGGTCAGTCTCATCAACAGTTTCTCTGTAATTAGTCATAATTTTAGTGTGCCTGTGGGAGGTGAACCCAGTCTCTTCCTAGTCCACCATCATGGCCACTCCCCAGTCTGATACTATTCTGATCCTGAACTTAGGTGATATTAAAAAGTCTGCGGAGCTCCCAGGCCAGTATCCACCCCCCTGCAAAGCCCTATCCAGGCCACATGGGTCCTGGGGGCATAGGAGGGAGGCTGGGGAGATTAGGAGAGGCAGGCAGGAGGGATCCTCCAGGAGGAGCAGGAGAGGAGCGGAGGGTGATTGCCCTGCCCACTCGAGCCCAGGAAGCCTGCTCAACTCCTAGGTGAGGTCCTCTGCCCTCTGAGACCAGGGGTGGGGGGCACGCCTGGCCCCCTTCTCTTCCTTGAGCCTAAGCCCCCACCCCCACACAGCCCCCAGGGCCTTTTCCAGCCCTTTGGGTCCTAAGCATAGGCTCCACTCACTGCCCAAACCTCGCCCTTGCTTAGGCCCCGCCCTCCACAGCCAAGGCCTTCCCCCCGCTTTTTTTTTCTTTTCCCTCCTCCTCTTTTTTACTATTGTGGTACTGATGTACCTTCCAGTTGTTGATTCATCTATATTTTTATTTTTATATTCTTTCTAACATATCTGTTAGTTTCCTAGTCTAATTTTATTTTTTACTTTGTTATAGTTATCTCTTTTTTTTTTTTCTTTGCCACCCTATGTGGATTGCGGAATCTTGGTTCACGAGCTGGGGGTTGGGCTGAAACTCCTGCAGTGGGAGCTCCGAGTCTGAACCACTGGACTAACAGAGAAACTCAGACCGCAGGGAATATTCATCGGAGTGAGATTTCACGGAGTTCCTCATATCAACACCAAGACCCAGTTCTACCCAATAGCCTACAAACTCCAGTGCTGGAAGCCGCAGGCCAAACAGCCAGTAAGACAGGAACACAATCCCACTCATAAGAAAAAAAAAGAGACAGCAAAAATATGTCACAGATGAAGGAGCAAGGTAAAAACCTACAAGACCAAATAAATGAAGAGGAAATAGGCAATTTACCTGAAAAAGAATTGAGAGTAATGATAGTAAAGATGATCTAGAATCTTGGAAATAGAATGGAGGCACGGATTGAGAAAATACAAGGAATGTTTAACAAAGGTCTAGAAGAACTAAAGAAGACACAAACAGAGATGAACAACACAATAACTGAAATGAAAAATACACTAGAAGGAATCGATAACAGAATAACTGAGGCAGAAGAACAAATAAGTGAGCTGGAAGAAAAAATGGTGGAAATAACAGGGAGCAGAATAAAGAAAAAACAATGAAAAGAATTGAAGACAATCTCAGAGACCTCTGGAACAACACTAAATGCACCAACATTCGAATTATAGGGGTTCCAGAAGAGGAAGAGAAAAAGAAAGGGTCTGAGAAAATACTTGAAGAGATTATAATCGAAAACTTCCCTGACATGGTAAAGGAAATACTCACCCAAGTCCAGGAAGCACAGAGAGTCCCATACAGGATAAACCCTAGGAAAAACACACCAAGCCACATATTAGTCAAATTAACAAAAATTAGATTCAAAGAAAAAAATATTAAAAGCAGCATGGGAAAAACAATAACATACAAAGGAATTCCAATAAGGTTATCAGCTGATTTTTCATCAGAAACTCTGCAGTCCAGAAGGGAGTGGCAGGATATACCTAAAGCAATGAAAGAGAAAAACCTACAGCTAAGGTTACTCTGTCCAGCAAGGATCTCATTCAGATTCGATGGGGACATCAAAAGCTTTTCAGACAAGGAAAAGCTAAGAGAATTCACCACCACCAAACCAGTTTTACAACAAATGCTAAAGAAACTTCTCTAGGCGGGAAACACAAGAGAAGAAAATGACCCACAAAAACAAACCCAAAACAATTAAGAAAACGGTAATAGGAACATACATACTGATAATAACGTTGAATGTAAATGGATTAAATGCCCCTCAAAAAACACACAGACTGGCTGGCTGGGTATAAAACCAACACCCATATATATGCTGTCTACAAAAGACCCACTTCAGACCTAGGGACATATACAGGCTGAAAGTGAAGGGATGGAAAAAGGTATTCCACGCAAATGGAGATCAAAAGAAAGCTGGAGTAGCAATACTTGTATCAGATAAAATAGACTTTAAAATAAAGACTGTTACAAGAGATAAGGAGGGACACTACATAATGATTGAAGGATCAATCCAAGAAGCAGATGTAACAATTATAAATGTTTATGCACCCAACATAGGAGCACCTCAATACATAAGGCAAATGCTAACAACCATGAAAGGAGAAATTGACAATAACACAATAATAGTAAGGGACTTTAACATCTCACTTACACCAATGGACAGATCATCCAAGCAGAAAATAAATAAGGAAACACAAGCTTTAAATGACACAATAGACCAGATAGTTTTAATTGATATTTATAGAACATTTCACCCAAAAGTGGCAGAAATACGCTTTCTTCTCAAGTGCACATAGAACATTCTCCAGGATAGATCACATCTTGGTCACAAATCAAGCCTCGGAAAATTTAAGAAAATTGAAATTGTATCAGGCACCTCTTCTGAAACGCTGTAAGACTGGAAAACAATTACAGGAAACAAACTGTAAAAGACACAGATAACACATGGAGGCTAAACAGTGCGCTATTAAATAACCAAGAGATCACTGAAGAAATCCAAGAAGAAATAAAAAAATACATAGAAACAAATGACAATGAAAACACAACAACCCGAAACCTATGGGACACAACAAAAGCAGTTCTAAGAGGGAAGTTTATAGCAATTCAATCTCACCTCAAGAAACAGAAAAAATCTCAAATTAACATCTAACCCTACACTTAAAACAACTAAAGAAGAACAAAGAAAACCAAAAGTCAGTAGAAGTAAAGAAATCATAAATATCAGAGCAGAAATAAATGAAATAGAAATGAAGAAAACAATAGCAAAGATCAGTAAAATAAAAGCATTTGCTTTGAGAAGAAAAAAAAGGTAAACCCTTAGCCAGACTCATCAAGAAAAAAAGGGAGTGGACACAAATCAATAAAATTAGGGATGAACAAGGGGAAATCACAACTGACACTGCATAAATACAAAAGATTATAAGAGACTCCTACAAACAACTATATGCCAATAAAATGGACAACCACGAAGAAATGGACAAACTCTTGGAAAGGTACAATTTTCCAAGAATGAAAAAGGAAGAATTAGAAAATATAAACAGACATATCACAAGTAATGAAATTGAAACCATAATTAAAAATCTTCCAACAAACAAAAGTCCAGGACCAGATGGCTTCACAGGCAAATTCTATCAAACATTTAGAGAAGAGCTAACACCCATCCTTCTCAAACTCTTCCAAAAAATTGCAGAGGGAGAAACACTCCCAAATTCATTCTATGAAGCCACCATCACCCTGATGCCAAAACCAGAAAAAGATATCACAGAAAAAGAAAATTATAGACCAATATCACTGATGAACATAGATGCAAAAATCCTCAACAAAATACTAGCAAACAGAATCCAACAGTACATTAAAATGATCATACACCATGATCAAGTGGGATTTATCCCAGGGATGCAAGAATTCATCAATCTATGCAAATCAATCAATGTGATACACCACATTAACAAATTAAGGAATAAAAATCATGATCATCTCAATAGATGCAGTAAAAGCTTTTGACAAAATTCAACACCCATTTATGATAAAAACTCTCCAGAAAGTGGGCTTAGAGGGAACCTACCTCAGTATAATAAAGGCCATATATGACAAACCTACAGCCAACAACATTCTCAATGGTGAAAAACTGAAAGCATGTCCACTAAGACCAGGAAGAAGACAAGGATGTCCACTCTCGCCACTATTATTCAACATAGTTTTGGAAGTCCTAGCCACAGCAATCGGGGAAGAAAAAGAATAAAAGTAATGCAAATTGGAAAAAGAAAAAGTAAAACTGTCACTGTTTGCTGATGACATGATAATATACATAGAAAATCCTAAAGATACCACCAGCAAAGTACTAGAACTAATCCGTGAATTTGGTAAGGTTGCAGGATACAAAATTAATGCACAGAAATCTCTGTGCATTCCTATATACCAATAACGAAAAATCAGAAAGAGAAATTAAGGAAACACTCCCATTTACCATTGCAATAAAAAGAATAAAAAACCTAGGAATAAAGCTGCCTAAGGAGGCGAAAGACTTGTACTCAGAAAACTGTGAAACACAGATGAAAGAAATCAAAGATGATATAAACAGATGGAGAAATATACCATGTTCTTGGATTGGAAGAATCAACATTGTAAAAATGACTGTACTACCCAAAGCAATCTACAGTTTCAATACAATACCTGTCAAACTACCAGTGGCACTTTTCACAGAACTAGAACAAAAAATTGCACAATTTGTATGGAAACACAAAAGATCCCCTATAGCCAAAGCAATCTTGAGAAAGAAAAACAGAGCTGGATGAATCATACTCCCTGACTTCAGACTATATTACAAAGCTACAGTAATCAAGACAGTATGGTACTGGCACAAAAACAGAAATATAGATCAATGGAACAGGATAGAAAACCCAGAGATAAACCCACGCACGTATGGTCACCTTGTCTTTGATAAAGGAGGCAAGATTATACAATGGAGAAAAGACAGTCTCTTCAGTAAGTGCTGCTGGGAAAACTGGGCAACGACATGTAAAAGAATGAAATTAGGACACTCCCTAACACCACACACAAAAATAAACTCAAAATGGATTAAAGACTTAAATGTAAGACCAGACACTATAAAGCTCTTAGAGGAAAACATAGGAAAACACTCTTTGACATAAATCACAGCAAGATTGTTTTTGACCCACCTCCTAGAGTAATGGAAATAAAGACAAAAATAAACAAATGGGGCCTATTTAAACTGAAAAGCTTTTGCACAGCAAAGGAAACCATAAACAAGACCAAAAGACAACCCTCAGAATGGGAGAAAATATTTGCAAATGAAACAACAGACAGAGGATTAATCTCCGAAATATACAAACAGCTCATGGAGCTCAATATCAAAAAACAAACAAAAATTCATTTAAAAAATGAGCAGAAGACCTAAATAAACATTTCACCAGGGAATACATACAGATGGCCAAGAGGCACATCAAAAGATGCTTATCATCACTAATTATTAGAGAAATACAGATCAAAACTACAGTGAGGTATCACCTCATGCCAGGCAGAATGGCCATTATCAAAAAATCTAGAAACTATAAATGCTGGGAAGGGTGTGATGAAAAGGGAACCTTCCTGCACCGCTGGTGGGAATGTAAATTGATATAACCACTATGGAAAACAGTATGGAGGTTCCTTCAAAAACTAAAAATAGAAGTACCATATGACCTAGCAATCCCACTACTGGGCATATACCCTGAGAAAACCATAATTCAAAAAGAGACATATACCACAATGTTCATTGCAGCACTATTTACAATAGCCAGGACATGGAACCAACCTAAATGTCCATCCACAGATGAATGGGTAAAGAAGTTGTGGCACATATATACAATGGAATATTACTTAGCCAATAAAAGAATTGAAATTGAGTTATTTGTAGTGAGGTGGATGGACCTAGAGTCTGTCATACAGAGTGAAGTAAGTCAGAGAAAAACAAATACTGTATGCTAACCCATATATATGGAATCTTAAAAAAAAGAAAATGGTACTGATGTATCTAGTTGCAGGGCAGGATTAGAGATGTAGACTTAGAGAATGGACTTGAGGACTTGGGGTGGGAGAGGGAAGCTGAGGTGAAGTGAGAGTAGCACCAACATATATACACTACCAAAATATAAAATAGTTGGCTGGTGGGAAGCAGCAGCATAGCACAGGGAGATCGGCTCGTGCTTTGTGATCATCTAGAGGGGTGGGATAGGGAGGATGGGAAGGAGGCTCAAGAGGGAGGAGAAATGGGGACATGTGTATGCATATGGCTGATTTCGCTTTGTTGTGCAACAGAAACTAGCACAGTATTGTGAAGCAATTGTACTCCAATAAAGATCTATTAAAAAAAAACCCATATTCTTAAATTCTGGGAAATTATCATATTTCTTTGAAAGTTTTTTGGTCTGTTCTCTTTGTAACCTCTAGTGGTCTTCTTCCTATTCATGTCTTTTTGAAAATTTCTGGAAGAAACACACAAACCAATACATTTTATCTTTCAGATTTTTTGTTAAAATTTAAACTTGTAATTTTCAATGGAAAACATTTTATGAAATATAATAAGCTTTTTTGTTATGAAAAATGTTTTATTAAACATATTGGGTTTTTAAAAATTTTTATTCTTTTGAAAAATATAAATATGCTTTATTATTCTCTGAATTTTATTTTTGAAATTTATAAAGCATCCTGATCTTGTTTTATGATTGCAATGCTATCTTTTATTCCTTGGAGATTATTCATTATAAGTGGCTTTTTCTCTTTGAATTGTTTCTCTTTACTGAGTTCCTTTTTTTTTTGAATCTGTTTTTTAGATCTTCGTCTTTCATGTCAAATGGCTTTCCTCAAATAGCTAGTGATACTTGGTTTATTGTTTGTATTTAAGAGTGAGGCAATAAGAAACTGATGGTGACACCAAAAAGCTGGCCAAGCTTACTTATTGGGCAGGGATCTGGTAGTTTATATGGGGAAGACATCCAGATTTCATAGTATTAGATGTTTCCTTTTGAATTGATCAAGTTATCCAGAAAATAATTTTCCAATTTCATGACTCCCATTATTCTAGTAGTTGATAAGGAATCATTGGTTTATGTATTCTAGACTTAATCTCTAATTTACTGATGAAACAGGATAGGAAAAGCTGTCTGGCTGAATAGGTTGGGGGAAAGGATCTGGGAAAATAACTGCCCTTGGTTTAGATTTTCAGCTAGTGCATCTGTTTTCCGTCCCACTCCTCATCCTCTACCCTCTGTACTAAGGTGGTGTCTCAAATTCCTCCTGTTTTCTGGGAATCTGGAACACCAGCTGGCTTACTTCTTATTGGCTTCCCAACTTCATGCACTTAGGTTTCATTTCCTCTGCTTTGCAAAGTTACTTACCACCGTTCCACCTACTTTCCATCTTCCAAAATTATAATATCTCTTATCTGTTGTTATCTCTTCTCTGATTCTTTTTGTTCCATTTTTATTTTGGTGATAGTTTAGGGTAGAAGTAAGCATGTGTACTCAAGCCACCATGTTTGATGAGTAGCCCCACTAATGAGTTACAGGGAGATTATTATTTCAAAAGCCTCAAGGACCCATCAATTGAGAATAGATGGTTCAGCATTTTGCAGTGACAGTGGAGTAGGAATCATATTGCTCATTGCTCATTTTACTGTCCCTTAAGTGTGCTGTTTGATACAGATGTGCTGATTCTTCTCCTCACCCACCAGATGTCCAGAATCTGACCTCCCTTTTTTGGGGTATTTGTGCTGATGGGATTTGGGCAAACCATCCTCAAAGGGCAACCAGTGGTTGTCATGATAATGGAGTGAAATTCTGACCAGATGTCGATAAGAACAATTGGTGTCATTTCTGGGCCCAGGCAATAGGATATTTTTGCTGAGTAAGGGCTGAGCAGTCTGCCTGAGCAACTCACTTGCTTTTGAGCTTCGTGGTCCTTTGCCAACCACCTGCCCAGCTCCTCTGAGACTGTGGCCCTTTATCGTTCTTGCACAACTTCACTGGGACTGTTTCCAGACTCCTGAGGTCCCCTTCTACTTACCTCATCCTTCTATTGCCACCCACACCCCATCTCTTCCTTTTAATATGGGGGTAGTCCTTGTTTCTCCAAGAGGTACTTCCTTATTTCTACTGTCTCCTCAAATTCAATTATCTAGTTCTTTAGCATTTGAACTAATTGCCCATTAAACCTGGAACCCCAATTATTAGCCACTTCAAAACAAGCTTTCTTCCTAGGTAACTGTCCTGATCTTAAATTTTTCTAGGAGGTGAAAGGGTATACAGGCATTCTCTTGCACCAGGGAGAGGGAAGAAAAACCGTCAGTTAAGCTTCCATCTTGAAAGAGTCTGAATGTTTACGTGTTGTCATGGACTTTTGATGACTTAAAATTGTGTTCTCCATCTAAGTCATTTGGAGCTCTTACAATACTCAGCCAGCCAGTCAGCACTTGTTTTTTAATCACTGATATTGTGCCAGGCTCTGAAAATACCAAAGTAGACAGGAAGGAAAGAGCCCCTTTCCTATAGGAACTGGTGTTCTAGTTTGAGAATTAGATAATAAATGCCCAAACCAAAAAAGTATGTAAGAAGCTTTTTAGTTTATTATTTCACAATATATAAGTATCACATCATCACATCATTACCTTAAACTTACACATTGTTGTATGTCAATTGTATCTCAATAAAGCTGGGAATTATATATATATATATAATATATATATATATATTACACACACATACATATATTTATATATATATAATATATATAAATATATATTTATATGATATATATATTATATATATAATATATATATCTCTCTCTATATATACAGACATATGCAGAAAAGTTAGGTTCCCAATATAGTAGTCGTTACAGCAAAATTACGGGCAAGAGATCTTAGCGGGGCATAAAAAACAGCTCAGAAAGGGGAAGAGCAGAAGGAGGTAAATACAGAAGGTGGATACTGCAAGCTGGGAGATCCAGCTGAAACCACAGATGCTGATTTCCTGTTTGATCACACCAAATAAGTTTATCTTTTTTTTCAAATCATGTGGCCGATACTTCTTGCTGAGAATAAGAGGAAAGATTGAATCTTTTCCCTATAATAAATTAATCTCTAGTAAAATATAAAATGAAGAGCTTGAAAGTTCTTCCAGTTGCGCATAAATGTCTTTATAGGAAAGTGCTTTGCTATTAAATCAATCTGTACAGTTATGCCAGTATGTCTCCTTTCTAAGGTGATTTTGTGGCTGAAATTTTATTATGTTTTGAAGGTGTTACGTAAGTAAGACAAATGAAAGGTAAGTTTGAATAAGGATAGTATTTGGCATTATGTTCGTTTTATGCAGTTAGATATTTTTTCTACTTTGAAGTTCTGTTCTCTTTGTTCTAACATTTATTTCCCATCTTAAAAATTTTATTAGGAAAGATTTTTAAATAGTTTTTTTACCATGACATCTCAGCCAAGGCACTTGTATTGAGGCAGTTTTTCTAACTGTGGTCAGATGCAGTATTAAATAGTTCTTCATAATAATAATGATATTTGGCTCTCCAGTTTATCTTTTCATATAATTTTAATGGATGTACTTCATGTTCACTTATCCCTTGTTTTCCTCATTTTGTGCTATTTTTAACCACTCACCTCCCAGTGGAGCATGAAAAGAATTATCTTCTGAATCACTCATGTCACTCAGCAGGGTCAGTTATGATTTAGTCAACTGGAGAATGTCCATAGAGCCAACCTGAATCCTTTGGGCCAGTAATTCCACTTTGTTCTAAAGAATAGCAAGGAAATTATATCTGACTGAAGTGTGGAGGAAGGCTCCAAGCAGGTGGGAATGCAAGGGCTGGTAGAATGGCATGGTAAAATGCATGCCCTCTGTAGAGCAGGGGAGCTATGTGCTTTTCAAGTACAAGATTTGGAGTCTGGCGTGGTTCACATGCGGTGTCTGCCACTCACCAGTTGAGTGACTTTGGGCAGATCCTCTCTGAACCTCACTTTCTTCATCTGTAAAACAGAGACCTTAATGTATCTGCTGTATGATGACTCTGTATTCTTTTTTTTTTTTTTTTGCGGTACATGGGCCTCTCACTGTTGTGTCCTCTCCCGTTGCGGAGCACAGGCTCCGGACGCGCAGGCTCAGCGGCCATGGCTCACGGGCCTAGCCGCTCCGCGGCATGTGGGATCTTCCCGGACCGGCTCACGAACCCGCGTCCCCTGCATCGGCGGGCGGACTCTCAACCACTGTGCCACCAGGGAAGCCCTCTGTATTCTTTAAATGAGAATATTTGTAAGACACTACATATATAAAATAGCACAAAGTAAGTGCTCCATATGTATACAGACAAAAGTAGAGAGAGATAGATCCTGTCCTAATATTTTCTAGTTTCCATACTTTCACTTGATAATGTTGAAAAAACTTCAAGGATATTGGCTAAATACTCAAAATGGAGTTCAAGGCAGATTGGGTAATACAGCCTAATTAGAAGAAAGATGGGAATATAGCAGATAGGGCTATTGAATAAGCAGCCAGGTAGCGACTCTTTCATATTGTCTAAATTGGATCAACCAATTTAAATATCTGAATACTTTTAGTATTCCTGTATAAGGCAGGCATCTATAATGGATCACTAGTATTTGAATTTTGTATTAATAAAGGAAAAATAAAATCAGAGTATTCCAGAGGAAAAAAGTTATTAATGGGTTGACATAAAAGAGATAAAATTTTATAGTGTATCAGATTCAACAGCTGTCTTTTTCACAAATCACTGAGAGGCCTTTTCTTCTGATTTGATGGACAGTTTTACTTTCTCCATCTCAGTCTAGGGCAGCAGTCAGTGGTGTTCAGTGAATATTCATGATGACTGATTTCTTCCCAGTGACAGCACTGCATGCAGACAGCGAGATTCTCACTGTTCACTCAAGATCTGTAGACCAGAATTAAAAAATCAGCCTGGTTAATTCACAAACTGAAAAATAATATGTTTACACAAAACATTGTATTTGGAATATCCAGATCTACAAATCGTTTTTTAAAAATATTTCAAACATAGCAATCACACTTAAAAAAGGAATTTCCTGAATAATTAAAGTAGCTCACCTACCTTCCCTGAATGTTTGTTAGGAGATCAGCCTCATACATGAAAGGGCTCTGCATTTATTATTTCCTAATTTATGGGACAGTAGGAATTTTTAGATGAGGTTTCTCTTTGTTCACATGTTAGAAATGTATTCTGTATTAAGATTTGGTGGACCATTGCTGACGGATCTGGAAGAACATCATGATGACAACACAACTGGCAAGGTAGTTAAATCAACAGCTGATTATAAAATCCAACTACTTATTTGACATGCTACAGATTTTAAAATGCAGATAATGAAAAATTTTCATAATTCAATCATATCTAAACTTGAAAACATTGCCTTGGATTCAGAATATTCCAGCTGAGTAGGAAATGTGAGTGCTGGCAAAACCAGTGTGCATTGGTGAGTTGAGATGTAAATGCTCAGAAAATTTCAGATTTCTCACTGAAAGGTGCTATTGCAAAACAAAGCAAAGAGGTATGAAGTCTACTGGTACCAGCATGCATGACCATTTATAGTTATTTTAAAAGCTTTCACAATGTCCTACCTACCACGGCCTTTTAATTTTAATTTGTGTGTGTGTGTGTTATGTGGTGTGTTTTGATGGGGTTAGGAAGAGGCTTTGTCAATAAGATCCTACTTCTTTAATTATAAACAAAACCACACCGGAGTAGTACGGCTTAATTAGAAACCCGGGCCAGAGAGTATTAATTCAGGAATATATTTACTTTCAGCTCTACAGAGCTCATAGAAAGATCTTATTATTGGAGAAAACACTGAAAAAAAAAAAAAAGAAAATTGTGACAGAAGTATCTAATAGACAACAGATACTGAGCAAGAAGAAAGTTTGGAGAAACCTCAAATCAAAAGTTGATTGTTGTTTGCAAAATATATCTTGAAAACAAATCTTGTTAATATTGGGTTTGGAGATTTCATAGCATATCTGAGATAATAGGCTGAAAGAAAATGTATTACCAGTCTCTGATTGAAATAGTGTAAGTTGTAGTTATTTTTATTTCTTAACAGTAACTTGTTGTTACATCTTACAAGGAGAAAGGGAACCCACTGATTTAAATCTGATTTTGTAATAATAATAAATAGAAAATATTTCAAGCAATACAGAGAATAATGTAATGCCCATGTTTTGTCACATAAATTTAACACATCTGATTTTCCTCAGATTGTTTAATTATCTTTAAAGAAATAAATTCTCTTAGCCCTCTTTGTGCCCATGTCCATTCCTTTATCTCATTCACCAGCCTGAAGTTGCTGTGCATCATTCACCCATGTTTTTATATGTATCTATTACCAATAGATAACTATTTTTTGTTTATAAAGTTATATGTTAATGGTATATTAAATCGATCATTCTACAGCTAATTTCACTCATTCTTATGTTTTCAAGCATTATATATATTGATATATGTGGCTCTAACTCATTTAAGTGTTGCATAATATCCTGTTGTATGAATAAACTATAATATGTTTGTGCATTTTTTATTGATAGGCAGTACAGTTTTTTCCTATGTTTTTGCTATTATAGACAATGCTGTAATATTGTAGTATACGTCTCCTCTCCTGTACTGCAGTCCTTTAGGGTACACTTCTAGAAGCGTAACTCGTGTGTCCTAGGGTATATGCATCTCCAGTTTCAGTAGATATTATTGTCCACTTGCATTTGAAAGAAGTAGTACCAATTTATACTCCCACCAGCAGTGTCTGAGATATAGGGAGTTCTTTCCCCACATTTTGCCAACTTTCTTTCGGCTGGCATTTATTTTTTTAGAAACTACTTGTTGAGTTGGGATATTGCCATGGGAATTCTGTGTTTTATCCCTGGTGGTGTATAATAAAAAAGTCCTTTCTCTCATGAAGCTTTTATTCCAGTGGGGAAGAGACAGACACTATACAAACAAATGTGTATCATAGCAGGGGGTGATAAGTGCCATGGAGAAATGTAATGCAGGGTGTGATGCAGGTTTCCTCTTCTGTGTATAGCTAGTTTCACTTTCAATTTTTTCTTATTGGTTAGAAGAAGTTCTTTAGATATTTTGGATACTATTTCTTTACCAGTTATATGTGTTCTTTAAAAAATAGTTATTTCTTGCCTGGGCTCTGTACCCAAAAGAGCTCTAGCAATTTATTTCTGAATAGGCATAGAAATCCTTATAAGGCATACGTAAATGCAGGAAGCAGTGTTTATGCTAAAAAAACTTCATATAGAACTAAGTTAATCACAGATAATTTGGGGGGCAACACTTGTATTAGAAATGGAAAAAATTTTTTGGAAAAACAATATGGATTATTTTGAATATTTTCTCAATTCTGTACCTTTAAGTTTACTTGTGTATTCACATTCATAGAAATGATCTATTTAGTCACAGTTTTCTGGATCATCATGGTCCAATAGAAATATAATGTGAGCCATAAATGGGAGCCACATATGTAATTAAAAAATTTCCAATAGCTACATTAAAAAGAAACAGGTGAAACTTAATTTAATTATATTTTATTGAACTCAATATATTATCATTTCAACATATAATCAGTTTAAAAATTATTTATATTTTATATTATTCAAAAATACGAAATCTTTGAAATTTGATATAGATTTTACACTTAGAGCACATCTCAGTTACAATTAACTATATTATTTATTTACTTATTTTTATTGAGGTATAGTTGATTTACAGTGTTGTGTTAGTTTCAGGTGTACAGCAAAGTGATTCAGTTATATACACACACACACACACACACACACATACACACACATCTATTCTTTTTCAGATTCTTTTCCCTTATGGATTATTACAAAATATTGAGTATAGTTCCCTGTGCTATACAGTAGGTCCTTGATGGTTGGATTGCTGAACATTTTAAGTGTTCAGTAACCATATGAAGTTGATGGCTACTGCACTGGACAGTGGAGCTCGATATCATTTGACATGATAGGGTGCCTTCTATCCCCCAATTGTCTGTGTGGTTGCATAGATCTAAAAGCATAGAGCTTAACGGGATTCCAAAGTAGCTGTGTTGATATTTTTTCCTTGTAAGAAGTGACATATACTGCTACTCCAAAAAAAAAGAATTTGAAATCTGAACTGTTTTATACTGCTGGATAAATGCGGTGCTTGCCAAGAACACAAAAAATATGGTCTTTTTTAAAAAAACGTATTCTTATAATATCATTTATATAGCAAAGAATAAAGTAAAAGTTGTCTCTAAGGACTCAAATAGACATTTTTCCAGAGAGTATATACAAATGGCCACTAAGCACATGGAAAGATGCCTAGCATCAATAATCCTTAAAGAAATACAAATTAAACCACATTGAGATACCACTTCATACCCATTAGTGTGGCTATTATCAGAAAACCAGAAAACAACGTGTTAGCGAGGGTGTGGAGAAAGGATGTGGGAATGTAAAACATTGCAGCTGCTATGGAAAACAGTATGGTGGTTCCTCAAAAATTAAAAATAGAATTACCGTAAGATCCAGTAATTCCACTTCAGGGTATAAACCAAAAAGAATTGAAAGCAGGGTCTTGAAGAGATATTTGTATACCCATGTTCAAAGCATTTTTACTTACAGTGACCAAAAGATGGAAGCAAGCCAAGTGTCCACCAATGAATGAATGAATAAACAAAATATGACATATACATACAATGGAATATTATTCAGTCTTAAAAAGGAAGGAAATTGTGACACATGCTATGACATGGATGAACCTTGAGGACATTATACTAAGTGAAATAATCCAGGTACAAAAGGCAAATACTGTATGATTCTGCTCATATGAGATACTTAGAGTAGTCAAATTCATAGAGACAGAAGGTGGAGTGGTGGTTGCCAGGGGTGGAGGGAGGGGGAAATGGGAAGATATTATCTCATGGGTACATAGTTTCAGTTTTGCAAGATGAAACTGTTCTGTGAATGGATGGTGGAGATGGTTCCACAACAATGTGAATGTAATTAATGCCACTGAATTGTATACTTAAAAATGGTTAAAATGGTAAATTTTATGTTATGTCTATTTTGTCACAATTAAAAAATAATTTTTAAAAAGTACAAGGTTGCTTTGAAAAAGTCTGCATTATTATCTTTTGTCCTTCTTTGTTTTTTTTTCCTCCATACTAACTCATTATCCTCATTTTCATAAGCCAGTTGGTCAATGTTATTTTATATGAGGAAGGGGTTACTCCTAGAAAATTCCAGGGTACACTTCAACAATTCATCTTGTATAAAGTCTAAATGG
Organism: Lipotes vexillifer; assembly: GCF_000442215.2. Lineage (NCBI taxonomy): Eukaryota > Metazoa > Chordata > Mammalia > Artiodactyla > Lipotidae > Lipotes > Lipotes vexillifer. The sequence goes on from NW_006792683.1 coordinate 696,297, forward strand.
AAAGACCTTTGAAAACATGAACAGAAAGCTTTATGTTTTTTTAGCATATTTACTGAAATTACTTTTTATGTGACACCTGTAACTTATGGATGATTTAAAAAAAATAAATTCTGCAGGTTTAAAAAGATTAGAAGTATCAATATGCTAACAACTGAATGTTTTCAGTTCTCAATATTTTTAGGGCATAATTTTGATAACTTGGAGTAATTATCTGATTTTTCATAAGAACTGTGACTTTGTTTTCTAGCTTATATGTGCTTTGGCAACATAAAATCCATTTTCTTTTTCTCAGAAAAATTAGCTTTAGGTCTTGAATTTGCCTGAAAATTTCCCTTATCTCATGTAGACTTTGATTTCATTCTTGGTTCTTAATCTACTTGGTCAATTACATACTCAGGCAACTTTGAGATGTAGAGCCCTCTTATAAAAGTCTGAAAAGGCCAGATTTTTGGTGTGCAGCTCAGAGAAGTTCCATAAAGTTTAAATCAAGCATGAAAAGGTTTTACATGTATAGATATTCTCTGTTTTAAGCACATTTCAGTATAGACTATAACATGAATAAGTACAAAACAAGTTAATTTTTTATCCTTCATGGTCCATTAAAATATATCCACTGGTAGTGGTTTTTCTCTCCCCACGGAAGAAATCTGGGTGGACCCCAGGACTTTTGTGGTGGCTTTAAGTAGAAGAAAGTCCTAGAGTCACATTAAGCTCTAGATAGTCTCAACTAAGAAAATACATACCCAGTGTCCAACAGTCCTCAAAACTCTAACGTGACTTAATATCAAAATTTTCTTCTCCCCCAGGAAGGACCTAACACAGCTGCTGAGGATAGAGGGCAAGAAACTTTTTGTTTTCTCATATACTGGTAACCAAAATTTCAGAAGTGGAGACCTGATTGACATAAAAAGGTGTTTATTTGGGGTTTGTTAGGACTGTAGCCTGGGAGACAGATTCAAGAAGCTCTTGAATTGTGTGCCGCTGAACTAAAAAATGGGGGAGGCTTATAAAGGCAAAAAGCTGCAAGGTTCCAGTTAGTTAAATGAGTTGTTTATTAAGGATTATAATTGGATCTGGCAAGAAGTAAAGGTGCTTGTTAAGTAAGGATTGGTTGAGGTCTGAAATATTTGCATAGTTACAAGGGGAGATGCTGAGAGGTTGCAGCTGGCTGGTGTTTTCTGAATATGGCTGGTGCTGTCCTTGGGTCTGGTACAGTTCAGCAAAGTTCAAGTTCTCATTGGTGCATGACTGAGATCAGATCCTCAATGGCTACTCGACTCCATTTCTGTATGCCTGAACTGTGATTACTCCGTTATAATTTCAATTTGTCATCATTCCTTATCCATTTGCTAGTTTTGTAGTGTGGAAGGGAGGAGGAAGAAGGAGGATCTGGACGTTTTTACTTGAACAGGCAGTGGCACAGAATGGTGGTGTGCTGTAGTGTAAAAGCGTAACAATTAGCTTTTTTGATTGCAATGTGTCTGACATTAAGCTTCTTTTTTTTTTTTAACATCTTTATTGGAGTATAATTGCTTTACAGTGTTGTATTAGTTTCTGCTGTGTAACAAAGTGAATCAGCTATATGCATATGTATATCCCCATATCCCCTCCCTCTTGCATCTCCCACCCACCCTCCTTATCCCACCCCTCTAGGTGGTCACAAAGCACGGAGCTGATCTCCTTGTGCCATGCAGCTGCTTCCCACTAGCTATCTGTTTTACATTTGGGAGTGTATATATGTCAGTGCTACTCTCTTACTTTGTTCCAGCTTACCCTTCCCCCTCCCCGTGACATTAAGCTTTTGATTGTGGATCCACTTCAAAGACATCCATCTCAAATAAACCCAATGCCAACTACACAGCTAGATACTTATAAGAGCTAGGTTGGCCCACCTATGTAGTTCCCCCTCTGGTTGACCTAGATAACTGACCATTTGGCTGCTTGCTTTTCCCTTCCCATGCTTTGATTCCTGCTTTTATGTTTTAAGCTCACCAATAAAGAGTTAACCTATGAAACCCTAGGCACCTCACCCTCAACCCCAATAAATCCAGAAGCCCAGGTCTGCACTCTCTCTCTTTATCAATCTCTATCCATGATGCCCAAGGCAAGCTGTGTACTCTCCAGGACCTGTGAGTAATAAACCTTGTTTTTTCAAAGTTCCCTAATGGTTGTTGCTGAGGTGCATCTTGCAATCATAAGAACTACTAGGGCCAGACCAGCTGCAGCACTGGCTTCAGTGGGGGAAATGTCTGTGGCAGCTCTGCACAAGTAGTTCTGGCCCAGGTGAGTGCCCCAGGCATTTCTAGCTGATGGCATCACTGTTGATGGGCTGATACTGATCTAAAACATGTGCTCTCTGAGCCTGGCAGACATATAAAGCTGCCCTTACCCTGCACACTTTTGTGGGCACTTCAAGCCTCCCTCATGGACTCCTCTGGCTCTGTATTGCTAGTTCTCAGAGAGCCCCTTACTTCAGACCTTTGTTAATGTGTCATTGCTCCTTCTTTCTGGGTAGAAGTTAGATGGGTAGGACTTAAAACAACTTCAGACTGTTTCACCGTAATAGTCCACATCTGGTCCACAGGAACTCCTCCCACATTCTTGGACCTACTGTGGGAAGGCAGAGCTGTTTCTTTCTACATTAAGCAGCATATCTTCACTTTGCAGCAGCCAAAGTGTTGACCACCTTGACACTCCTCCGCATATTTTCTGGCAGGAGTGCCACTGTGTTTCCCAACAAAACAACAAGTGACAGTGTTTTGTCATAGACAACAAGGACTGACGAGACCATGAACCATTTGTCGTATATAATTCATGGTAATTAACTCAATAAAGACATAGAAATAACTTTAAGATAATTTTTATGAGATTTTACCTTAACTATAAATATTCAGGACTCACTGTTTGCTTGGTATGGGTTGGTGGATTATAGATAAACTATAGAAAGGATGATCTCTATAAAACTAATCATATTAAGCTGATGTCCCACCATGGTTTTAGGTATGCCAAGATGTTGATCCCCTCATTTCTCAGGGTGGCCAGGGGGGGACCTGGTACAAATTTTATTATCTTCTGTGTGTGTAATAAAAAATGTTGGGAAGACTTGTACTATACTTCATGTTAATGAAAGGGACATTAACATGAAGGTTGAAAATCAATGAAGAAAACTGAATTTAGCAAAATTTCATTATGGGTTCTGGATATGCAAATTGCTGTTAGTAATTACTATGATTAGTGATATCCAGTGTCAACTATATATAAATGTCAGCAATTAATGGTACATGTTATATGTTCTTGTCATTTCCAAAGCTGACTTGTTCCTACTTGTTTTGAAAATGTGTCATTCTTTGAAGAACACTCAGGAAGGACCTATAATTTGTCAGTATCAATCATTTTCAGATTCTGGTACACAGGGTTTTTTGTTTTTTTTTTTAAACATCTTTATTGGAGTATAATTGCTTTGTAATGGCGTGTTAGTTTCTGCTTTATAACAAAGTGAATCAGCTATACATATACATATATCCCCATATCTCTTCCCTCTTGCGTCTGCCTCCCTCCCTCCCGCCCTCCCTATCCCACCCCTCTAGGTGGTCACAAGGCACCGAGCTGATCTTCCTGTGCTATGCGGCTGCTTCCCACTAGTTATCTGTTTTACATTTGGTAGTGTATATATGTCCATGCCACTCTCTCACTTTGTCCCAGCTTACCCTTCCCCCTCACCATGTCCTCAAGGCCATTCTCTAGTAGGTCTGCGTCTTTATTCCTGTCCTGCCCCTAGGTTCTTCAGAACCATTTTTTTTTTTTTTTTTTAGATTCCATATATATGTGTTAGCATATGGTATTTGTCTTTCTCTTTCTGACTTACTTCACTCTGTATGACAGACTCTGGGTCCATCCACCTCACTCCAAATAACTCAATTTTGTTTCTTTTTATGGCTGAGTAATATTCCATTGTATATATGTGCCACGTTTTCTTTAACCATTCATCTGTCGATGGACACTTAGGTTGCTTTCATGTCCTGGCTATTGTAAATAGAGCTGCAATGAAAATTGTGGTGCATGACTCTTTTGAATTATGGTTTTCTTGGGGTATATGCCCAGTAGTGGGATTGCTGGGTCGTATGGTAGTTCTATTTTTCATTTTTTAAGGAACCTCCATACTGTTCTCCATAGTGGCTGTATCAATTGACATTCCCACCAACAGTGCAAGAGGGTGACACAAACCCATGTCCCCTGCATCGGCAGGCAGACTCTCAACCAGTGCGCCACCAGGGAAGCCCAACATGACTCTTTTTGAATTATGGTTTTCTCGGGGTATATGCCCAGTAGTGGGATTGCTGGGTCGTATGGTAGTTCTATTTTTAGTTTTCTAAGGAACCTCTATACTGTTCTCCATAGTGGCTGTTATCAATTTACATTCCTACCAACAGTGCAAGAGGGTTCCCTTTTCTCCACATCCTCTCCAGCATTTGTTGTTTGTAGATTTTTTGGTGATGGCCATTCTGACTGGTGTGAGATGATATCTCATTGTAGTTCTGATTTGCTTTTCTCTAATGATTAATGATGTTGAGCATTCTTTCATGTGTTTGTTGGCAATCTGTATATCTTCTTTGGAGAAATGTCTGTTTAGGTCTTCAGCCCATTTTTGGATTGGGTTGTTTGTGTTTTTGATATTGAGCTCCATGAGCTGCTTGTAAATTTTGGAGATTAATCGTTTGTGAGTTGCTGCACTTGAAAATATTTTCTCCTATTCTGAGGGTTGACTTTTCGTCTTGTTTATGGTTTCCTTTGCTGTTCAAAAGCTTTTAAGTTTCATTAGGTCCCATTTGTTTATTTTTGTTTTTATTTCCATTTCTCTAGGAGGTGGGTCAAAAAGGATCTTGCTGTGATTTATGTCATAGAGTGTTCTGCCTATGTTTTCCTCTAAGAGTTTGATAGTGTCTGGCCTTACATTTAGGTCTTTAATCCATTTGGAGTTTATTTTTGTGTATGGTGTTAGGGAGTGTTCTAATTTCATTCTTTTACATGTAGCTGTCCAGTTTTCCCAGCACCACTTATTGAAGAGGCTGTCTTTTCTCCGTTGTATATTCTTGCCTCCTTTATCAAAGATAAGGTGACCATATGTGCGTGGGTTGATGTCTGGGCTTTCTATCCTGTTCCATTGATCTATATTTCTGTTTTTGTGTCAGTAGGCATACTGTCTTGATTACTGTAGCTTTGTAGTATAGTCTTAAGTCAGGGAGCCTGATTCCTCCAGCTCTGTTTTTCTTTCTCAAGATTGTTTTGGCTATTCGGGGTCTTTTGTGTTTCCATACAAATTGTGAAATTTTTTGTTCTAGTTCTGGGTACACAGGGTTTTATGTGATGGGTTTTGCAGTGCTAGCCAAAGTTTAAATCTCTTATTTGATGACACATAAATTCAGTCACATAGATGATTAGCAGTGATCATGTACCTTTGCTAAATCTTTGGGTTTACCAAGCATTTTCATCCATTTTATCTCATCTAATCATATTTCTATACTAAATATTGGGCTAAGTTTCAGCAGCAATGTCCAGTTGAATTAAAATTATTCATATTTTATGGTAATGAAATCTTTCTTCATTTTTTTCATGATGGTGTGTACAAAAAATATTTATTTCCTTGATTTTATTTTCCCAGAGAGATGGAAAAGGCAATGAATAAGTGTAATCAAAGTGTTTGCATCTTCTAGTAGATCAAATACAGGGACATTTTTAATTTTTTAATGTATTGTGCTATTAAAAAAGAACTCTACATTTCTTTTACCATGGAGACCATTGAATTACCGTACTGGAACCCAGACTTGATTCTGTTAAAATTTTTTAATCAGGGCTGTGAAGTTAAAAGTATCTTTTCCTACCTTATTCTTCTAAGGAATTGAAGGAGTGTCTCAGTGACAGCTCCTAAAATTTTAGAGAGGGAATAGAGTTCCAGAGTGAATGATTTGGTTCTCATTAAGAATTTTAAAAATCATGAAAGATGGAGAGTCCCTTAAGTTCAGTTTGTTCATTTTTCCTCTGATTCAGAATTACTTCCTGATAGAAACTTAGTTGAACAGATTGACAGGTGTAGCAAACTACTGTCAGGTGGAATGCTTTGAACGTAAAAGTAAATACGCTTTTCCTTTTCTTCATATTCTTAAGAGTGACACAGTGTTTTGATGCACAAAATAGGCTCAAATGGTGTTTGTTGATTGAATGAACTAAATTTTGTAAATCCTGAGTATGCTGCCTTTAAATGACACACAAATAATGAAGTACTCTAGTCAGTAGTCCCATGACATCAAATACTTCCCAAATTGTGCCATTTAACTTAAAGAAATGTTTTGATTATTTTAAATGTAATTAAAGAAGTATAACTTGTATATATGCCTGATACAGATTAAGATCAACAATATGAATTGCATTCAGTAAAGCTTTCCTTTAGTTTCTTCAGAATGTAATAAAAATTACCTCTTCTAATCAATTTTAACACTTACTCAATGTATAAAGTTACAAAGTCCAAATAATGCTGCTTGGAATATATACTGGCAGCTTCACAGTTATACTCTTGTGGCCCAAACAGATAGTGTGAAAAAGATACCATAAACCTTAGTTCTTATTGATCAGCAGTTACATTTTCACACTGTCCTGAAAAAGGGCAGCAAGAAATTTCATAACTTGGGTGTCTTCTTAACATGTATATATGAGTCATGAGGTGAAAAAATTGAGAGATTTAATGAAAACTAGGACTTCTCAGAGAAGCATAAAAATAGTGATCATCTTTTCCATATAGTCATTAGGTTCTTAATGGCCCAAAAGCCAGGTCTGGTTTTCCAGTATGGTTTTATACTTGAGAGTACTTATCAAAGTGGATGTGTCAAACTGAAGTGTTAGAGTTAATTTTATTTATAGGAGGAGTAGGTGACACAGGCGAATTTTCCCAAGAAACTGAGCCTTAGATGGATATTCACATGCAGAAAGTTTATTGGGAAGTAATCTAGGGATCAGCAGCTATGGGGTAGTGAAAGATGAAGGATTGAATAGAGGTTGAACTCCATTGCAGTTTTGTATTGGTTGATTTTATATGTCAACTTTATGGGCCATGGGGTGCCCAGATGTTTGGTTAAACATTATTCTGAATGTGTCTGTCAGAGTGTTTCTGGATGAGATAGCATTTGAATTGGTGGACTCAGTAAAGCAGATTGCCCTCCCCAATGTGGGTGGACCTTATCCAATCTACTGAAGACCTGAATAGAACAAAAAGAAGAAGGGAGAATTAATTTGTTTTCTGCCTATTTGAGCTGGGACATCAGTCTTCTCTTGCCCTTGGACTGAGATTTAGAGCATCAGCTCCCCTGGTTCTTAGGCCGTCAGACTCAGACTGAAGTATACCACTGACCTACCTGGGTCTGCAGCTTGAAAATGGCAGATTGAGGGACTTCTTAGCTTCCATAATCATGTGAGCCAACTCTTTATAATAAATTGTCATATATGTGTGTATATATCTCTTATTGGGTTTATTTCTCTGGAGAACATTGACTAATATAAGTTGCAGCAGGGGCCTCAGTTGATCCCACAGAGAATTCTGGAGCAAGGGTGGAACTTTAGAATTGGCCCTAATTAAGACAAGAAAACTGAAGTTTTATACCCCTAGGGAGGAGGTATGATTTTGAGTGAGGTGGCTCTCTTTAGGAAGGGAAAGTCTGGGAAAGGGACTTAGCTGAAAGCTGTGGACCACCAACACTCTCAGTCGTTGGGAGAATGAGTGATTCAGTCCTGGAGTAGGAATCTGGCCATTGCACAGTGGTATCTACTACTGTAGGTGATCATATAAAAAGTCAGTGGAGGATATGGGCTCAACAAGTAGCCTCTTTTAGTTTCTCAAAACCTCAGCGTATTATCTTTTGCAATCCTTTTGGAATTTAAACTTGGAATTTTGAGAGATATAGATCCTTTTCTAAGAGATGTTGAGTATTTTTTGATTGATTACTCTGTTAGGCATTATGCAATATGGGAATACAATGGTAAATTAAGACTTGCCCTAAGGTATTGACCATATATTAAAGTGAATTTTCAGTGGTGGAATATCAAGCACTTTGGTACACTAAGGGTGAGGGATGGACTTATTTCCTTTTTGAAGAGTTGGTTTTCAGTGCCTCCCATATCCCACTGCATAGATGGTTAACCCACTCTTCTTATTCTTAAAGTTATCTTTGACACTTTCATCATATATGTCACTTTTGAAGCCTCTGAACTAGCAGGTAGTAATAATAGCTAGTACTTGTCTAACATTTTGTGGTTTACAAAGTGCAGTATCTCTTTGTCACCATTTGAAAATAAGAAAACAGAGACCCAAAGAGGTTACATGATTTGCTAAAGTTCCACCACCAGAAAGTGATAGAATCAGCATTCAAACACTATGTGGTCTCCCTGTATATGACTCTGGTCACATTGTGGAACTGCAAAGGTACCAAAAGAGGCTACTTGTTGAGCTCATATCCTCCAACCAGGTGAATCCCCGTTGTCCAAAACAAAGGTAGTTTTCCTAACACTGTGCAAGTATTTGGTGCCATTATGAGAAAGAGCATTTTGTACATATATATGTGAGATCTATAAGGCTTATTATAAAGTATTTCCTTATTTTTCTTCAATTCGAATGTGTTTCCTTTGAATTTATTTTCTAGATGAATAAAATTTACTCATACCTACTCTACTTCTCATGTTTTCTTTTTCACAAAGTCCTGTTTTCCAATCTTGTTGCTCTCACCATATTCTACCTTTCTCTTAAAGCATGAAGCTCAAACTGGAGGCCAGAAGTTTTATTTTTTTTACCCATAACCTCACAAAGGAGAAACCATTGTCAAATGTAGTTGAAAGATTACTGTCTTAAAACCTTTTTATTTTGAGGTAATTGCAGATTCACCTGCATTTGCAAGAGATAGTACAGACAGGTCCCATGTACCTTTCCCCCAGTCTTCCCCCATGTAACATCTTGTGTACCTGTATCACAATATCACAGCCAGGATTACTTTTTATAACTTGCATGATGTTCTTGGTAAAGAATCTCTCTATTTTGTACTATGTGGCTAATTTATTCATTAGTCAGAGGCAATAGAGTGATTATAGTCTTTGGAGTCAGAACTAAGTTTGAATCTGAAATCACTCATTGCAAGTTAGAAAAATTGCTTCACTTTAGTTTCTTGTTTGCAGTTATTGTAATATAAAAACATGTCATAAAAAGCAAGTGAAGTATTAAGTGTAAAAGTATTTGTAAATTATAAAGACCTATGCAAATGATGGCTTTTATTAGTATAGTTTATTGTATACTGTGCTTAACAGGATGTTTGGGGGCCATATAGATAGCAATTTCTTGCCCATTGTTTTACCAAAGTAAGATTAAATAAAATTATTTACGTGATTTATCTCAAAGCTGTGGTGGTTAAAATCTGTTATGTTATGCTTTTTCTGTTTTATAAATCAATTATAAGAAAAATATCTGGAGAATCAAGGTTAAGATCATTATTTTGCAATTTCCAGAGCTGCCCATTTCTCCTTTTTTTTTAGATAAATAAGACATTTTTCCTTCTAAATAATCAGATAATCCTCTTCACCTACACAAGAGGTCTTAGGTGACATGTTGGCCATTGATATAGATATTTATCCTTAAATAGTACCCTTTATGTGGAAACCATGTAACAAAAATCTCTCATTTCTCTATTAATAAGTTTATGCTGTTTCTAATTTATTGGGTTTTTTTTTTTTTTGCGGTACGTGGGCCTCTCGCTGTTGTGGCCTCTCCCGTTACGGAGCACGGGCTCCGGACGCTCAGGCTCAGCGGCCATGGCTCAAGGGCCTAGTCGCTCCGCGGCATGTGGGATCTTCGTGGACTGGGGCACGGACCTGTGTCCCCTGCATCGGCAGGTGGACTCTCAACCACTGCGGCACCAGGGAAGCCCTATTGGTTTGGTTTTACCAATGAACATTGAATTTTATAACAGAGCATGATTTTTCTCTTTGAATTGCCTATTAGGTAGGTCAGAAACAGACATGTAACCCATGTTTAGAATTTTGCAAGGAAATGGAACTTCTTGGCATGCATTTTTTTTTAGTACTAAACTTACTCATGGAACCAATTCACTTTCCTACCCGCATTTTCCCTTTATCTACATTTCTTTATTTCTGGCTTTATATTGTATTTTTAAGTCTCCTTAAATCCTTTATGGCACAATGTGGAGTTGACATAAATAAATAATATCAGAGTCTTAACTTCAGCCCAAGAAGATATACAGAGCACGCACTGTAACTGTGCATATGCGGTAGATGCTGCCTGTGCACAAGGAATTTAGTAGTTGTTCCAACATGCTCTCCACGGACAGTTGACAGTTCATGAGCCTAAAATTAAATTGATGTCCTAAAAATCATCTCAAAGGAAAAATATGTTTTACACTTCAGTTGTAAACAAGATAACTAATTGTTGGTAATAACATCCTGGAAAGTAAACAATTATGTTAAAGTATTATGTGATTTCACAATTCAAGGGGCTCAGCCCTGTGGCAGCAAATATTAAAATGTAAAGGTATGAAGCAAACACTGAAATATTTGTCAATTTTATGGGTATGAACAATCAAGTTTGCCACTCACTGTTGCCATAGCAACCAAGCTGCCTATATGAAGTAAGCAACTAAATTTTATTGCTCCTTGCTATAAAAGATAGCAGCTGTTAATGGTTCTTCTCTCTGTTGGAGCACATCATAAAAAATTTTAAATATACCCTCACACACCAATCCCAAACCGAAGCTGATGGTCAGCGAGGGTGACTGACCTTTCCAGTTTGCCTGGAGCTAAGGGGTTTCCCAGCACATGGCACTTTCAGTGCTAAAACCAGGACAATCCTGGGAAAACTGGGATGGCTGATCATCCTACCAGCCCTCCTTAGTAGTTAGAATCACATTTTATGTTGCCCACAGTCACACCTTATTTTGTGGAATAGAGTAAGTTTTGAACAGGAAAATGATATGATGAAATGTTATTTGGGGACGATATCATGCAGCCTACAGGAAGGAGAGTCTGGATGCAGGGAGGCCAGTTAGAAGGCTACTGCAGAAGCCACAGGCTACTGAAATGGACCCTCACTTAAATAAATGTGCCATGTCACACACTAGTGTGTGATTGTAAAACAAGGCTACCCTTCCTTTCTCTACCCAAAATTAAGATGGGAACGGGCCTATTAACTTGATTAGATATCTCCAAAGGTGTGCCTCATGTAGGCCCATGCATGAATCAGCCTATTAGCTGCCACATTACATCTGTTTTGTGCTGCCCTGGTGCCCCCTTGTCCGTGCCTACTACCTACAAAAGTGATTTTGCTGCTGCCAATCATGAGATGCCAGTGCCTCTGCTGAGAGCGCTACCATTGGGTGCTCCCAAAGCCACTGCTTGGAGTGGTGAGAATTGCTGTTTATTTTTAAAATTTTTAAATTTTGTTGAAGAATAGTTGATTTACAGTGTTGTGTTAATTTCTGCTGTACAGCAAAGTGACATATATATATAATATAATATATATATATTTTCATATTCTTTTATGTTATGGTTTATCACAGGATATTGAATATAGTTCCCTGTGCTGTACAGTAGGACCTTGCTCTTTATCCATCCTATACATACTAGTTTGCATCTGCTAGCACTTCTGATTAGAGTGGCCTCCTCTCCAGCTCTGGGCCACACTTAGTCACTTTGACCCCAGTGCAGCGATGCTTGTGCCAGAGTCACACAAAGTCTCTAACCTCTTTCTCCAAAGGGGCTCAAAGCCAACTCAAGAGATTAGGTGAGGGCCAGATGCCATTCTGTCTCTTCCAGGGCCCTCATTTTTCTTCCAGCCCGTTTCCAATAAAACTCTTCCCTCCTCTCCATTTATTGGGCTGGCCAAAAAGTTCATTGGGATTTTTCCATACGATTTTATGGAAAAACTTGAACAAACTTGTTGACCAACCCAATACAAAGCCAATGTTCCCAAGCGCATTAATGAAGGCAAACAGGTTGGAATGGGGGAAAGGAAAAGGGAGAAATGAGATGCTGTTTATGATTTCTGAGCAAAAACTCAGCCTGTCAGAATCATTCTGTTTCACAGACTTGGTTAAGGGTAGAGTGACATGTTTTTTTTTAATTGAAGTACAGTTGATTTATAACATCATAAGAGTTTCAGGTATGCAACATAGTGATTTGATAATTTTATAGATTATGCTTCATTTAAAGTTATTATAAAAAATTGGCTGTATTTCCTGTGCTGTACATCTTTGTATCTTATTTTGTACCTAGTAGTTCATACCTTCATTCCCCTCCCCCTGTCTTGTCCTTCCCTCCACCCTTCTCCTTACTGGTAACAACTAGTTTGTTCTCTGTATCTGTGAGTCTGTTTCTGTTTTGTTACTTTCATTCATTTATTGTATTTTTTAGATTCCACATATAAGTGAAAACATATTGTATTTGTCTTTCTGTGTCTGACATTTCACTAAGCATAATATTTCATTATATATTGTATATATGTCTCACCACATCTTCTTTATTCATTTGTCTGTTGATGGACACTTAGGTTGCTTTCATATCTTGGTTATTGTAAAAAATGCTGCTATGAACATTGGGGTGCATGTATCTTTTTGAATTAGTGTTTTCATTTTCTTTGGTTATATACCCAGGAGTGGAATTGCTGGATCGTATGGTAGTTCCATTTTTAGTTTTTTGAGAAGCCTCCATACTGCTTTCCCCAGTGACTGCACCAGTTTACATTCTGGAGTGGCATTCTTGGCTGGTGCTTCTCATGGCCAGCAGCATGGGTGTTGTGGGCCGGAGGGCACTTGAAGTAATGTTTCACCACTGTCCTTCCCCACTGTCCTTCCTAAGAAAAGTGAAATCCCTTCCTGGAGTGTTGATTTTTAGCAGTCCTTGTGGTGGGTGAACAACAGTTTGTTCCGTTCTGCTGTCCCTGGGTGGAAGCCATGCAGTGGTCAGAGTAGAACTGGCAAGAAGTGCATGCATCCATAGAGGCGAGACTGCTTTATGGCATGAGTTGGGGTGATAACTCCATGTTCACTGGAGGCTCTCCTAAGACTGTGAACTGCACGCTGTATTCTTCTGACTATGTCTTCTTTCCCTGTTTACCTCCATGCAATACAAATATTGAGCTTACTCAAATTAGAGGTGAAAAAAACCCTGTGAAGATCCAAGAATGGACACCTATGCTGTTCCTGTCCTTATGTCTAATTTAAAGTGATTGCATATCCCCAATGCTAGAGTCAATACTAGTTCTTGAGTAAAGCCCATTTAATGTCCTAATTAACCCCGGGGGGAGATGTTGATGATGTGGAGACAGTTTTTCTTTTTCTTGATAGCCAATCTGCATTTAATTTTGTCTTAATTTCTTCTTACTCTCTCTGTTTAAAGTGTTTGTGGTGTTTACAGTTTGCAGAACGAGTACTTGTAAGAGGTGTTCTTTCCCTAGGCAAGCTAACTA
>NW_006792683.1:709839-714724 GCF_000442215.2 Lipotes vexillifer
GCAAGCTAACAAGTGTGTTAAATGATGTTTTCACACAAACATCAATTCTCTTTTCCAGATTACTTTTGATGTTCTCCTTGGAGCTTCAGGCAATCTGTGTATTTTGAGGTAGACTCAATTTACAAAATAGATATATTGCTGAAGATTGTGTTCAGAATTCTCAAATTATATCATACTGTTCCATTGACTGACTTATAAAATTGGAACTGTGTTTCCCTGGGGGTGGAGGGAAATCCCATAATCGTCTTAATTAAAACTTTTGTGAGAGAAAGGGTGAACATCAAGGCTGCTTTTCTGGGATTATTAGTCTTACTGTTGGTTTATTTGAGGCTTCACAGTAAAACTAGGGTGTCTCTAAACGTTTCCCATGGTCCTTTGGCATCGCAGAGAGGCTCTGCCTGCCTTTCTAAGCTAGTTTTAGTGCATTTCCTAGTTTTAGCAACCTTTGGCCTTTGGCCCAGGGGAGATGGTGCGAAGGACCCTGGCTTTTTTTTTTTTTTTACCAGTGTCAATGGTCAAAATGGCATAATGACTACGTTTTGGATTTTTGAGGTTAGCTGGATATTAAATACCCTGTTCCATTGCCTCTGTGAGAATATTCATTGTTTCTACTGTTGTTCTATTGTTGGGTTCTGAGAGGTAAAACAAAATAATATAAGAAGATGACACCACTGAGAGATGAATAATGTTTATCAGTCTAGAGATTTTTTCCTCTAACTTTATTAATGGAGTTTTAGTAAAATTTACACCTAGCTGATTGATTTTTGTTACCAAAAGAATGTTTATTTCTCTTGTGTATGTGTGAATAGGGAGGAAGTAACTATACACTCAGACATAGAAGCCAAGCATAATGACAACTGATAGGAATGAGAGGAAATACTGACTTTAGAGAACATTCTTGCTGGAAATGCTAGATGGAAATAAGAAAAAAAAAGTGGCTGTAGGGCTTCCCTGGTGGCGCAGTGGTTGAGAGTCCGCCTGCCGATGCAGGGGATACGGGTTCGTGCCCCGGTCTGGGAAGATCCCACATGCCGTGGAGCGGCTGGGCCCGTGAGCCATGGCCGCTGAGCCTGCTCGTCCGGAGCCTGTGCTCCACAATGGGAGAGGCCACAACAGTGAGAGGCCCACATACCGCAAAAAAAAAAAAAAAAAAAAAAAGTGGCTGTTACTTTTTATAAATAACTTTCTAGTCACTTTTCTCGCCTAACTTACTGTTCCACATGCATATTATTTTCTTTTTTTTAATCATATTTTTCAGTTTTTCTGTCCTCGGCCACATATGTAACTTCCTCAACTCATAGTCCTTCTGAGGGCTTGTATGGGTTAAGTTGGCAATCTTTCACTTTATTTTATGCTGAGGGGTTTTAACTACATATTTCTGAGTAATTTCTGCAGATTTCTGTTAAAATTTCTTAGAAGCCTCTTCTAAGAATAAAATAGAAGGAGCATGAAAAAGAGATGGCAAGATGAAGGGATTGCTTGGACTGGAAAGCAGAAAATGGGTGATAAAAATGAAAGGGAAATAAACAAGAAGTTCTAGAAGTTTATATCAGTCAGTGTGACAGTGAATCTGGCTCTGAATAGACGTAGAGAGGGCTCAAAATATCTCCCTCAGTCAATTGCCATGGGACTCGACATTCCACCGAGACAGACTGATCCTGTAGGTTCACTCCCTGGGCATCCTAATTTAAAATGCAGACATTCTTACAGGTGCTGGACCTTCCCAGGAAGGCATCCATCATAAAACACATTTGAGCATGAAGTTGCATATTAGGGTTATTCTTCTTAGGTAGTTAGGATCTGGTCACTGAAGGAAATGAAATTTTGAATAAAGTGATCTCATCTAGCACATGGCTTTAAATACCATCTGTGTGATGATGGCTCCCATTTTATATCTCTGCTTCTAAACCTGAACCGTAGACTGCCTAGTAGACATCTTTATTTGGGTGTTTGTTTATTAGCATCTCAAACTCAGCAAGTTTGGGTCTGCCAAGAAGCAGATGCTGAGAGAGGTGTGATCCCACTTACTGGGAAGAACACCTGTGAGAAAAAATGGGGGGTGTTGCTGAAGGAGAGTGGGAGACTCAGAGGAGTCTGGAAGAGTTGTCAGACTGTGATGCAGGGCTGACCCATGTAGGGGACAGAGGGAAGGAAGGAAGGTTGGGTAGGAGGTCATAGACTTTGGTACAGTTTTAAGACAGTTCCTGCAATGTAACTGTGGAGTTCTTGAGCCAAAGTTGGCATCAGAGGAGTCCTGCATCTCTCAAATATGGTCATGACAGTATCCCTAACAGTCATCAGCTGGAAGTAGTTGGGAAGAAGCATGACCTTGAGGCGAATTTGATCCAGAAGCTGGGCCATCTGTCAACACACTCCCTGCGCTTGGAGATCTGAGAGGCATGTTTTCATGGCTGCCTCATGTCCCTAAACAAACTTTGGATTATTCCTCACACCTATTACTCTAAAAGTTCTCCTCTCCCAAATTCCTCTTTCAGTCAGTGTTGGCTCAACTCCAGTATGTACTCATCAGCTCCACTATCACCTAGTGTAACATCTTGCTTTTGCCATTCCTGATGTCTGTTTTTCGCAAAAAGCTGTGTTCCCCTAAAAATTTAAGTGTCTTGTTACCCCTGTGCTCAAAATGCTGCCGTGGCTTCCCATCTAATTCAAAATTAAGTCCAAATTCTCTACCAAGAACTTTATTCTCTTTCAAGAACACAAGCTCATGCTTGCCTCAGGGCTTTTGCACTTCCTGTTGCCTTTGCTTAAAAGTCCTTTTCTCAGACAAAATACCCGGGGCTCACTCCTTCAGGTCTCTCTGCTCCAATGTTGCCTGATCAGAGCATCCTTCTGTGGCCAGTTTATATTACTCAATCTTTTTTCATAAAATTCAATATCATATATTTATCATTTTTATTAATTGTGTATTTCTTCTAATTAGAATGTAAGCCCTATGAGGTCAAAACCTTTATCTGTTTTGTTTATAGCTATTTCCCTAGGGCCTGTCATAAATAGATTTAAAATAAATATTTATTGAGTGAATAAATAGCTTTAAAATGTACAAAATTTGGACTACACTGAACATGTATTCTACTTGATAACATTATATTTTATAATCTGTTTTTGTATAGTGTATCATGAACATTTTCTAATACCTTAAGCGTTGTTCTATAACATTTTATGGCTGCAGTTGATTACATATTATAGATGTGCCATAATTTAACCCCTATTATATCCAAAATTTTGGCTATTATGTGAATAATATTATAATGAACATCTCTACTCTTAGACTTAATGGGGACATTGACCAAGTATGTCTTGCTCATTATTCTGTCCCAAGTGCCTGGCAAATATTTTTTAAATGAGTGAATGCATAAATAAATACATAGAAAATGTTTGACTCATTTTTATTGTTTCCTAAGGTAGAAACTTCCAAGTTGAATTGTTACTTTAAAAAAAATTGAAGTATAGTTTATTTTCAATATTATGTAAGTTTCAGATGTACAACATTGTGAGTAACAATTTTTAAGGATTATGCTCCATTTATAGTTATTATAAAATATTAGCTATATTCCCTGTGTTGTACAATATATCCTTGTAGCTTATTTATTTTATACATAGTAGTATGGACCTCTTAATTCCCTGCCCCTAACTTGCCCCTCCCTGCTTCTCCCTCCCCACTGGTAACCACTAGTTTGTTCTCTAGATCTGTGAGTCTGTTTCTTTTTTGTTATATTCACTAGTTTTATTTTTTAGATTTCACATATAAGTGATAACATACAATATTTGTCTTTCTCTGTCTGACTTATTTCACTTAGCATAATACCCTCCAGGTTGTTGCAAATGGCAGAATTTCATTCTTTTTTGTGGCTGAGTAGGACTACATTGTATATATATATATACCACATCTTCTTTATGTATTTATCTGTTGATGGACACTTAGGTTGCTTCCATATCTTGGGTATTGTAAATAATGCTGTTATGAACATTGGGGTGCATGTATCTTTATTTTGAATTTTTTAGAAAACATTTTATTAGGGGTTTAAGTGGCATACAGAAACTGCAAATATTTGAAGCATACAATTTGATAGGTTTTGACATGTCTACACCTGTAAAACCACAGTCATACCATATCCCTTTGTAATCCTCACTCTGTCTTCCTGTATCCCCTCCCTTGACAATCTGCTTTCTGTCACTGGACATTAGTTTGTATTTTATAGAAATTTATATAAAATAAATAAAATCAAACAGTAACTACTGTTTAAAATATTGTGATAAGAAACAGAGAATACAAAATTTACTGTTTTAACCACTTTTAAGTGTACAGTTTGTGGCATTAAGTATATTCACAGTGCTGTGCAACCGTCACCACCATCCATCTTCAGAAGGCTTTTCATCTTGCAAAATTGAAGCTTTTTTTGTGGAAGTACAGTTGATATACAATACTGTATAAGTTAGGGGTGTGCAACATAGTGATTGGCATTTATAGTTATAAAATATTTGCTATATCCTCCATGTTGTGCTATATATTCTTGTAGCTTATTTTGTACCTAATATTTTGTACTTCTTGATCCCCTAACCATATATTGCCCCTCTCCACTACCCTCTCCCCACTGGTAACCACTAGTTTGTTCTCTATATCTGTGAGTCTGATTCTTTTTTGTTATAGTCACTGGTTTGGTGTATTTTTAGATTCCACATTTAAGTGATATCATACAGTATTTGTCTTTCTCTGTCTGACTTATTTGACTTAGCATAATGCCCTCCAAGTCCATCCCTGTTGCTGCAAATGGCAGAATTCTATTCTTTTTTATGGCTGAGTAGTATTCTATTGTGTGTATATATATATGTGTGTGTGTGTGTGTGTGTGTGTGTGTGTATATAT
>NW_006792683.1:714848-748526 GCF_000442215.2 Lipotes vexillifer
GCATTATTCCATTCTTTTTTATGGCTGAGTAGTATTCCCTTGTATATATTTAACACATCTTATCTTTATCCTCATATATCAATGGACATTTAGGTTGCTTCCATGTCTTGGCTATCGTAGATGGTGTTGCAGTGAACATTGGGGTGCATGTATCTTTTCGAATTATAGTTTTGTCTGGATATATGCCCAGGAGTGGGATTGCAGAATCATATGGTAACTCTATTTTTAGTATTTAAAGGAACCTCCATACTGTTCTCCTTAGTGGCTGCACCAATTTACATTCCCACCATCAGGGTACAAGGGTTCCCTTTTCTCCACATCTTTGCCAGTGTTTGTTATTTGTGGTCTTTTTGATGATAGCCATTCTGACAGGTATGGGGTGATATCTCATTGTGGTTTTGATTTGCATTTCTCTGATCATTAGCAATGTTAAGCTTCTTTTCATGTGCCTGTTGGCCATCTGTATATCTCCTTTGGAAAAATGTCTATTCAGGTCTTCTGCTCATTTTTTAATTGGGTTGTTTGTTGTTTTTGATGTTGAGTTGTATGATCTGTTTATATATGTTTGATATTAATCCCTTTTTTGTCATATCATTTGCAAATATTTTTTCCCATTCAGTAGGTTGTCTTTTCGTTTTGCTGATGATTTCTTTTGCTGTGTAAAAGTTTTTAAGTTTAATTAGGTCTCATTGCCTTAGAAGATGGATCCAAAAAAAATATTGCTACTATTTATGTCAAAGAGTGTTCTGCCTATGTTTTCTTCTAGGAGTTTTATGGTTTCCAATCTCTCTTAGTTTTTTAAATTCATTTTGTGTTTATTTTTGTGTATCGTGTGAGAGAATGTTCAAATTTCATTCTTTTACATGTAGCTGTCCAGTTTTCCCAGAACCACTTATTGAAGAGCCTGTCTTTTCTCCATTGTATATTTTTGCCTTCTTTTTGTAGTTTAATTGACCATAAGTGCATGGGTTTAATGCTGCTGTGAACATGCAGATGCAATATCTTTTTGAGTTAATGTGTTTGTTTACTTTGGATATATTCTGGAAATGGAATTGCTGAATCATATGGTAGTTCTATTTTTAGTAAAATGTCCTCTTGAAAATGGTCACTTTATGTTTCCCCCAGCAGGTTATGAGTACCTACTACTTTGTCAAAAACATTCAACAAGGTAAAACTTCCCTAATTTGACCAATGACAAATACTATCTCATTTTAATTTGCATTTTTTTTGTTACCAGAGAAGTTAGATTTTTATCATAGATTTATTGTCCATTTGCATTGTCCCTTTACATATTTCAGACATGGTAAAAAGTACAGTTATGAGGCCTGGTTCTGCCATTCACTAACTGTCTTGTTTTCATAAGTAACTTAGCTTATTTGAACTTCAACTTCTTAACCTTAATGTGGGAAAAATAGTGGTGCCCGCCTCCTTGGGGCTTTCTGGGCAAGTTGGCAAGGGATCTGGACTGCAGTCAACCTCATGCTTACAGTGCTTTCCTTACAGTTAGGATGGCCCAGGAGAGTTGGGTTGTAAAGGAAAAAAATTCTTTTTTATGAAGATTGTGGTAAGGAGTAAATGAGAAAAGACATGTAAAATGCACAGCACAGTTCCTGGTACAGAGTAAGTGCTAATAAATGGGAGTTCCTATTGTTGCTGTTACCTAATCTCTGTGTTATATTGTGTTCTTCTGGGGGTGGTAACCATATATTTCACAAATCATTGGAATCCTGGGGCCTCATGGAGTGCCTGGGATACTGGTAAATATTAGTAGTGCTGTAGCTACTCAGTCAATGTTGTAAGATAAAAGATTGTATAAACCTCTGGTAACAGGGGGACTCTTTTGTCTTAGCTAATGTCTCTGTCTTCTGATTCAGCTCCCTGTTCATCTTGTCTTAGAGTATCTGCCTCAGTCTTCTAAGCCTGTCTGCTCCTCCAAACCTTGACCTCAGGTCAGCCAAGCTATGGCGTAACAGTTTCATACTACCCAACAGAGTTTTCAGACCTGATTCTTCCTAGAGAGTTGTGGGCTGTTGCTGCCTATGAGTTGTTTAAATGGAGAGTCAACAGAGGTGTCATTTCATCTGTTTTTTTCCTGTCCCATAGGTATTTCATTGAACGTTGTTTCTCTGTATCTAAGAATATCCTTACTATATTTTAGTTAATCACTTGGGGAATACCCAGGAGAAAGAAGAATTGAATTTATCCATAAATAAGCAGGAGAGGGCCTTCTTTAGAAGGAAAATGTTCTGAGGGGACTGATAACTGATGGCATTTTCTTTGCCCATCAGATATCCTTTAGAGAGATACCCTAGAATGATGTATGATAAAGTATGAATAAGATGGGAAAGAAGCCAAAGACACTAAACATGCTTTGGAAAATAAATCAGAGAAAGGACCTAAATTCATGAAATCGAATGTTCCATTAAAATATTTCCCCCTCCCTGATGCCATTACCCATTTAATTTCACTGTGTGCTGGTCTGTTGGGGTTTCTGGAGGTCTCAGTTTAATTTGAGACTTTCCTATGGCACCAACCAGCAAAAACAGAAAGCCCAGCACAATGAATCCTGTGACTGCACTAATTATATTTATTGAGGCCGTGTTGAGAGGGTGGTCAAGCTTCCTTTTGGGAAATCCTTACTTGATGGGAGATTTAACATTTATAGTTGACATTCCTGAATTAACATAACTGTGGCTAGAATCATTTTTCTTTTTTATCATTCTTCGCCATACCTTACTTAGTCACTAAAGGCTGTCTGCTCTGAGCAACCTTGATAGATGAGGCAACACGCTTGTAAATAACAGATATATTTGTACTGCTTGCCAAGTAAGAAAGAAATGCATCTTTGCCATCGCAGTGTAACTGGAACAGAAGTCTGAATATTTTAAAACATGGCTGATGTTGCAAATTAAGATTTTGGTCATTAGAATAAATTAAAATTTCTACCTAATTATTTTATGATGTGATAGTAAACAGTGTGGTTCACATGGTGGCCCTCTTGACAAGTCACCAACCATCTGGAGAAAAAACAAACACTTCTCTCCAATTAATTATTTAGATGTTTAAAAATATGTGGTATAGAAATACTCAGTCCCCACAAAGAATAATAAATTCAGTAATAATTAACATCAACTCTAACATAGAAAATATAAACTTATTGTACAATAGTACAGAAAATAATAGTACAAAAATGAATCCAAGTTATTTGTGTCATTTAATTAGCTGGTTTATATGTAACCTGACTGGTTTCAAAAAAGTTTTAAGAGTATGCAGTTATATATTCAAACAGCAAGATAAGATAGCTTTTTAAAATGTGAGAAAATAGAGGTAAAGGGAAAAGAGAATGCCTGGAAGTAGAATGAAACTCTGGGAAAGAGGCACACAGTAAAAGCGTGTGCAGTTTTTTGCCACAGGTGGGTCATAGATTGAATGCTAAACTTTCTGGCAGCAAATAAGTTGAGGGAAATATGATCAGTTACATGATTCTCCATGTTCACAAGATGAAAACCAAACACATTGTCCTAGAGAAGTGTGACTATTCCTGAAATAGAGACCAGAGAGAATATTCCTCAGTTGATCCTCACGAGAGTGCACTGCATAATTAGGGAACAGTATTTTACCTCCAAAAGTATCCTTACATTAAATACAGGGAGTCACTTCAAGGACAGTTTAAGTTATCCCTAACATAGGCCAAAGGCATCATGTGAATATGCAAGTACCAGCACTGCACAGTGCATGTGCAGTGTGATTCAGTGGGATCTAGTGTCCTGAGTCCACCAGAGGTTGGCTGTGTGCAGGGGGAAGAAATTCACCTTGGCTTGTGAGGTGTGATCGTGCAGTGCTTCCTAAAAGAGAGGCTTAAACTGAGTAATTGAAAGCAGAGTGGGGGCACCCCAGGTAGACAGCCTGGTATGCTTTTTTGTAACATATTTAAATGATAAGATATTAACATTGCTTAAATTTTCTTTTATTATTTTAGGTAAGGATTTCTGTCAAAATAACATTTGTTTCTCTCTTTTCAAAAATTAAAAAAAATACGTAGTTTTTAGAACATTTAAAAAGATAAAAGTATAGAGAAGAAAATAAAAATCATCCAGAAATAAAAGTGATTAGTGTAGCCATATATTTTCTTCCAGGTTTTTGTTTGTGCATTATATATGTACGTATGTGTTCCAAAATTGAGATCATACTG
This sequence comes from Lipotes vexillifer, assembly GCF_000442215.2. Lineage (NCBI taxonomy): Eukaryota > Metazoa > Chordata > Mammalia > Artiodactyla > Lipotidae > Lipotes > Lipotes vexillifer. The sequence continues at coordinate 719,041 of NW_006792683.1, forward strand.
TATGTATAATCTTGCATTCTTTTTTTTTTAACATCTTTATTGGAGTATAATTGCTTTACAATGGTGTGTTAGTTTCTGCTTTATAACAAAGTGAATCAGTTATACATATACATATGTCCCCGTATTTCTTCCCTCTTGCGTCTCCCTCCCTCCCACCCTCCCTATCCCACTCCTCTAGGTGGTCACAAAGCACCAAGCTGATGTCCTGGTGCTATGCAGCTGCTTCCCACTAGCTGTCTGTTTTACGTTTGGTAGTGTATATATGTCCATGCCACTCTCTCACTTTGTCCCAGCTTACCCTTCCCCCTCCCTGTATCCTTAACTACATTCTCTAGTAGGTCTGTGCCTTTATTCCCGCCTTGCCCCTAGGTTCTTCATGACCATTTTTTTTTTTTTTAGATTCCATATATATGTGTTAGCATACGGTATTTGTCCTTCTCTTTCTGACTTACTTCACTCTGTATGACAGACTCTAGATCTATCCACCTCATTACAAATAGCTCAATTTCGTTTCTTTTTATGGCTGAGTAATATTCCATTGTATATATGTGCCACATCTTCTTTATCCATTCATCCGACGGCGGGCACTTAGGTTGTTTCCATCTCCGGGCTATTGTAAATAGAGCTGCAATGAACATTTTGGTACATGACTCTTTCTGAATTCTGGTTTCCTCAGGGTATATGCCTAGTAGTGGGATTGCTGGGTCATATGGTAGTTCTATTTGTAGTTTTTTAAGGAACCTCCATACTGTTCTCCATAGTGGCTGAACCAATTCACATTCCCACCAGCAGTGCAAGAGTGTTCCCTTTTCTCCACACCCTCTCCAGCATTTATTGTTTCTAGATTTTTTGATGATGGCCATCCTGACTGGTATGAGATGATATCTCATTGTAGTTTTCATTTGCATTTCTCTAATGATTAATGATGTTAAAAATTCATTGATGTGTCTGTTGGCAATCTGTGTATCTTCTTTGGAGAAATGTCTATTTAGGTCTTCTGCCTATTTTTGGATTGTATTGTTTGTTTTTTTGATGTTGAGCTGCTTGAGCTGCTTGTAAATTTTGGAAATTAATCCTTTGTCAGTTGCTTCATTTGCAAATACTTTCTCCCATTCTGAGGGTTGTCTTTTGGTCTTGTTTATGGTTTCCTTTGCTGTGCAAAAGCTTTGAAGTTTCATTAGGTCCCATTTGTTTATTTTTGTTTTTATTTCCATTTCTCTAGGAGGTGGGTCAAAAAGGATCTTGCTGTGATTTATGTCATAGAGTGTTCTGCCTGTGTTTTCCCCTAAGAGTTTGATAGTTTCTGGCCTTACATTTAGTTCTTTAATCCATTTGGAGTTTATTTTTGTATCTGGTGTTAGGGAGTGTTCTAATTTCATTCTTTTACATGTAGCTGCCCAGTTTTCCCTGCACCACTTATTGAAGACACTGTCTTTTCTCCACTGTATGTTCTTTTTTTTAAAATTTTTGTGGTACGCGGGCCTCTCACTGTTGTGGCCTCTCCTGTTGCGGAGCACAGTCTCTGGACGTGCAGGCTCAGCGGCCATGGCTCACAGGCCTAGCCACTCCGTGGCATGTGGGATCTTCCTGGACCGGGGCACGAACCTGTGTCCTCTGCATCGGCAGGCAGACTCCCAACCACTGCGCCACCAGGGAAGCCCTCCACTGTATATTCTTGCCTCCTTTATCAAAGATAAGGTGACCATATGTGCATGGGTTTATCTCTGGGCTTTCTATCACATTCCACTGATCCATATTTCTGTTATTTTTGCCAGTACCATACTTTTAAATGTAACATTACATCTGTTTTTCAAGTAACTAACTTTCTTTGAAAACTTCAGCTACATATTATGAACTTCTATAGTTTTTTTGGTTGTTTTTATTTTTTCTAAGTAAAAGTGGGCTTCACTAAACATTCTTAAGCACAACTTTTTGAATAACTTCCGATTATTTACTTAGGATAGGTTTTTCTGATGTGTAATTATTGAGTTAAAGAATCTAAATATTTTTAAATCATTTGATAACTTGGCAAATTGAAAATGTTTCTGCCTTAGTTTACATAAAACTTTGTGCTTATACATGTATATGTATTTTTTTGTTTTTTTAAAATTTTTATTTTATATTGGAGTACAGTTGATTTAGAATGTTGTGTTAGTTTCAGGTACAGCAACGTGATTCAGTTATACATATATCCATTCTTTTTCAGATTCTTTTCCCATATAGGTTATTACAGAATATTGAGTAGAGTTCCCTGTGCTATAAAGTAGGTCCTTGTTATCTATTTTATACATAATAGTGTGTATATGTTAATAACAAAGTCCTAATTTATCCCTCCCCCCACCTTTCCCCTTTGGTAACCATAAGTTTGTTTTCAAAGTCTGTGAGTCTGTTTCTGTTTTGTAAATAAGTTCATTTTGTATCATTTTTTTAGGTTCCACATATAAGTGATATCCTATATGCCTTTGTCTGACTGACTTCACTTAGTAGATAATCTCTAGGTCCATCCATGTTGCTGCAAATGTCATTATTTCATTCTTTTTTAATGGCTAAGTAATATTCCATTATATATATACATTCCACATCTTCTTTATCCATTCGTCTGTTGATGGGCATCTAGGTTGCTTCCATGCCCTGGTTATTGTAAATAATGCTTCAGTAAACATTTGGGTGCATGTATTTTTTCGAATTATGGTTTTCCCCAGATATATGCCCAGTAGTGGGATTACTGTACTATATGGTACATATTATACATGTATATGTATTTACTTGTTTATATTTATGTATTTGGGAGTTTATTTTATTCCTGTAATAATCACATGTATTAGTAAAGTCAATTTTTTTCTTTTCACAGAAGAGCAAACCTCTAAAGAGAACAAATGGTTTGCCCAAAGTCACAAAAAGTGTTTATGTGTTTTGCTTGAGTTGAGCCATGCTTTGTTTTTCCTCTTCATTCTGCATGAGTAGACATTACAATGGCATTTTAAAAATTGTTTTCTTCTTACATGGAAATCATAAGATGGCCTAGTGATTTGTTTTGGTGTTTCTTTTCATTATTATCTTGTCTTCTAAATGGTAAAGTTATAGATGAATTATAAAGCACCCCTTGGGGGAATGGAATTGCTTAACAGAGATATGAGTTTGTCTGCACGATAAATTACCAAGGTGATCTAACAACAGCAGTAACAACCTTGGCTAAGACTGTCCTGAAAGGATCCTTGCACATTTCAAGCATATTGTTGAGTGGCAGTAAAGATGGAGTTTCATTTGGCAAACCCAGGTGTGATGAAAATCTTTATAAAAAAGAATGGTGAGAACTACAGTCCTGCAGCCTGTGGAATAAAAACCACATGCACAGAAAGATAGACAAGATGAAAAGGCAGATGGCTATATACCAGATGAAGGAACAAGATAAACCCCAGAAAAACAACTAAATGAAGTGGAGATAGGCAACCTTCCAGAAAAAGAATTCACAATAATAATAGAGAAGATGATCCAGGACCTCGGAAAAAGAATGGAGGCAAAGATTGAGAAGATGCAAGAAATGTTTAACAAAGACCTAGAAGAACTAAAGAACAAACAGAGAAGAACAATACAATAATTGAAATGAAAAATACACTAGAAGGAATCAATAGCAGAATAACTGAGGCAGAAGAACGGATAAATGACCTGGAAGACAGAATGGTGGAATTCACTGTTGCGGAACAAAATAAAGAAAAAAGAATGAAAAGAAATGAAGACAGCCTAAGAGACCTCTGGGACATTAAATGCAACAACATTCGCATTATAGGGGTCCCAGAAGGAGAAGAGAGAGAAAGGACCCGAGAAAATATTTGAAGAGATTATAGTCGAAAACTTCCCCAACATGGGAAAGGAAATAGCCACCCTAGTCCAGGAAGCACAGAGAGTTCCATACAAGATAAACACAAGGAGAAACATGCTGGACACATGATAATCATATTGGCAAAAATTAAAGACGAAGAAAAATTATTAAAAGCAGCAAGGGAGAAACGACAAATAACATACAAGGGAACTCCCATAAGGTTAACGGCTGATTCCTCAGCAGAAACTATGCAAGCCAGAAGGGAGTGGCTTGATATACTTAAAGTGATGAATGGGAAAAACCTACAACCAAGACTATTCTACCCAGCAAGGATCTCATTCAGATTCGATGGAGAAATCAAAAGCTTTACAGACAAGCAAAAGCTAAGAGAATTCAGCACCACCAAACCAGCTCTGCAACAAACGCTAAAGGAAATTCTGAGTGGGAAACACAAGAAAAGAAAAGGACCTACAAACACAAAGTCAAAACAATTAAGAAAATGTTAATAGGAACATACATATCAATAATTACCTTAAACGTGGATGGATTAAATGCTCCAACCAAAAGACAAAGGCTTGCTGAATGGATACAAAAACAAGACCCATATATATACTGTCTACAAGAGACCCATTTCAGACCTAGAGACACATACACACTGAAAGTGAGAGGATGGAAAAAGATATTCCATGCAAATGGAAATCAAAATAAAGCTGGAGTAGCAATACTCATATCAGATAAAATAAACTTTAAAATGAAGAATGTTACAAGAGACAAGGAAGAACACTACACAATGATCAAGGGATCAATCCAAGAAGAAGATATAACAATTGTAGGTATATATGCACCCAACATAGGAGCACCTCTATACATAAAGCAACTGCTAACAGCTATAAAAGAGGAAATCGACAGTGACACAGTAATAGTGAGGGACTTTAACACCTGACTTACACCAATGCACAGATCATCAAATCAAAATTAATAAGCAAACACAAGCTTTAAATGGCACAGTAGACCAGATAGATTTAATTGATATTTATAGGATATTCCATCCAAAAACAGCAGATTACACTTTCTTCTCAAGTGCGCACGGAACATTCTCCAGGATAGATCACATCTTGGCTCACAAATCAAGCCTCAGTAAATGTAAGAAAATTGAAATCATATCAAGCATCTTTTCTGACCACAATGCTATGAGATTAGAAATAAATTACAGGGGAAAAAAAATGTAAAAAACCCACAAACACATGGAGGCTAAATGATATGTTACTAAATAACCAAGAGATCACTGAAGAAATCAAAGAGGAAATTAAAAAAAACCTAAAGACAAATGACAATGAAAACATGACGATCCAAAGCCTATGGGATGTGGCAAAGGCAGTTCTAAGAGGGAAGTTTATGGCTATACAAGCCTACCTCAAGAAACAAGAAAAATCTCAAATAAACAATCTAACCTTACACCTAAAGGAGCTAGAGAAGGAAGAACAAACAAAGCCCAAAGTTAGCAGAGGAAAGATATCATAAACATCAGAGCAGAAGTAAATGAAATACAAACAAAGAAAACAACAGCAAAGATCAATAAAACTAAAAGCTGGTTCTTTCAGAAGATAAACATAAGTGATAAACCATTAGCCATACTCTCAAGAAAAAGAGGGAGAGGACTCCAATAAAATTAGAAATGAAAAAGAATTTACAACAGTATCTGCAGAAATACAAGGCATCCTAAGAGACTACTACAAGCAACTGTATGCCAGTAAAATGGACAACCTGGAAGGAATGGACAAATTCTTAGAAAGGTATAAGCTCCCAAGACTGAACCAGGAAGAAATAGAAAATGTGAACAGCCCAATCACAAGTAATGAAATTGAAACTGTGATTGAAAATCTTCCAACAAACAAAAGTCCAACCAGATGGCTTCACAGGTGAATTATATCAAACATTTAGAGAAGAGCTAACACCTATCCTTCTCAAACGCTTCCAGAAAATTGCAGAGGAAGGAACACTCCCAAACTCATTCTATGAGGCCACCATCACCCTGATATCAAAACCAGAAAAAAATACTGCAAAAAAAGAAAATTACAGACCAATATCACTGATGAATACAGATGCAAAAATCCTCAACAAAATACTAGCAAACAGAATCCAACAACACATTAAAAGGATCATACAGCATGACCAAGTGGGATTTATCCCAAGGATGCAAGGATTCTTTAATACACGCAAATCAATCATTGTGATACACCATATTAACAAATTGAAGAATAAAAACCATATGACCATCTCAATAGATGCAGAAAAAGCTTTTGACAAAATTCAACATCCATTTATGATAAAATCTCTCCAGAAAATGGGCATAGAGGAAACCTACCCCAACATAATAAAGGCCATATATGAGAAACCCACAGCAAACATCATTTTCAATGGTGAAAAACTGAAAGCATTTCCTCTAAGATCAGAAACGAGACAAGGATGTCCACTCTCGCCAGTTTTATTCAACATAGCTTTGGAAGTCCTAGCCATGGCAATCAGAGAAGAAAAAGAAATAAACGGAATACAAATTGGAAAAGAAGAAGTAACACTTCACTGTCTGCAGATGACATGATACTATACATAGAGAATCCTAAAGATGCCACCAGAAAACTACTAGAGCTAATCAATGAAATTGGCAAAGTTGCAGGATACAGCATTAATGCCCCAAAATCTCTTGCAATCCTATACACTAATGATGAAAAATCTGAAAGAGAAATTAAGGAAACACTCCCATTTACCACTGTAACAAAAAGAATAAAATTCCTAGGAATAAACCTACTTAGGGAGACAAAAGACCTGTATGCAGAAAACTATAAGACACTGATGGAAGAAATTAAAGATGATTCCAGTAGACGGAGAGATATACCATGTTCTTAGATTGGAAGAATCAATATTGTGAAAATGAGTGTAGTACTCAAAGCAATCTACTGATTCAATGCAATCTCTATCAAATTACCAATGACATTTTTTATGGAACTAGAAGAAAAAGTCTTCAAATTTGTATGGAGACACAAAAGACCCCAAATAGCAAAAGCAGTCTTGAGGGAAAAAAAATGGAGCTGGAGGAATCAGACTCCCTGACTTCAGACTATTCTACAAAGCTACAGTAATCAAGACAATATGGTAATGGCACGAAAACAGAAACATAGATCAATGGAACAAGATAGAAAGTCCAGAGATATACCCATGCACCTATGGTCAACTAATCTATGACAAAGGAGGCAAGGATATACAATGGAGAAAAGACAGTCTCTTCAATATGATGCTGGGAAAACTGGACAGCTACATGTAAAAGAATGAAATTAGAACACTCCCTAACACCATACACAAAAATAAACTCAAAATGGATTAGAGACCTAAATGTAAGACTGGACACTATAAAACTCTTAGAGGAAAACTAAGGAAGAGCACTCCTTGACATAAATCACAGCAAGATCTTTTATGACCCACCTCCTAGAGTACTGGAATTAAAAACAAAAATAAACAAATGGGATCTAATGAAACTTAGAAGCTTTTGCACAGCAAAGGAAACCATAAACAAGACCAAAACACAACCCTTAAAATGGGAGAATATATTTGCAAATGAATCAACGGACAAAGGATTAATCTCCAAAATATATAAACAGCTCATGCAGCTCACAACTCAATCCAAAAATGGGAGACCTAAATAGACAGTTCTCCAAAGAAGACATACAGATGGCCAAGAAGCACATGAAAAGCTGCTCAACATCACTAATTTGCATCTCTAATAGAAATGCAAATGAAAACTACAATGAGGTAGCACCTCACACCAGTTAGAATGGGCATCATCAGAAAATGTAGAAACAGCAGATGCTGGAGAGGGTATGGAGAAAAGGAAACCCTCTTGCACTGTTGGTGGGAATGTAAATTGATGCAGCCACTATGAGAACAGTATGGAGGTTCCTTAAAAAACTAAAAACAGAATTACTGTATGACCCAGCAATCCCACTACTGGGTATATACCCAGAGAAAACCATAATTCAAAAAGACACATGCACCCCAATGTTCATTGAAGCCCTATTTAAGATAGCCAGGTCATGGAAACAACCTAAATGCCCATCTACAGACAAATGGATAAAGAAGATGTGGTACATGTATTCAATGGAATATTACTCAGCCATAAAAAGGAACGAAATTTGGTCATTTGTAGAGACGTGGATGGATCTAAAGACTGTCATACAGAGTGAAGTAAGTCAGAAAGAGAAAAACAAATATTGTATATTAACGCATATATGTGGAACCATAAAAATGGTACAGATGAACTGGTTTGTAGGGCAGAAATTGAGACAGAGATGTAGAGAACAAACTTATGGATACCAAGGGGGGAAAGCGGCGGGGGTTGGTGGTCGTGGTGTGATAAATTGGGAGATTGGGATTGACATGTATACACTAATGTGTATAAAATTGATGACTAATAAGAACCTGCTGTATAAAAAAATAAATAAAATTAAATTAAAAAAAAGAATGGGGAAATAAGGCAAATGCATGAATGGTTCAGCTAAGTAAACATTTTCACCTGAAACATTGCATTATCACAGCAAATGCTTTTTATCCCCCTGCATTAGTCTATTTCAGAGAATTTCACAAGTTTCATTTCAGTTTTTTTGTGAAGGCACGTATTGAAAGAAACATTTTGTTCCTTGGACATAATCAAAACTTGTGAGACAGCAGTGTCCTGAAGTCTGCCTGTAATACTTTCCTTTCTTTTATTTAATAAAGAAAGAAAGAAAGAAATTTATGGCCTCATTGGGTGTTTGTTGCTGCACACGGCATTTCTGTAGTTGCGGCGAGCGGGGGCTGCTCTTTGTTGTGGTGCGCAGGTTTCTCAGTGCGGTGACTTCTCTTGTTTTGGAGCACGGGCTCTAGGTGCACAGCCTTCAGTAGTTGTGGCGTGTGGGCTCAGTAATTGTGACTCTCTGGCTGTAGAGTGCAGACTCAGTAGTTGTGGCATATAGGCTTAGTTGTTCTGCGGTGTGTGGGATCTTCCTGGACCAGGGCTCGAACTTGTGTCCCCTGCATTGTCAGGTGGATTCTTATCCACTGTGCCACCAGGGAAGTCCCTGTAATACTTTCTTTGGTTCTGTGCCAGAGGTGGCTTCATAGGAGAGGCCACTTTATATGAGGTCCCTCTAGTTCTCCAGGACATGAATAGGGCTGCACCTGAGAATTCTGCTCAGGAGTTGAGAGTGGTAAATAAAGTTCACTTCTGCTGCTGTTGATCACAGAAGGCCTTGAAGGTGGGAATATTAAATGTTTTGGGGGGAAAGTGAGGCCGTGGAAAAAGACTCAGATCTTAAATGTGAATCAAAAGAGTCTTGATCCATCAGAAATTTATCACCTTGGAATAAAACATTTTGCCATCCATAAAATTTGGAATGCAGTTGCTTGCAGTTTTAAAAGTCCTTCAGGGTACAGTTTTTCTTAGTTCTTTATGCAAATGTATTTGAGTCAGACAGGGGGAGGGTCTGTTATCTTTACAAATTTAATTGTAACAATACATTTTCAATAGTTTATTAACAATAAAACTATCAGCATATGAGTAGATAAAAGCCATCTGGAATATCTCTTTGGTCGTGTATAAATGATATTAAAATACAGTATTTCTCCAAATATAAACTTATTGGGTAGCTTCCCAAAGGAAATATACAACCCAGTGGTTTCAGTGCATGAACGCATTAGAACTTGGCTCATTTCTGTGTAGCTGAAAAGCCAGATACAGGACATCCCTGCCCTGAGTCCATTACAGAGTTTTGGTCTGTCTTGTCTTTGCAGCAAGGGGTGTCACTGAACCTGGTGATCCCAACTCAGTGAGCTGCTGGTCTGTTCCTGTCCCTCCAGAAAGCTGTGCCTTAGAATTGTGTGAAGCCACCTGTTCTTCATGCTTCTGGTCTTTTTGGCAATTAATACCAATATGTGCCAGTTGATGTTTTACCTAGTTCCTAAGAAGTTTGCCTTGTCCTCTCTCAGCAAGTTCCTCTTTCTTCCAGTAAAGCTTGGGATTTCACATGTGGGCGAATCCACACATTTACTTTATTTTTTTTCCTGGATATATATTGGTCCTTTCTTCTGGGAGTCAAGCCACTGTTTTATTTAGAAGAGGAAGCTTTTGTTTGAAAAAAATATATCCTCTGCCTTTACAGAGGCATGAACAAGATCTTGTTATTTTTAAATAATTTAAAATCTTTTAACATGGTTTTCTACTTTTTGCTTTGGTGCATCTTTGTTATTTTGTATTCATTGCTGCTATTGTCAAAAGTTATATCAAATTAACAGAAAATTTCTATGTATGTATAATGCTTGCTGGGCATTGGACGGCAGGTTGCTTCCTTTGGAGAGCTGGTTAGCTAATTAATATGGGTAGAAAAGAATAACATGTATATTCATAATACTAACTGGAAACTCATCTATATCAAATGCTGGATTACACTTTAAATATTGTAAGAATTTAGAGATTGTATAGTGGGTGGAGGAGCTTGGAAAGAACATAATCTGTGGGGTGAAGAACATAGTGTGTAGGGTGAAGAAACCAGTTGATTAGGGTGGGGTGAGAATGGCAGAGGTGTATTGGGTTGTGGTGGGAAATATATAGAGAGTTGGTGAGGCCTCCAGTGCTAGGGTCAAAGAGTTTGGTTTTGATTGAAAAATAATAGGAATATATTATAGTTGCTGAAATAGGAAGATGACATAATGGCCTTAGAAAGATTTAAATGACGTTGTGTAAAAAGAATTTATAGAGGGAGAATGTAAAGGCAGAGTAAAATTTAAAAAGTCATTATTCATCTATTTCATGGTCTTCCTAAGGTGTCCTAATTTGCCATTTGGTTTATTATATATTCTTAGGGTGGAGATATTAAGCTTGGATATTTCAGAGTATGTTGACTAGGCTTGTTGCTTTATTGTTTGAGATTGTCTGTAATAATTGCCCAAGTTGATCTCTGCACTTATCAGCTTTCTAACATCATATTTGTGATTTTACCAGTGTATACTAATTAATTTTTTTATTAAAATTTTTATTGGAGTTTTAAAAATTGTTATTAATTTTGTTGTATTATATTGTTTTAAAGAATCTTAAATAAATGGCTTACACTTGCTTTGTAAGTAGACTTCTAGAAGGTTCTGAAACCATTGAGAAACTGTATAAGTCAGAGTAGGCTAAGTTTGCTGAAGTAACAAGCAGCAGCCAAATCTCAGTGGCTTAACACCATAAAAGTATTTCAGGTGAATATTTATTTATGCTAACTATCTATTGTGAGTCATTGCAGTCACTTATTGCAGTCACTTGGAGCCCTTATGTCACTATGTGCTTCCATACTTACCAAGGCAGGAGAAGAGGAACTTAGCAAATTATGTACTGTTTCTTAAGGCTGGAGAGATGCAGGTAACTTTTAGTCACATTTCATTGGCCAAAGGAAATGACCTGGCTATGCCTAACTTCAAAGTGGCAGAGAAGGATTGGACATTGTGAAAATGACTATACTAAGGACTTGAGGACGTGGGGAGGGGGAAGGGTAAGCTGGGACAAAGTGAGAGAGTGGCATGGACATATATACACACTACCAAATGTAAAACCGATAGCTAGTGGGAAGCAGCCGCATAGCACAGGGAGATCAGCTCGGTGCTTTGTAACCAACTAGACGGGTGGGATGGGGAGGATGGGAGGGACGGAGACGCAAGAGGTAAGAGATATGGGAACATATGTATATGTATAGCTGATTCACTTTGTTATAAAGCAGAAACTAACACACCATTGTAAAGCAATTATACTCCAATAATGATGTTAAAAAAAAAAAAGTGGCAGGGAAGTGCTGTGCCATCACATGCCCTAAATAAAGGAAAACAGGATATGTGTTAACATGTCTAATGACCACTACAGAAATATAGCCCCTTTCAAAGCACTCATGAGCATAGCAAGAATAATATCTTTCAAATGAAATTATTTTACCAAGAAGTATTTCATCCACTTCTTAGGTCTATAGGCTCATAGGCCCAGAACAAATTAGAATTTTAGTACACATGGACAAGGTGACCCACAACATGACTAGAATATCATTCTCCATTATGAATTGGTAAGTATGAGAAGAGATTGTAAAAACTTCTTGTCATGGAGGTTTAATATTAGTTTCACACTTGTGTTCTGTATATTTGAGTTCAGAAAGACCAGTATCTTTTGAATGTGAACTTTAGATGATCAAACAGTTTAAATAGTGTATAAGTAATCATAAATATTTATTACATAAACACATGCTGTTTATGCCTATATACTTATATATTACTTAGCTAACAAGTGGAAAATGAGTGATCAGTGGTGACTGTGGATCTCTGTATATTTAGCATATATCCTGGATGACCTTGAGAGCACAGTATATGAATTTTTAAAGTTTCAAGTTAGAGTATTAGGATAAGAACCACTTTTGAATTTATTCCATAATTATTTCAGTTATGTGCAACATATAATTTACCATTCCTGTATACAATTTGGATTGTATCTGTTGTATCCTAAAATCTCAAATTCCATGAAAAATCATTTTATTTGATGAAATTAAAGTGTGGTCCATAGGGGCTGGCTTGGAAGACAATCCTAATGGGAGACTGTGGGCTCCATGTAATCAGCTGCATCCCTCTCTGGCCATGTCTGGCAATCTCCAGTCAATGCTGTGTGCTTCAGCTCTTTGTGTCCTTAGGCATAGCTACTTGAAATCTACTGTGAACACATTCAGTATTCAAGTTTGAGCCTCTGCTAGGGGATATGAAGAAGTATAAACTTGCGACTTCAGCAACTGTTTACATATACCCATATATTTATATTGCAAAATATGACCTATTCCATTGATATGACTTGGGTAGGCTTAAGATATATGCTTAGATTTTAGATTTCAGGTGTTGAGATTAATGTTGTTAAGAACTATTGTTTGGAGTGGAAGGGAATACATGGGCCTTCAAGATGGTGTATAGGGACAGCAGTTGTGTTATTATTGTTCTAATGGCAGTACATTGACAATAATACTAATCTCAGTATGTCATTCTATTTTGTTAATAATTATGTTGGGAATGCTTGTAATAGTTATGAGTTAATAGATAGTGATTGCACTGTTATTATACTATGGTATAATAACAATAAATATAAAAAGATAATTTTATGTCAAGTTTCTGAAATAAACTGAAGTATAAAATTATGAGTCAGTAGCTATTAGGGATGTAAAGTAAAGGGTGCTTGAATGGGTAATGCTTTTAACTTCTCTATTTAACCTGACTAAAAATGATTTTCAGATACTGAGTAATAAGTGGACACAAAGCTTACCTAAAGCTCTTGAAAATTGTGAAACATCAATGGCACCAAAAAGCACCCAGTGCTATGTTATTGGTACCTTTAGTGATGTATTTGAGCTGACCAACTCAGACTTTAGACATTTATGCCACTGTTACGTAGACTTTTTGGATTCTTCATAAAAGACTCAGGAAAATTTTATTTTTCAGAACTGTCTCATCAACATGCAATCAAGTGTGTTCTGTGTACTTTACAAGAACTGACTGTCAGTAATGACTACAAAATAATATGTATTTCTGGGTATCCATGTGTGTGTACATACATAAGGATGAAACTTTGTTATCAGTTTATGTTAAAATATCAAAATTGGTTGTCTCCTTGAGATTTTACACTGAAAAATATATCAGTTTGTTTTGATAGCTTTCAGGTAGGCTTCACAGTGTGGTCTTCTGCCACAGTTGTCATTTCTAGGTTACCATCCTGAGGACTCATATCAGGCATCTACTAACAATGATCTTAGCTCTTGTTTTCCACTTATTCCCCTCTCTAGCTTTCTTCCATTCTCCTACAATACAAGGTTTTCCTGGAAAGTTGCATTATTTTCATTCTCCCTCAGTTCACTGATGTGACCTGTAAGAATGCAATTTAATGTATGTCAGTGTTGCAGATGAGCCAAGGAGGTAGGTGAGGCATAGCAGGACTAGTGTAGGCATGTCTCAGTGCTCATAATAGGGTACCTATCCTAGTCCCTATCATACACAAACATACTGATGGATAGGTGAGGAAGGGAGGTGTTAAAGTAACTAGATTAGGTCCAAGATGGAGTTGCTCATGCTAAGCTCAATGTCAGCAAACCAAAACTTAAGTTTCTGTGCTTGACTCCCCCAGAAAAGGAAGGCACAGGTCAACCAATCAGCTCTTGCTTGCTCAGCACAAGTTACTGGCTACAAGATTTCCCTTTGCTTGGCATTTGCTGATTGGCTAAAGTAACCCTGCTCTAGCCAATCAGCAAATGCCAAGTATAACTTCTTTGTTGCTGCTCACTTTGGTCAGTAGAAATCTCTTACCTTGTACAGCTCATTGGAGCTCCTTTCTATGCACTAGATTGCATGCTGCCCGATTCATGAATTGTTGAATAAAAACCTATAAGATCAGTAAGCTGTATATGGAAGAGTTTTCTCTTAATAGAAGCAAGGACTGGGAAGCACTGTAGGTAGAGTGAGGGCAATCAAGGACATCGGAGTGAAATCAAGATGGTTCAGAATGACGATGGTACACTAGATACCTTTTCCTATGTTGTCAGTTAAGGAGATACATCATCTTACTGCATCACTCATATTAAGGCTGAGTCTGCTTAGATTGAAGTGTAGAGGAACTTCTGCATATCATTTAAACCAAAAGGAAAAATCCTCCTGGTTTACTTGAATTTTCTAGATAGTGTAGGCAAACATGTGTTTTAGGTCATGAATTATGCAGAAAATTTCTTCAGTTCATCATTATACTTTTTTCCCTGAGCTTTTCACAAATACAACTTTTGTGTGAAATATAAAAGGAATAGAAATGTGTATCAGAGACTTATATTTCTCTTAGATTTATGTCTTATTATTCAGGCTCTCACCTAATTTCCTCTGGAGCTATCACGATTTTGTATACACCCTGAATACATAGCCATTTGCTTATTTTCTTTGGCACTGTGTCTGATATTTGCTGTATACTTTGGGAAACCCCTTTCATATTTAGGAAGATCACTGGCCACCTACAAAGAAATAATATTATATTCTTTGACATTTTTAATTTAAACTTTAAACTTTTTCTTTTACAGTAGAATCCCATAGTGATCGAGGTACAATGTCAGAAAAGCCTAGACTGTCTCCATTGACCATGGAAGTTAAGAGAAGGGATATTGTGAGTAATATAAAGGAACCATGCTTGATTGAGTCTGCATTTTGTTCATTTGTGTTATTACCTATTTGCAGGCATATAATGCTTCTAATAAAACAAAGTCACATTATAGAAACTTAGAAGAACATAGGAAATTGTCTCATTTTCTAATTCTTCCCTTTGACTCTGCAACTCTTGCTCCATCACATGGAGAACATTGGATTTATTCTGCTTAAGCTGAACTTTACCTTTGCCTTGGATTCATTGATTATTTAGTGTACATGCAGTTTAGGAAAGAGGAGGTGGGAGCTGACATTTTGGGTTTTAAAGGTGGGTTTTGTGTATGTGTGTGGTTGGATATGCAAAGGGAAGACAGATTTCTCAAGTTGTTTACCCTTCCAGCTCCAATTAAGCTGTACACTTTCAACACATTCAAATGAAAAGCCAGTGAGTACCTCTGGTAATTCCCTGCAAACTGCAGACTCCTCTAGGAGATAATTGAGATTTGAGCCTAATAAGATCAAGTGATTCCCACTGAAGACTTTCAAAAAGAACTCAAGCAAGAGGTCTGGTAATCTGTGCACGCTAACTGCTCTCTTCCATGACAGAGCTTCATCGTATGCTTTGATAAGAGTCAGATGTCTCTTGATACCTAGTGCCACTCTTGCTGATTCCCACTTGCTGGGGACTGGTGAGCTGGGGAAGGAGGAGGCCTGGGCAGGACCTAATGAGTAGTACTTACCTAGAAGTTATTAGAGATAATATCACTGCAAATAATACCAGGCCCCTGTGAAAGAAGTCAAGGTCACACAAGGACACGATTCAAATCGCAAGGGCACAGTTAACACAAACTAAAGTTTATGCTGGGACCTGTCAGTGCTCCCAGTTACCTTTGGATCAAGTAGACGCTGATTAATACCTCCTCAGAGGTCCTCCTTGATCTGGCTTCTGCCTACACCTCCATCTTTTTTCTATCTGATTCCTAATTCCAACTCTCCTCTAGGCCAGTGAACTTTATCCCTTTCCTCAGAGAGTCTTGTTCTCTGTGACCTTTAAGCCTGCATCCACAGGCTCTGCTTGGTTAACTGTCTAGCTCAGGGAAGCAGCACTTTATTTAAAGGGAGAGTCAAATCTCTAAGGAGAAATGTGGAAGAGGCTTCAGCATCCAGCTAAGATTTTCCAGTTGACATCATTAGGAACATTTAAAGGACATGGAAAAAGAGAGAACCTTCAATGAACAATGGGTAGCCTGCTGCACCATTGTTGTGTAGCACTAAATGCTTATAATTTTTCCTAATCTTAATCAACCACATAGACATTCTGCATTTTAGGTTCCTGACAGAACTGTTAACCTTGAGTCAGTTCCCTGCTACTCAAGTCTTTCTCCTAGAGCTTACTTAGAGAAATAATCTTCATGGAGGGACATGTGATCTATTTATTTCTATAGGTGAATATTACCCCTTGGATCAAGTCACATTATCAGAGAGCAGTGAATGGCTTTATGTGACTTACAGGTTGATGTCCTGCTCTTTATGCACTACGTGATATCTCACCCTTTATGAAGCAGTTATATGTAAGTGGCTATATTTAGTAAGGCGATGTTGTTAAATATGATCCATACTTGATGATCCAGCAACTCACTCATAGCTATATAACCAAGTTAAACTCCTGTACATTTTATTTATTTATTTTTTTGATGTGGACCATATTTTTAAAGTCTTTATGAACTTGTTACAATATTGCTTCTGTTTTATGTTTTGGTTTTTTGACCTCAAGGTATGTGGGATCTGAGCTCCCCAACCAGGGATCGAACCCTCACCCCTTGCATTGGAAGGCTAAGTCTTAACCACTGGACCTCCAGGGAAGTCTCCCTGTACATTTTCAACCGTAGACATGGGCACAGTATTCGTAGTACCAATGTTCACAATAGCAAAACCCCCCAAGTAACCCAAACACCCACTAATGAGAAAGTAAATGAACAAATTGTATTATAGTCACACAATGGCAGGTTATAAAGCAATCAAAACAAACATAGTAACATACAGTAATATGTCTGAATCTTATTTTTGGTTGCTTTAAAACTTTTTAAAGACTGTATTTCAGAGCACTTTAAGAGTCACAACAGAATTGAGAGGAAGGTACAGAGATTTCATATATACCACCTGCCCTCACACATGCATATCCATCATTAAAATATCACACAGAGTATTTTCACTGTCCTAAAAATCCTCTGTTCTCTGCCTATTCACCCATCCCCTCTCAGACTCCTGGTAATCGCAGATCTTTTCACTGTCTTCATAGGTTTGCCTTAATCTGAATGAATCTTAGCAACATAATATTAAGTGAGAAAATAAGTCCTTAAAAATTGCATAATAAAATGATACCCATTTTTATTTTATTTTTATTTTTTTATTTTTTTTCGGTACGCAGGCCTCTCACTGCTGTGGCCTCTCCCGTTGCGGAGCACAGGCTCTGGACGCGCAGGCTCGGCGGCCATGGCTCACGGGCCCAGCCACTCCGTGGCATGTGGGATCTTCCCAGACTGGGGCATGAACCCGTGTCCCCTGCATCGGCAGGTGGACTCTCAACCACTGTGCCACCAGGGAAGCCCGATACCCATTTTTATGAAGTCGAAGACAACTAAAATAAGAAAAAAAATTCAGGAATACATATAAATTCAATACACTTATATAAAAAGGAACTCAGAGAATGAGTAACATGATTTAGGATAATGGTTACCTTTGGTAGAAGGAGTCTGGGTATTAGGTTATGTTGGGACCATTGAGTTGCTGTAGGTTAATGTCAGGGTCCTAACTGTGATTATGGGTGGTAGATTCATAGCTGCTTATTGAATTATTAAAACTAACCAACTGGGCTTCCCTGGTGGCGCAGTGGTTGAGAGTCCGCCTGCCGATGCAGGGGACACGGGTTCGTGCCCCGGTCTGGGAAGATCCCACATGCTGTGGAGCGGCTAGGCCCATGAGCCATGGCTGCTGAGCATGCGCGTCTGGAGCCTGTGCTCCGCAACGGGAGAGGCCACAACAGTGAGAGGCCCGCGTACCGCAAAAAAAAAAAACCCAAAAAACTAACCAACTAACTAGAAGTGAGGACAAAAGAATAAAGTCTAGTATAACTCACAGTGTAAGAGGACCCATGAGATTTTCACCCGATTGAGAAATCTGAGCTTCTCCTGATAAAATGCCAGTTTTCTGTCATATTGACTCTAAGAATTTTCTAACTGATTGCATGTTCCTCTTTTCTTTGGCTGCCAGAAAGCTCAGAGTCAAATTTACAGGCCACCTTCAGTAATTATACAGGAACATATGGTATACATTTCTGTGTCTAATGTGAGTTCTGATTTCATCTTATTCTTCTACCTAGTTTCTCTTAGTTTTGATTTTTTTTTTTGGTCTATGTAAAAATACCTTTTTTGGTATGTTTTTATATGAGCCTCTATAAATTCCCTTTACGTAGGCAGAGAATATAAATGCATTAAAACAGACTTGCCTGTTATTGGACAGTATCCAGTATCTTTTCATGAGAATGAGGATGACATCTGGCAATAGGTTTGTACGTTATTCCACAAGTATTGTGTTTTACAGTTTGCAGGGGAGGAAGTCGGCATGTTTGTTAGGATTCATCTGGGGAAATGTACTAGGTGGGCTCTACTCAAATACAGATTTTTATGATAATTTTAAGTATCAGTAGTTCTCTGGAATGTCCATCATACTGTGAAAGTCATCACTTAGTTGTACCTAGTTATATAGGTTTTCAGTTAAGCAGAACAAATTAAACTCTAACCTAAGAAAAGAGTGTGAGACATTCAAGACTCGAAGGACTGGCACAGGTTGAGAAGTGGAATTGTTCCTTCCTGGGGCAGGCATGTGGTCACTGACAAAACCCAGATCTAACTTTGTGGAGCAAATGTTTCCTTGAGTCTGGATTGCTGGTCCATTGATGATAGACTTGACTATCTGCAAGAGAAAAGTTTCCTCATGGAACATAATCTAATCAGAAGACTGTATTGTCCAGGGTTGGTTTGTTTTCATGGTTTCCCCCCAAAAGGTGTTTAACTATCTGGACTCACAGTCACTTTGTACAAAATTAAGAAAACTAGCCCTATTTTAAATACTATGTTAAGCAGTATTTTGGATCAGAGATGCTAACAGGCAATATTGTATTCACATTCTTTGAGAAATTTATAAATTTCTAGAAAAAACATATTGGTAAAAATTTGCTAATGACCAATTACAGTCTGTTCACTGAATGTGACATCTCTGAAATCATCAGTGAATAAAATTTCTCTTTGATATATCTTTATAACCTTGTTTCCATTTGAAATCAAAGAATTTAGCTATTTCTTGAGTCTTAGTAGTTTGGTATATAATTGACATCAAATGGAACAATACTTCTCAAACAAGTAGAAGCATAATTTAATTTTAAAATAAGCAATAGAGTTTCAGGAGATAGTTTTCTCTAAGGTTTTCAGTATTTAGGAAAAATTAAACAATTAGATATCTATTTCTTCTTCATCAGAGTGATATAGCAGAAACCCAATGCAGAAGGAAAAAAGCTTTTCTTTAGATTCTAGCGTGTGAAGTAAATTCCTGGCATTTCAAGACACAGTTGATGCAGATTGGTTAGTTTAGTTGAGAACATGTTGCTAATTAGACTAAAATCCACAAGTAGTAAGTAACATTTAAAAGACAGCACGTTTTGTTTCTTCACCACTGCCGTAGATAGCACTTATCAAGCATTCTAAGGGAACAGCATTTTAAATACTTTTTATATGTAAAGCAATGTGGAGAATACAAAGGTGAGTAAAATATAATTGCTGTCCTTAAAAAGAGTATGATTTTTAGTAATAGGAATGACACAAACACGCACGAATATATTGCAAGCACATAGTAGCATAAGAGAAGTGTAAGGTGGAAGTGCTCATAACCAGTTTTACTAATCATAAAGGCTTTTCTGGATAAGGTAAACGTATGTCCTGGTTTGCCTGGGATAGTTCTAGTTTATATCTATTGTCCTGGGGTAACTATTAACAGGACGCCCCTCCATTGTCAGAAGAATTCCAGTTTGGAAAGTAAATCATATGGTCATTGTGTTTATAGAGAAAGCAACATTTAAAATTGGTTTTGAAGACTGGATAGGATTTCAACAAACAGCTTCATACTATGGGGACACCAAAGATGGATCTATCAATTCATATCTGGAGGGGTGTAGACATCAGGGAAAATGCTGAAGAGAGTATTAAAGAATGCTAGGTATTCATCTGTGGGCAATGTGAAGGAAGCAAAATCAAGAAGAGCACAGGGATAGGATATGCATATCACAACTGGAGAAGTGCAAGTAATGGGTAGTAATGGGTAAGTGGTAGGAAATGAGCCCAAGGAAGTGGTCAGAGGCCAGGCCTTGAAGGGTCTGTGTACATGCTGTGGAACTGGGAGTCTTTATCTTGCAAGTAATGAGAGAAGTGGTGGTGGGGTGTCATTGAAACACTTTGGTCCAGAGGGTGTCATATTGAGGTTTGCATCTAAAAATGTGGTGACAGCATGGAAAATAGATGGGAAGGGTATGAGTTTATAGACATTAGGGCCAATTAAAAGACCATTGCAGTTGTCACAATAAGAAAAAAAATTGAGGTCTGAACCAACATAGTGACACATCAGAGCTATAATATAGAAAACGTATTTCCAAGAGTTTATCTTAGCTCTTCGTCTGCATGTAATTCTGCTTTTAAAACTAATTAGATTTAGAGGAGACCTTCAAGATGGTGGAAGAGTAAGACATGGAGATCACCTTCCTCCCCACAAATACATCAGAAATACATCTACATGTGGAACAACTCCTACAGAACACCTACTGAACGCTGGCAGAAGACCTCAGACCTCCCAAAAGGCAATAAACTCCCCATGTACCTGGGTAGGGCAAAAGAAAAAGCAGAGGCAAAAAGAATAGGGACAGGACCTGCACCAGTGGGAGGGAGCTGTGAAGGAGGAAAGGTCTCCACACACTAGGAGCCCCTTCGCGGGCAGAGATTGCGGAAGGCGGAGCGGGGAGCTTCGGAGCCGCGGAGGACAGCACAGCAACAGGGGCGCGGAGGGCAAAGCGGAGAGATTCCCGCACAGAGGATCGGTGCCGACCGGCACTCACCAGCCCGAGAGGCTTGTGTGCTCACGTGGTGGGTCAGGTGGGGGCTGGGAGCTGAGGCTCGGGCTTCGGAGGTCAGATCCCAGGGACGGGACTGGGGTTGGCTGCATGAACACAGCCTGAAGGGGGCTAGTGCGCCACAGCTAGCCAGGAAGGAGTCCAGGAAAATGTCTGGAACTGCCTAAGAGGCAAGAGACCATTGTTTTGGGTTGCATGAGGATAGGGGATTCAGAGCACCGCCTAAATGAGCTCCAGAGACGGGCGCGAGCTGCGGCTCTCATCACGGACACCAGAGACGGGCGTAAAATGCTAAGGCTGCTGCTGTAGCCATCAGGAAGCCTGTGTGTAAGCACATGTCACTATCCACACCTCCCCTCCTGGGAGCCTGTGCAGCCTGCCACTGCCAGGGTCCCGTGATCCAGGGACAACTTCCCCGGGAGAACACATGGCGCACCTCAGGCTATTGTAACATCATGCCTGCCTCTGCCGCTGCAGGCTCACCCCACATTCCATACCCCTCTCTCCCCCCAGGCCTGAGTGATCCAGAGCCCCCTAATCAGCTGCTCCTTTAATGCCATCCTGTCTGGTCAGGAACAGACGCCCTCAGCCAACCTACACACAGAGGTGGGGCCAAATCCAAAGTTGAGTCCCAGGAACTGTGTGAGCAAAGAAGAGAAAGGGAAATCTCTCCCAGCAGCCTCAGGAGCAGTGGATTAAATCTCCACAATCAACTTGATGTACCCTGCATCTGTGGAATACCTGAATAGGAATCATCCCAAATTGAGGCGGTGGACTTTGGGAGCAATGATATATATACTTTTTCCTTTTTCTCTTTTTGTGAGTGTGTATGTGTATGCTTCTGTGTGTGATTTTGTCTGTATAGCTTTGCTTTTACCATTTGTCCTAGGGTTTGGTCTGTCCGTTTTTTTTTTTGTTTGTTTGTTTTTTATTTTTAGTATAGTATTTAGCGTTTGTTATCATTGGTATATGCAAATCAATGTGATACACCATATTAACAAATTGAATAATAAAAAGCATATGATCATCTCAATAGATGCAGAAAAGCCTTTTGACAAAATTCAACACCAATTTATGATAAAAACCCTCCAAAAAGTAGGCATAGAGGGAACTTTCCTCAACATGATAAAGGCCATATATGACAAACCCACAGCCAACATCGTCCTCAATGGTGAAAAACTGAAACCATTTCCACTAAGATCAGGAATAAGACCAGGTTGCCCACTCTCACCACTATTATTCAACATTGTTTTGGAGGTTTTAGCTACAGCAGTCAGAGAAGAAAAAGAAATAAAAGGAATCCAAATTGGAAAAGAAGAAGTAAAGCTGTCTCTGTTTGCAGAGGAGATGATAGTATGCATAGAAAAACCTAAAGATGCTACCAGAAAACTACTAGAGCTAATCAATGAATTTGGTAAAGTAGCAGGATACAAAATTAATGCACAGAAATCTCTTGTATTCTTATATACTTATGATGAAATACCTGAAAGAGAAATTAAGGAAACACTCTCATTTACCATTGCAACAAAAAGAATAAAATACCTAGGAATAAACCTACCTAAGGAGAGAAAAGACCTGTAAGACACTGATAGAAGAAATTAAAGATGATAGAAACAGATGGAGAGATATACCATGTTCTTGGATTGGAAGAATCCATATTGTGAAAATGACTATACTACCCAAAGCAATCTACAGATTCATTGCAATCCCTATCAAACTACCAATGGCATTTTTTACAGAAGTATAACAAAAAATTTCACAATTTGTATGGAAACACAAAAGACCCCTAATAGCCAAAGCAATCTTGAGAAAGAAAAACAGAGCTGGAGGAATCAGGCTTCCTGAATTGAGACTATACTACAAAGCTAAAGTAATCAAGACAGTATGGTACTGGCACAAAAACAGAAATATAGATCAATGGAGCAGGATAGAAAGCCCAGAGAATAACCCCCGTACATATGGTCACCTTATCTTTGATAAAGGAGGCAAGAATATACAATGGAGAAAAGACATCCTCTTCAATAAGTGTTGCTGGAAAAACTGGACAGCTACATGTAAAAGAATGAAATTAGAACACTCCCTAACACCAGACACAAAAATAAACTCAAAATGGATTAGAGACCTAAATGTAAGGGGAGACACTATAAAACTCTTACAGGAAAACATAGGCAGAACACTCTGTGACATAAAGCCCAGCAAGATCCTTTTTGACTCACCTCCTAGAGAAATGGAAGTAAAAACCAAAATAAACCAATGGGATCTAATGAAACCAAAAAGCTTTTGCACAGCAAAGGAAACCATAAACAAGACCAAAAGACAACCCTCAGAATGGGAGAAAATATTTGCAAATGAAGCAACTGACGAAGGATTAAGCTCTAAAATTTATAAGCAGCTCATGCAGCTCAATATTGCAAAAACAAACAACCCAATCCAAAAATGGGCAGAAGGCCTAAATAGACATTTCTCCAAAGAAGATATACAGATTGCCAAGAAACATAAGAAAGAATGCTCAACATTATTAATCATTAAGAGAAATGCAAATCAAAACTACAGTGGGGTATCATCGCACACCAGTCAGAATGGCCATCATCAAAAAACTACAAACAATAAATGCTGGAGAGGGTGTGGAGTAAAGAGGACCCTCTTTCACTGTTGGTGGGAATGTAAATTGATAAAGCCAGTATGGAGAACAGTATGGAGCTTCCTTTAAAAACTAAAAATAGAACTACCATATGACAGTGCAATCCCACTACTGGGCATATACCCCGAGCAAACTATAATTCAAAAAGAGTCATGTACCACAATGTTCATTGCAGCTCTATTTACAATAGCCAGGGCATGGAAGCAACCTAAGTGTCCATCAGCAGATGAATGGATGAAGAAGATGTGGCACATATATACAATAGAATATTACTCGGCCATAAAAAGAGACGAAATTTGAGTTATTTGTAGTGAGGTGGATGGACCTAGGGTCTGTCATACAGAGTGAAGTAAGTCAGAAAGAGAAAAACAAATACTGTATGCTAACACATATATATGGAGTAAAAAAAAAAAAATAATGGTTATGAAGATCCTAGGGGCAGGACTGGAATAAAGACGCAGACCTACTAAAGAATGGACTTGAGGACACAGGGAAGAGGAAGGGTAAGCTGGGACAAAGAGAGTGGCATGGACATGTATATGCTACCAAATGTAAAATTGATAGCTAGTGGGAAGCAGCCACATAGCACAGGAAGATCATCTGGTGCTTTGTGACTACCTAGAGGGGTGGGATATGGAGGGTGGGAGGGAGGAAAATGCAAGAGGTAAGAGATATGGGGATATATGTATATGTACAGCTGGTTCACTTTGTTATAAAGCAGAAACTAACACACCACTGTAAAGTTATATTCCAATAAAGATGTTCAAAAAATAATGATAGTCAAAGGGAGCAAAAAAGAGAATTCTACACATAAGTCATTAACTACACTTGAAATAAAATGTGGGAGTTACTACTGACATTTCAAGGACTATATTTGCTAATAACTGAGCCTTGACAAATTGAAATTTTTTACAGACTTGGAAAAGAAAATACTAATTAGATTTAAACAAAACTTCCAGAATTGTAAAAACTTAGCTTTAATTCATGAATTTATAAAGATAAACCATATATTTATTGATTGGAATGAAATTAATTTTGTCATGCCAATGACTTTAAGAAACTTAAACAGCATTCAATGTGTTGCTTACCTTATGAACATGGGAAACAGAATAAATTATGTTCCCAAATGAATCCTTTAGTTAAGGTATGTCTGTCTATACATGAAAAGTGAAGTATAGTTTTTATAATTGTGATAATGTCTGTGTAATTCAGAGTTAAAGCACTTAGGCATTTTGGAGGACTGCAGGAGTTGTAGATCTCAACTGGTTGAATAGTAGCTTCAATTCTCTGTTCTATTTTGTGTACAGCCACTGCCTAAGAGTACATACTAATAAAAGAAAATGGACCTGTGAATAAAACAGACTTTGATGGGAAAGGCCTTAGGATTTTTTCTATTTCTTCTGCCTCCCACCTGATAAATAGCTTCGTATAGTGTGTGTGTGGAAAAAAAGAGTGAAACTGTATTTCCTTAACAACTCAGAGGCCATAAAGTTTGGATATGTTCTTTAGGTTGATCCTAAAGCTGTAATACGCTTTGAGCCCTGGATGACTCATAAAAGTGCACTATAACCTTAGATTTGTGCTTTCCTGATCTGCCCTTTTTTTTTTTTTTTTAAACTAATTTATTTATTTATCCTTGGCTGCGTTGGGTCTTCGTTGCTGTGCGCAGGCTTTCTCTAGTTGTGGTGAGCGGGGGCTACTCTTTGTTGTTGTGCATGGGCTTCTCACTGTGGTGGCTTCTCTGTTGTGGAGCACCAGCTCTAGGCACACGGGTTTCAGTAGTTGTGGGACACCGGCTCAGTAGTTGTGGCTCGCAGGCTCTAGAGCACAGGCTCAGTAGTTGCGGCACACAGGCTTACTTGCTCTGTGACATGTGGGATCTTCCCAGACCAGTACTGGAACCCATGTCCCCTTCATTGGCAGGTGGATTCTTAACCATTGTGCCACCAGGGAAGTCCCTCTTGATCTGCCTTTAACCAAATGGTTTGATTGCTTTTTACATTGCTTTTTCATGACTACAGTACAACTAAGCAACCATTTTGTTCTTTGTGGGATCTCAAAGAAATAGGGTGTATTGATATATGCAACACATGAACTGTGAAACTGAAGAAATTAGTGAAAAATTGAAGATAATAAACACTCTTCCTGAAATATCTGGATATTTGAAGAAAGAGAAACCCTTTTCTGTTGGCATGAATTATCTAAATTATTCTTTTTAACCTTTCATTTTGCTTGGTGTGCGTACACAGCCGAAGTGTTTACTCAAAGGCTTGCTTTAGTCTTGCTTTCAAATCTCATTCATTGCTTTCTGACCATCTCTACTTCCTCATGAGATATATATAGGTCGTTGTAAGCCTAAGATGCTATGATTTTTCCCACTAATCTTAGAGTCTGCCTAACAATGTTTATTCATTTTTTCTTAACCCAAACTTCACGTTAATCTTATTCAACTCTTCTAGGGATTGATTTAATATTTCACATACTCATCTCATTTAAGCAATAAATAAATTTAATTGAAAAAAGCCTCACTTAAAGGGAAAAAAAAAGCACAGAAAGTATGCTAATATATACTC
Organism: Lipotes vexillifer; assembly: GCF_000442215.2. NCBI lineage: Eukaryota > Metazoa > Chordata > Mammalia > Artiodactyla > Lipotidae > Lipotes > Lipotes vexillifer. Next base: position 745,443 of record NW_006792683.1, read on the forward strand.
TTTACTGAGCACCTGTTATGTGCTGGGTGTTTTACATGAGTTATCCAAAGTAATCTTCACAACACCTTTATTAGATAGGTATTATTATCACCATTTTATATTGAAAGAGCAGAGACTCTCAGGACAGGGATAGAACCCATGACCTAGTTTGTTTTGACACTCTGCCCTCCCAAACACTAGGCTCTACCCCAAGCAGGCTTTTGAACCAATGAGAGGTAATGAAACTGATTTTAAAATATAGCTTGTGGAGTTCGTCTTATGTGAGACCTCATTTTCTTGAGAGCTTTCTGTTCTGTTATCATCTGCTTATTCTAACACATTCCTAACAGAGATAGCAAAGCCCTTTAGTTCTGCAGTAGCAAATGTGGAAAGATTGTTATTTTGACCTTCTCATATGCACACATAGAATTTATTTGTTGTGGAACAGCACTTGTTTGTCTAGCAGGTTAACTATGCAAAGAGACTCTGACTTTTGTTATTTCAAAGGATGAAAATGAATAGGAATAACCTCAAGTCTTTATAACCACTCCTTTCTCTCTTCATAAAACAAGGTATCTTATGTGTTGGGTTGTTACTAGGAGTCTAATAGCTCACACATAAATTGCCCTATCAAAACCCAACATGCTAACTGAGCTCTTTGGGATAATTTAAAAAATCGAATCCAGTCAGAAATCCACTATATATTAACATTTTTCCTCTGTGTCTCTGAATTAGATTCATTATCAATTCAGCACTGAAAAAGACATCAGAAAGTTGCCTTAGTAAATATTCTGGCCTTCTTTACTTGAAAGTAAATACACGAGCAATTTGGAAAAGGCTTAACTGATGCGCAGGACCATGAGGTGTTAGTTTTTAAATGGGAGAGTTAGCACCAATTCTGAAAAACATGGCCAGAATCTTGGCTTTAAAAATATTGATTTTGATCAGATTGAAGAGAGTTGATTAGACCATGGCTAGCTGTCAGATTCATATGTCATGTTTGCAGTAATCCTTCTTTTTAACTCTTGCTGAGCGAATTAACATCACAAAAAAGGAAAAAACTGGGGTATAAATAACACAGTGGAGTTTGGAAGGTGCTTGTCTACATACATACATATATGTATCCTGAGTATTTAAATCTTGTCTCTGAACCTACAGATAGTTCTTCTGTCCACCTCAAATATTAATTATTTTGGCTGGAATGTTTGCTCTACAAAATGATAAATGAGTCACATTAGCTCATTCTTGCTTGCAGTCTTTCCAGAAAGAGCAGCTCTTGATTTTCTATGGTTTTGAAAGTTAAATATGATTTTTATATCCCATATTAGCAAAACCTGTTCATTTTTTAGCATGATCCTACAGGGTAGAGTTTTTATATAATTGGAAAATTTTAGACTTGGAAGTCTTTGTACTTTAGATAAACTTGTAACTTGTATAAGAATAAGGGAGGCAAAGAACAGGAGATATTTGAAGATGATCATGGAAAGTGAGGAGACCAGAATTACCAGTTACTGAAGAGGAAGCTGTCATTGCCATGGCCAGGAGCACAGGCTGAAAGCTACAGAGAGCCAAACGAATCACTTACAGTCTCTATCCTGTATGTTTTATATTGGAGCTCTTCTTAGTTTAAGAGGAGACGTCAAATAATAATAATAATGACAATAATAATAATAGCAAATATTCACTGTGTGCTCTGTGCCAGACATCTTTCTAAGCCCCTCACCAATGATACCTATAAGGTAGGAACCATTATTATCCCTATTTCACAGATGAAGTTACTGAGGCACAGAAAAATTAAGTTACCAAAAATCACACAGATTAGTGGACATACCATTATTATTTAGGGTATGCTTGTATTGGTAACCTCTAAATGTTAACTATGAAGATGAAAAATTTTTATATTTGCTTCTCTTCTCAGTGTACCTTATGTAGAAATGACCCTATTAACATCTTCCTATGCTTTCTGTTTCAAGTCTTGACTTTATTTTTACTGCCATGTCCTTCTCTGCTTGATTACCACCTTGCCTCCTTTCTCTTGTTTGCCAACCATCAGAGAGAAGGTTTGGGCTTTCCAGATGCTGGGAGGGAGTATGATCTGACCTCAGCAGACTGCCTGATACAGTGCAGCATAGCAATGTGTTCCCTGGCAAGTTCACGGGCTCCCCCCTCATGAATAGTAATGGGACCTTCTCATCTACATCAGGGCTGTGAATATGAGTCTAGATAATTTTGTTTATTCCCTATTCAGGTTATAAAGTTTTAAATTTATTATGAGAGTGTAGTAAATAAAACTTGTGGAATCTTTTGTATTGTTCAGCCTGTGGGAGCTAAAGTAAAATATGCCTTAAGAGTGACTTCCTTAGCACAAATGATAATCAAGACAGATGCTGATTCTTTCTAAGGGCAGAAGCTGCAGCCTGAATATAGTTATGATCAAAACCTAAAACATTTCAAATAACCCACCCACGCTCTGAAGAATGCATACCAAGTATTCAACATTTATGCTCTAGGAAAAAAGAAATAACACTTGGAAGCCTCTAATGAGAGTGTGTATGGTGATCCATCTATGAGTATGGCTTGTGTACAATAGAATTGTTTGGATTTGGAAAGAAAAGAAGGATTATTTATAGGCCTTTCTTGCAGATGGTGCATGGCTGGCATACAGATGAATTTGCATGCTATTCGTGCTACAATTCATTGGGTTCATGTTTTCATGACAGTAGGTGTTGAGCTATCTGAAGGCTGTGATTAAAACAATAGCAAATTCATTTAGAAAAAAATGTGTACTGTCACATTCACTTGATGATTTCCTTTACTTTGAGAATTATCAGTGGTAAAGATCAGTGAGCTAAGAGACATATCATTTTATTACCTACTTCCCTCCTTTTCAGAACTTTTTTAGTGAAGATTGTGTTCTGTGGCCTCAGCATTTGAGCATCTTAAAATCAATGATGCTTCACGTCTCTGCAGGGTGAAGAGAGCTGTAACTCTCTGAAGCTAAACGGATGCCTTTTGAAAGGCATAAATTCTGGCTCAGAAGTGGTGGTGAGGAGATGGGATAGGAGAGGATCGTTTTACGGAAAGTGAGAAGACTCTCTGTAGGGA
>NW_006792683.1:748879-774709 GCF_000442215.2 Lipotes vexillifer
ACGGAAAGTGAGAAGACTCTCTGAAGGGAAACTGCATCCCAGATAGAAGTTGAAGAGGAGAAACATTTAGAGTTGGAAAGATCTCTGGGTAGGTGGTTTTGCTGTAATTAACTATGAGAAAATAAGTCAGTTATCCTCTGTGAGCTCTATTTAAAAAAAAAAAAAAAGTGAGAGTGATCTGCCTATTTCAGAGGTGTGCTGTGAGGAACAAATGGGACAGTGCTTTGTGGAGTGGGTATTGAAATATGTTCTTATTAAATTCAGTGTGCATGAGATTGTGCTAATCACTTCAGGGGATGAAATATGAATAATACTTGGACTCTCACCTCAAGCTAATTGGGTAGATAAAATAAGCACCTAAATAAATATAACTAGTAGATTGCGAAACCAGTAAATTGTTTTATATAAGTTAGAGTGATTTTCACCATTTTAGACAGGTTGTCTCTACAGCAGTGGCTTTCAAATCTGATTGTGCATTAGAACACACATCTGGGAACTTTTAAAACATATCAGTGCCAGGTCCCAGTCGCAGAGATTTTGATTTAATTAGTCTGATATGCCCCTCTCACCTCCTCCGCACATTCTCATTAAAAAAAAAGAAAGCGCCCCAGGTGTTTTTAATATTCAGTGCTTCTCAAACTTTAACTTCATCAGAATCACCTGGAGGGCTTGTTAAGTCTTCACTTGCTGGGCCCTTCCCTGAGATATTCTGATTCACTAGATCTGGAAACAGGGTGAGAATTTATAGTTTTCAGAAGTCCTCAGGTGATACTGATTGTTTGCAAATCATACTGCAGAGCCAGTACATGCTTTTGATTTTACTGTTAATGCTGTTGTATGCAGTACACATATTATTTATTTAAATTTATTTATTTATTTTTGGCTGTGTTGGGTCTTCATTGCTGCATGGGGACTTTCTTTAGTTGCAGCAAGTGGGGGCTACTCTTCCTTGCAGTATGCAGGCTTCTCATTGCTGTGGCTTCTCTTGTTGCAGAGCACGGGCTCTAGGTGCGTGCGCTTCAGTAGTTGTGGCACATGGGCTTAGTTGCTCCACGGCATGTGGCATCTTTCTGGACCAGGGATCGCACCTGTGTCCCCTGCATTGGCAGGTGGATTCTTAAGCACTGTGCCACCAGGGAAGTCCACATATTTATTTCTTCTTGGCTGAAGAAAGTGGGTGGACACAAAAGTCTGTCCATTGGTCAAGCGGTAGGAATAGTTTCACAGGTGGGAAAATCAACACTGTGACCAAAATGAACACAATATCACTTGATCAAAGAGATAAACCTGCTGGCAGAAAAATGTCGTACAAAGGATGCTCATTTAACAGATGTACTAGTTTGAAATCATCCTCTAAGAAGAGAAGGCGTTATTTAGGGATACCTGGTAAGCAATGATGTGTTCAGCAAAGGAGATTTTGAAAGAAAGTTTTAGATTTGGAAGGGAGCTCAGAATCCTTTTCTCTGGAAATATCTCCCTAAGCAACAGAATGAATGATTCACCTTTCCAATTCCTTGGGTATCAGAATAGCTAAAGCAACATAGCATAATTTTCAGAAATAGAACCCTATTAAACTTTCACAGCCCATGTAAGACGCCAGTGAGAAAATGTGCAAAATTGATCATTGTGTCTTTATTACTTGAAGAAGGAGAGAAGGGCACGACTCAAGGTTGATTTGAGTGTTAAAATGTCTATTTCCCGAAGAGTGTAAATCCTAAATGTCCATGAACAGTAGTTATAGGAGACTCTAGGGCTTCAGTCACCTTGAAATTAGGAAAATGAGAACTTTGCCTTGCTGATTTCTTCCCAAGGGTGAATAGTTGAGAGCTGAGGCTTTACAGATGTGTGGATGGAATAACATCAGTGAGAAGAGCTCATACTTTCCTGTTTTATCACCTTCTTTTCATCATAAATATGTTTTATGAGTGAAAGACAGGAGGCTGTTTGCCAGCGCATCCTTTTCTCTTGCCATGCCCCACCAATCACAGATTGACTGGGGAAAAAGGGGTTTTAAATGCCTATTAAAGTAAAAATAAAGGAAAATTTCAGTAGAAAAAATATCTGATAAACTTAGTTTTAATCATGAAAAAATAAAACAGCAATATATGTTGCTATTGCCACAGCAATACCCTTCTGTGGCAGTAGAATAGATGAAACCCAAGTAGGATTTTGTAGACTTCTGTTTCTCCATTCAGAGTTGCAGGAGGAACATCTGTAGTCTTACCAGACCTGAATCATATTAGTTCAAGAGGACACTGTTTAAGGCAAGAATGTTGTTAAGGAAGACTGAGATGGTTAATTGGATATAAATGGAGATTATATTATATTTTAAAGCAGGTATTATAATATAGTTTATATAGTCTACAGTGTTCAAAAAGTCTTTTTTAAGGATCACTTAAAGTAACACAAAAGGCTGTAGAAATTATAAAACAAATACTAAATCAGCATCACAGGCACAGTCATATTTTATCTCTATCAAGTTTACAGTGAAAAAGAACTTGCAGCAGCAAAGTTCTATTTTTAAATAGGGGCTTAAACACTTGCAAACCTCATTCTCTGGGCTGGATGATATTCAGTCAGATGAGTTGACATAATGATAATACATGTGAAGTTTGGCACTCCCTTTATACCTTGGCCTTCAAAAACACCATTTCCTTCTGCACCTTCTCCCAGTTCCTCTTGTTCTTGTCCGGTATATGGACTTCTCTTCTTCCGTAGCATTGTTCGTTTCCCCTGTGTCCACACTCTCTTTCAGTTATTCCCACATAACTTCAATAATAACTTTTGTGTTGATGAGTCTTTAACTCTGTCCCAGACCCAGATCGCTTTCTAAAACCACTCTGTATGATTGCTTCTTGGTTAATGCCTGGTTAGCACTGGTTTGTGGGCACTTTAATTCAATGTTCTAATACCCAATTCTTGTTGTATCTTCTGCATCCCCTGTTTTGTTTAATGGAGCCATGATTCTTGCTGCTTAAGGCAAAAACTTGATAATCTTAAAGGACTGCCCCCCCTTTACCTCCTACAAATGGCCAGTAGCTTCTGTTAGAGTCTACTGAATGTCTCTTGAAGCTTTTACCATTACTCTTTTAAAGTGTAAATTTTTATTTGTTTTGTCATCAGTGTGGTTGATTTTATGAAAAGGAGTTTAAATGTAGTCAAATTTTTATACAAAGGTATAATGCCAGGTGGTGACCTTAAGAAACAGGTGTTGTCTTTTTTTTCTTTTTCCTTTTTCACACACACACACACACACACACACACACACACACACACACATTTAAATATTTTTTATTTTTACAAGAGAAATAAACTGACACCAAGCATTATAAATGGATGACCACAACAAAAGCACCAATGATTGCAATTACCAAATACGAAACACACTCATACTATGTCATAATATTGACATTCAGTCCAGTAATCCTGCACTGTAACAGCTCCTTTACTTTGAAGTGAAAATTGATTTGTATATTTTTTGCCTCTGAATCCTTGTGGGATTTTTTTTTTATTCAAACAGAAAGTCACAAAAATTATAATCATCCTCAGCAGTTCACTCAGTCCCATGCAATTAATTTTTTTAATCTTGATCTTTTGTTAGCATTTTTATGAATTCATCAGTTTTCCATTAGAGTTCTGAAAATGCTTATTCATTCATTTCAGCAGCGTAGTCAGTTACCAGAAACCTGTACTTGTCAGAGTCTTTTCCATGAATTCCTTGAAGATGAAACCCTTTTATAGGAACATATTTGCAAAAGCATCAGAGTACACCCAGAACTGTCTGTAAATGACAAAAGTGTGAAAAATGACCATGGTTAAAGATTTGATGAAAGTTCATAATAATGCAATGGACAAGGAAATTTAGTTATTTCTGAGATACACATTTTAAAGTAATACTTAGAATTATGACTTATAACATACCAGAACATATAAGATTTTTAGAAATTTCATGCAATGTCTGAAACATTTATATTAACATATTTCCGTACAAATAACACAAAGAAAGTTTAGTGTTAGTTGTTTTTTTGTTTGTTTTTTTATAGTGCAGGTTCTTATTAGTCATCAGTTTAATACACATCAGTGTATACATGTCAATCCCAATCGCCCAATTCAGCACACCACCATCCCCACCCCACTGCGGTTTTTGCCCCTTGGTGTCCGTATGTTTGTTCTCTACATCTGTGTCTCAACTTCTGCCCTGCAAACTGGTTCATCTGTACCATTTTTCTAGGTTCCACATACATGGGTTAATATACAATATTTGTTTATCTCTTTCTGACTTACTTCACTCTGTATGACAGTCTTTAGATCCATCCACATCTAAACAAATGACTCAGTTGCATTCCTTTTTATGGCTGAGTAATATTCCATTGTATATATGTACCACATCTTTATCCATTTGTCTGTTGATGGGCGTTTAGGTTGCTTCCATGACCTGGCTATCGTAAATAGGGCTGCAGTGAACATTGGGGTGCATGTGTCTTTTTGAATTATGGTTTTCTCTGAGTATATGCCCAGTAGTGGGATTGCTGGGTCCCATGGATGGGATGGGTCATATGGTAATTCTATTTTTAGTTTTTTAAGGAACCTCCATACTGTTCTCCATAGTGGCTGTATCAATTTACATTCCCACCAACAGTGCAAGAGGGTCCCCTTTTCTCCACACCCTCTCCAGCATTCGTTGTTTGTAGATTTTCTGATGATGCCCATTGTAACTGGTGTAAGGTGATACCTCATTGTAGTTTTGATTTGCATTTCTCTAATAATTAGTGATGTTGAGCAGCTTTTCATATGCTTCTTGGCCATCTGTATGTCTTCTTTGGAGAAATGTCTATTTAGGTCTTCTGCCCATTTTTGGATTGGGTTGTTTGTTTCTTTAATATTGAGCGTCATGAGCTGTTTATATATTTTGGAAATTAATCCTTTGTCCGTTGAATCATTTGCAAATATTTTCTCCCATTTTGAGGGTTGTCTTTTTGTCTTGCTTATGGTTTCCTTTCCTGTGCAAAAGCTTTGAAGTTTCATTAGGTCCCATTTGTTAATTTTTGTTTTTATTTCCATTACTCTAGGAGGTGGATCAGAAAAGATCTTGCTGTGATTTATGTCAAAGAGTGTTCTTCCTATGTTTTCCTCTAAGAGTTTAATAGTGTCCGGTCTCACATTTAGGTTTCTAATCTATTTTGAGTTTATTTTTGTGTATGGTTTTAGGAAGTGTTCTAATTTCATTCTTTTACATGTAGCTGTTCAGTTTTCCCAGCACCACTTATTGAAGAGACTGTCTTTTCTCCATTGTATATCTTTGCTTCCTTTGTAATAGTTTAGTTGCCATATGAGCGTGGGTTTATCTCTGGGCTTTCTGTCTTGTTCAGTTGATCTGTGTTTCTGTTCTTGTGCCAGTACCATATTGTCTTGACTACTGTAGCTTTGCAGTATAGTCTGAAGTCAGGGAGTCTGATTCCTCCACCTTTGTTTTTTCCCTCAAGACTGCTTTGGCTATTCAGGGTCTTTTGTTTCTCAATACAAATTTTAAGATGATTTGTTCTAGCTTCGCAAAAAATGCCATTGGTAATTTGATAAGGATTGCATTGAATCTGTAGATTGCTTCAGGTAGTATAGTCATTTTCACAATATTGATTCTTCCAATCCAAGAACATGGTGTATCTCTCCATCTGTTGGTATCATCTTTAATTTCTTTCATTGGTGTCTTATAGTTTTCTGCATACAGGTCTTTGTCACCCTAGGTAGATTTATTCCTAGGTATTTTTTTCTTTTTGTTGCAGTGGTAAATGGGAGTGTTTCCATAATTTCTCTTTCAGATTTTTCATCATTAGTGTATACGAATGCAAGAGATTTCTGTGCATTAATTTTGTATTCTGCAACTTTACCACATTCATTGATTAGGTCTAGTAGTTTTCTGGTGGTGTTTTTAGGATTCTCTATGTATAGTATCATGTCATCTGCAGACAGTGAAGTGTTACTTCTTCTTTTCCAATTTGTATTCCTTTTATTTCTTTTTCTTCTCTGATTGCCATGCTAGGACTTCCAAAGCTCTGTTGAATAACACTGGCGAGAGTGGACATCCTTGTCTCGTTCCTGATCTTAGAGGAAATGCTTTCAGTTTTTCACCATTGAGAATGATGTTTGCTGTGGGTTTGTCGTATATGGCCTTTATTATGTTGAGGTAGGTTCCCTCTGTGCCCATTTTCTGGAGAGTTTTTATTATAAATAGGTGTTGAATTTTGTCAAAAGCTTTTTCTGCATCTATTGACATGATCATATGGTTTTTGTTCTTCAGTTTGTTAATATGGTGTATCACACTGAACGATTTGCATATATTGAAGAATCCTTGCATCCCTGGGATAAATCCCACTTGATCGTGGTGTGTGATCCTTTTAATGTGTTGTTGGATTCTGTTTGCTAGTATTTTGTTGAGGATTTTTGCATCTATATTCATCAGTGGTATTGGTCAGTAATTTTCTTTTTTTGTAGTATCTTTGTCAGATTTTGTTATCAGGGTGATGGTGGCCTCATAGAATGAGTTTGGGAGTGTTCCATCCTCTGCAATTATTTGGAAGAGTTTGAGAAGGATGGGTGTTAGCTCTTCTCTAAAAGTTTGATAGAATTCACCTGTGAAGCCATCTGGTCCTGGACTTTTGTTTATTGGAAGATTTTTAATCACAGTTTCAATTTCATTACTTGTGATTGGTCTGTTCATATTTTCTGTTTCTTCCTGGTTCAGTCTTGGAAGGTTGTACCTTTCTAAGAATTTGTCCATTTCTTACAGGTTGTCCGTTTTATTGGCATAGAGTTGCTTGTAGTAGTCTCTTAGGATGCTTTGTATTTCTGCGGTGTCTGTTGTAACTTCTCCTTTTTCATTTCTAATTTTATTGATTTGAGTTCTCTCCCTCTTTTTCTTGATGAGTCTGGCTAATGGTTTATCAATTTTTTATATTTTCTCAAAGAACCAGCTTTTAGTTTTATTGATATTTGCTATTGTTTTCTTTGTTTGTATTTCATTTATTTCTGCTCTGATCTTTATGGTTTCTTTCCTTTTGCTAACTTTGGGTTTTCATTTTTCTTCTTTCTCTAGTTCCTTTAGGTGTAAGGGTAGATTGTTTACTTGAGATTTTTCTTGTTTCTTGAGGTAGGCTTGTATAGCTATAAAATTGCCTGTTAGAACTGCTTTTGCTGCATCCCATAGATTTTGGATTGTCTTGTTTTCACTGTCATTTGTGTCTAGATATTTGTTTATTTCCTCTTTGATTTCTTCAGTGATCTCTTGGTTATTTAGTAACGTATTGTTTAGCCACCATGTGTTTGTGTTTTTTACGTTTTTTTCCCTGTAATTTATTTCTAATCTCATAGCATTGTGGTCAGAAAAGATGCTTGATATGATTTCAATTTTCTTATATTTACTGAGGCTTGATTTGTGACCCAAAATGTGATCTATCCTGGGGAGTGTTCCATGTGCACTTGAGAAGAAAGTGTAATCTGCTGTTTTGGGATGGAATGTCCTATAAATATCAATTAAATCTGTCTGGTCTATTGTGTCAAAGCTTCTATTTCCTTATATATTTTCATTTTGGATGATTTGTCCCTTGGGATAAGTGAGGTGTTGAAGTCCCTCACTATTTTTGTGTTACTTTCGATTTTTTTCTTTTATAGCTGTTAGCAGTTGCCTTACGTATTGAGGTGCTCCTAAGTTGGGTGCATATATATTTATAATTGTTATATCATCTTCTTGGATTGATCCCTTGATCATTATGTAGTGTCCTTCCTTGTCTCTTGTAACATTCTTTATTTTAAAGTCTACTTTATCTGATATGAGTATAGCTACTCCAGCTTTCTTTTGATTTCCATTTGCATGGAATATCTTTTTCCATCCCCTCACTTTCAGTCTGTGTGTGTCCCTAGGTCTGAAGTGGGTCTCTCCTAGACAGCATATATATGGGTCTTGTCTTTGTGTCCATTCAGCAAGCCTGTGTCTTTTGGTTGGAGCATTTAATCCATTCATGTTTAAGGTAATTATTGATATGTATGTTCCTATGACCATTTTCTTAATTGTTTTGGGTTTGTTTTTGTAGGTCCTTTTCTTCTCTTGTGTTTCCCGCCTAGAGAAGTTCCTTTGGCATTTGTTGTAGAGCTGGTTTGGTTGTGCTGAATTCTCTTAGCTTTTGCTTGTCTGTAAAGCTTTTGACTTCTCCATCGAATCTGAATGAGATCCTTGCTGGGTTGAGTAATCTTGGTTGTTGGTTCTTCCTTTTCGTCACTTTAAGTATATTATGCCACTCCCTTTTGTCTTGTAGAGTTTCTGCTGAGAAATCTGCTGTTAAACTTATGGGAGTTCCCTCGTATGTTATTTTTCGTTTTTCCCTTGCTGCTTTCAATAATTTTTCTTTGTCTTTAATTTTTGCCAATTTGATTAGGATGTTCTTGGCATGTTTCTCCTTGGGTTTATCCTGTATGGGACTCGCTGCGCTTCCTGGACTTGGGTGGCTATTTTTTTCCCACGTTAGGGAAGTTTTCGACTGTTATCTCTTCAGATATTTTCTCGGGTCCTTTCTCTCTCTCTTCTCCTTCTGGGACTTCTATAATGCGAATGTTGTTGCATTTAATGTTGTCCCAGAGGTCTCTTAGGCAGTCTTCATTTCTTTTCATTCTTTTTTCTTTATTCTGTTCCACAGCAGTGAATTCTACCATTCTGTCTTCCAGGTCACTTATACGTTTTTCTGCCTCAGTTATTCTGCTATTGATTCCTTCTAGTGTAGTTTTCATTTCAGTTACTGTATTGTTCATCTTTGTTTGTTTGTTCTTTAATTCTTCTAGGTCTTTGTTAAACATTTGTTGCATTTTCTCAATCTTTGCCTCCATTCTTTTTCCGAGGTCCTGGATCATCTTCACTATCATTCTGAATTCTTTTTCTGGAAGGTTGCCTATTTCCACTTCCTTTAGTTGTTTTTCTGGGGTTTTATCTTGTTCCTTTATCTGGTATATAGCCCTCTGCCTTTTCATCTTGTCTCTCTTTCTGTGAATGTGGTTTTTGTTCCACAGGCTGCAGGATTGTGTTTCTTCTTGCCTCTGCTCTCTGCCCTCTTGTGGATGAGGCTCTCTAAGAGTCTTGATGGCAGGGACTGGTGGTGGGTAGAGCTGACTGTTCCTCTGGTGGGCAGAGCTCAGTAAAACTTTAATCCACTTGACTGTTGATGGGTGGGGCTGGGTTCCCTCCCTGTTAGTTGTTTGGCCTGAGACAACCCAACACTGGAGCCTACCTGGGCTCTTTCGTGGGGCTAATGACAGACTCTGGGAGGGCTCAGGCCATGGAGTACTTCCCAGAACTTCTGCCAGTTTCCTTGTCCCCACAGTGAAACAGAGCCACCCCCCACCTCTGCAGGAGACCCTCCAACACTAGCAGGTAGGTCTGGTTCAGTCTCCCCTGGGGTCCCTGCTTCTTCCCCTGCATCCCCATGTGCACACTACTTTGTGTGTGCCCTCCAGGAGTGGAGTCTCTGTTTCCCCCAGTCCTGTCGAAGTCCTGCAATCAATTCCCACTAGGCTTCAAAATCTGATTCTCTAGGAATTCCTCCTCCCATTGCCGGACCCCCAGGTTTGGAAGCCTGACATGAGGCTCAGAACCTTCACTCCAGTGGGTGGACTTCTGTGGTATAAGTGTTCGCCAGTCTGTGAGTCACACACCCACCAGTTATGGGATTTGATTTTACTGTGATTGCGCCCCTCCTACCATCTCATTGTGGCTTCTCCTTTGTCTTTGGATGTGGGTTATCTTTTTTTGGTGAGTTCCAGTGTCTTCCTGTCATTGATTGTCCAGCAGCTACTTGTGATTCTGGTGTTCTCACAAGAGGGAGTGAGAGCACGTCCTTCTACTCTGCCATCTTGGTTACTCCTCTAAAATGTTAATTGTATTAAATTTTAAAGATACAGGAAAGTGCAAGGAAGAACAATAACAATCATCCGTCCTATCTTGTTCCCATTCTTACACCTTCACCACTACCACCCTTCAGTTGTTCACCTGGATTTTTCCCATAGCCTCCTTATTCTGTTTCTATCCTTGCTTCCCATGATCTGGTCTCTGCACAGCAGCCAGATAATTTAAAAATATAAGTCAGGTCAAATAATTCCTTGCTTGAAATCCTCTCTTAGCATCTTGTCTCATTCAAAGTAAGAGCCAGTCTACTTACAAGAGGACCTAAAGGGCCCTTTATGACTGTCCCACTGTCTCTCCTCTCTTTGTCCAACCCCTCTGACCTCACCTGCTGCCTCCATCCCTCTGAGCCTTCTTTGTGGTCTTGGAAGATGAGAAACATATCCTGATCTAAGGTCTTTGTCCTTGATGCTCCTTTTGCCTGGAGTACTCCTTCCCTTATATATCTCCATGGTTTGTTCCTTCCCTTCTTCAAGTCTCTGCTCAAATATTACCTTATCATGTGGTCTTTTCTGGCCACTCTCTCTGAATCCCACCGTAGAACACTTCATATCACCCTTACGTGGGGTAAATATTATAAATTGTCATCCAAAACAGGGTAATTTTGAGATTGAAAAGGAACCCCAGTCAGTTAGGAAGTTGAAACAAGAGTCATACACTGGGACTGGCTCTAGCAAACTGGAACACATGGTCATCCTGCTCTTAGACAGATATTTTTCTTCATAACTCATCTTACTACTTTCTAACATAGTACATGTTTACTTTCTATGTGTTTTTTTTTCTGTTCTCCCCTTCTCACAAGCTCCTTGAAGAAAGGGCTTTGTTTTTTTTGCGGTTGTATTTTCAGCACCCTGGACAGTACTTACTACATAATGAGTGCCCAATAAAGATTTTTAAATAAATGAATGAATAAATCCATATTTCCAACATCCAGAATTAGCCACTGGTAGTATCCTGGCATATTGGTTTTTATTTTTGTAAAAATGATAAACATGCATTATCAAGTCAATGCTGGATAGTACAACCCTCTCCTTCCCATCACATCTCCTAGAAATTCTCATTAAGTAAATATTATTCTAGATATCTTCCATGCAGATAGAAGATAGAAAAATAGAACTTTAATAAAAATAAAGTTATATCATTAATGGTATTTTCCAAATGAATGGTATTTTGTTAATTTTGCTTAAATTTAAAAGTAGAAAAATAATTGAGTAAAATTAATTGTTGAAATTCAAATAAATTTTTTTTAAGATAGGGATTTTATTTCTTAAGTAATCTCTTTAAGGATGGAAAAAGAGAATTTTCAAAACACTAAGTGGTTGGAGTCATTAAAAAAAACTGTTTTGATTTTCTGCCTTGAAAGATAAAAAAATTAGTACAATAATTTGTACCACTTTTTTGCCTCCCTCATGAGTTTTGTTATATTGTTGTTTTTGCATTGAACAGATATAATAATTATAATTCCCACAGTTGTTTAGGATTGGTTTTATATTTAAATGGATTCAATCTCACTGCAGTCTCTTTATTACAGATACTTTATTCTAAAGATCTTTGTATCTGTCCATCTCCAATAGGTTGAATTTCACCATCAAGCAAACTTGCTGAGAAATGCCCATGGCTCCTGTGTTATTTGAGTTATATTTTTGGGTTACACTTTCCTTCTGAACTTACACACAGTGCTTCCTTATTTTCTAGCATTTAATGTTCCAGAAGCAACCTGCCATCTTTTTCCCTGTGAAGATGATCTATACCCCCCACTCCCTACTCTGGTTTTGGTTTTGGTTTTGGTTTGCCTGATTCTAAAGGGTTGTTTTTTTTGTTTTTTTGTTTTTTTTTTTTTAAGTTTAAAAATATAACTGGATTTATTTTAGAGTTGAGTGTTTTGTTTCAAAATTTCCTAGAACACAGTGTGCTCTTTTTGATCTGCATATACAGTTGTTAATCCATTTCCAGAAAATTTTCTTATAATTTTACCTTTGGATGCATCTTCTGTTTCATTCTCTGAATTCTATTTAAACACATTACCCTTGTACTGTATAATTTTTGTATTTCATTTCTGTTAGCTTTTGCCTAATAGTTTTACTCTGGTTTTTATTTTTGAAGGCACTGTGATGATCTTATCTCTTTTCTGTGTTAACTAATGGGACTTTCAGCATTGTCTGTTGTGTTCCTTGTTTCAATTAAATTATCTCATTTCATTCTGTTTTATCAACTAGTCTTTGGTCTCTTTTAAAATTTTGAGTTTCTTAAGTTGTTTTTATGGCATGAAGCAATTAATTGTATTGGTTGTATTCTGTTCTTAGTTATGTTTTTCTTATAGCTTGGTTTCTTTCTTTGGCTTTTGCATACATATTCTTTGCTGTAATATGTTTATGTAGTGTCCATGCCATTTCTTTCTACCTTGCTCAAGCTTGGGTGGCTCTGACCAGCCTTCTTTACTCCAATATGATACAGCTAACTTGATCCTCTTCCTAGAATACTTTGAAAGCAATTCTTTCTTTTTTCTTCCTCAAGCTGGGGATGATATTTCATTCTCTCCACTTTCATGTCACAGAAGGAAATGGCAAGGGAGAGAAAACTCAGCATTCTGAGAATATTCAGGCACTGCTGTTTCTCCTAAAAGAGTGTTAAATGCCATGAAACAGAGTTCCTCTCCCTTATCTGGCAGAGGGTGTGCCATTCTAGAGGTTTGGGGTCACTTTTACAATTTAATAAATAGTTCTGGAGCCTTCACTTCTGAACGAACATCAGCACCATTTCTACCTTTCCTGGTTTTACTTGTTTCTCCTCAGTGGTTTCCATTATATCTCAGAAAAATGAACCAGGTAGGCATATCTATTCTGCCCTCTTTCCAAATTTTTGGGTACAGTGAAGACCTGCCATTCCCTTACATGTTCTTTCTGCCCCAGTGAACACCAAACCTCTTGCAGGAAGCTGCTGCCTTATTTTCTTCTTGTCTCTATACCTCCACAAATTATTTTTCCTGTGCCTAGAATTTCTTTCTCTCCCTCTCTCTGTCCTCTCCTTTGCTGTTGCCTTTATTTATTTATTTATTTTTTGCGGTACGTGGGCCTCACTGTTGTGGCCTCTCCCGTTGCGGAGCACAGGCTCCGGACGCTCAGGCTCAGCGGCCATGGCTCACGGGCCCAGCCTCTCTGCGGCATGTGGGATCTTCCCAGACCGGGGCACGAACCTGTGTCCCCTGCATCGGCAGGCGGACTCTCAACCACTGCGCCACCAGGGAAGCCCTGAGATATAAATTTTGATTGCTGTGTGAATTAGACTAGTAATGACCGAACTTGATTCAAGTCTTCTTTTTTGGGTTATGGAGACAGCCTAAGATCAACGTGGGTAAATATTTTGAGTAAGCCAGTTTCTCAATGATATCTGGAGCAATTTTTTCCCAATAGTATAAACAATACTTGAGACTCTTATCTTTTCTGATAGTTTAATATGTCTTTAAGTGATCCACCTAACATTATAACCCAGGAACACTTGTTTTTAGATGTCATTTTGAGGTCCCTTTAGGATAAAACTAAGCAAGACTGATGCATAACATCACTTCATTGTTATGCTTTGGTTGTCAAATAATGTGCACATGATATTCAACCCACTATTTATATTTCAATTTTCAGGATCCAGTAAGGTTCATCAGTGGCTTTCATTTCTCAAGAACTTCCTCATACTGATCCTAGAGTATTATTTACAGCAGTAGTTTCTGCTGACTAATAACTCTGCTGTCAGTAACAGATACCATGAAGATGAACTTGCAAGCCTTTACATAGCCTGTGTATTGCTTGTGTAGTAAAATGCTATTTGGTGTCATTCAAGTGAATTTCCATTTGGAGATACGATTTTTAAACTTTCTATTAATTCACCTTACTAGTTAAAGACTATTTCTGTCTTTTATTAAAAGGGTCTCGTGCTCTTTTATGTTGTTGTGTACAATGTACTAAATAATTTTTGGCTTGTTAGTTTAACCATTTTTGGAATTAAAAAAATAAGAATAATATTTGGAACTAAATATTTAAGAAACAATTTGGAACTAAATAAACCTGCTGGGATGTAAAAACAGCTCATTTCTTCAATTTCTGTCACTAGGCTTCCATATAGATGTCATATTACTCATTCTGAATGTGTCATTTGCTGCTCGAATCTGATTTATGTATCTGTGGAAGTTGGGCATGTTCCCATTGCAGCCATGAATAATTAAAGTTTTGAAAATTTAGCCAGTAGCATCAAGTAGTTTGGTCATATAAGTAAGGGTAAAAGAGACTTTGAGACAAATAAGCTTTTTTATGATCACATTAAATATGTATGTTGCAATATAAAATATCTCAAGGGTTTACAATGTACATACACATGGCCCTGAAGATGTCATTTTATATAGTACAAAACCTCATAAACTGTTCATCTGACCAAAGACTATCCATCTTCCTTCTGTGGTTGAGGGAGAGAACTGAGTGTAAGGCCATGTCTAATGTAAACAGTTTTTTCCTCAAGGCATAGTTCTCTGAAATAGTTCACCTTAATGGCTGCCCTTATTTATATAGTCACTGTACTTTTTTTGATGAATCATGATGACACTGAGAGACGCTCTGAGAAGGATGAGGACATTATGGCAGAGCGATTTAACAAATGTAGAAACTTCTGCTCCATCACGGAATTGGTGCAGGATCAGGCTATGTCCACATACTCAGACCAGACCAATCTGCATGTTTAGATTAACTTGTCCAGTGAAATTGGAAATTCACCCTATCCCAACGTGTTAAGACAAAAAACACCCCTTTTGAAATAATCCAGAAAGATTGCTTTCTTTGTGTGTTTAGACAGAGCCTTGGCCTGTCAAGGATATCAAACACTGTTCTCATTTCTTTATAGCAATCTATGCATAAGAATGTTCTATGGGTATTTTATTTTCTAAATGAGTTAAAATTTGACTCAACAACTATTCAGTAGTGCTACTTTTAATTAGGCTTAAATTAAGAATTTTAGTTATAGATAATAGGTAAAAAGTGTCAAAATTGATTTGTGTCCCAAAGATACCTGTTACTTCTCATTGTAAAATTAAAATCACCTGAAACAGGACAATGTTCATTTGTCTGATTTAGCTGAACTGTGAGAAGGGGGTTAAAAAAATAAAGGCCATCACTTTTTCCTACAAGCTGGGTTGATTTTTCCCTAATCCTGTGGTGAGCCTCATTCTATAATTATTCATAGTTGGGGATATAAAGTAAGAATATAAAGTTGGAAAAAGAAAAGGATAATTATGTACTATATCTATAAGAAAATATAAGAGGAAGAGTGTTTATCTATGGATTCTTTTTCTAAATAATATCTGATGACCAACTTGACTGGTTAATTACCCTTCCCCCACCCCCCAGCCCCAGTCCCAGCAACTTAGTTGGCTAAACTTGAACAATTGTTTTGCTACACAGACATTTTCTATAAGAAAGTTAATGTTGGAGGGGAAAAAATGTGACTCCAGTCTATTTTAATACTTTTATAAACACATATATGTGTTTATAAACAATGTATAGAATTGTTTTGCCTGTTTTGAATGTAGAAAAATGGTATACATATTTACTTTTTTCATCAATTTTATGTTTTTAAGATTTATCCTTGTTGTTATATATTACTTTTACTCTTTCTCAAAGAAAGGGTTAAAAAAAAGAAGAGTCAGTGCTTTTTTCCAGAAACTGATGTGCCAAAATTCCTCTGTATCATTCAGACAGTCATTTTCTTATTGTCTGTGCAGTAAAACAACTGCTAAGTTCATTTAACTCATTGGGGAAAACAGTCAAATTGGTTGGAAAAAGTAGATAAAAGGCTGCAGCAGAGTTTGGCATTCTGTACTCAGGGCAAGTCTAACGGCTCCTGCCTATTCCCACTTCTCCAGGATCTTGAGTTTGCTGCTTCTTCTAACCTCCTCTTTGGGTTCCATAACTCACCACCTGCTATATCCTCATCTGTTCCTCTCCTTCCTTCCTTGATGGGCATTTTGGTTTAGACTAACTTTAGTCTCATCACCAAGGCAAGAGTTATTTTTCTTTTTATTCTGGGACTCAGAATAGGAATAGGAGTAGTTGGGGAACCAGTGGAGGTTAAGACTCCCAGGCATCCTCTGACTGTACTATTCCCACCCCTTCCCTGCTTTTGCATTCTTACCCCAGTTGTAAGTATCGGTCACCTAGAGTCATGCAGTCATTGCTGGTGAAGTAGTTTGGATAAGGGTAGCCTAATATTTCTGTCTTTTCTATCAATTCCTTGATGTATTCTTTTTTTTTTTTTACATCTTTATTGGAGTATAATTGCTTTACAATGGTGTGTTAGTTTCTGCTGTATAACAAAGTGAATCAGTTATACATATACATATGTTCCCATATCTACTTTAAGTGAACACTTTTGCTTGTGAAAATCAAACCAAGAGAAAGAAAGAAACAGATGACTTCAATTAGGTGTGTGTAAGGCACCTAAAACAGTGCTTGGCACATAGAAAGCTGTTAAGAAGTGGTGGTTATTGTGGAGATCTAAATACAATGAAATGGTAGAGTTTATTTTCAAGTTTTGTTCATTTTTATAAAACCAGGAAAATGTGTGTTTTTTTGCTGTTTAGGCTAAGAAAGAACAGGGTACTGCTTTCTGAGTCACTGCTCTTTTCCGCATTGTTGGAGGCAAACGGGAGGCCTGAGAGCACTGCAACACTAGAGGCAGGGCAAAAAGCGAGGAAGGAAGCTGATGTCACCTCTACAGATATACAGCAGGCCCATGACAAAGAGCAGGTCCATGACTGATGGCAGCTGCTATTTTGAGAAGAAAAAACGTTGCCGGGAAAGAGAATTATATAAGGAAAAGTTTTTCTTTGTTTTCTTTTCAAAAATGTGTGAGGGATAGAAAAAGCACTGTAAATATAATATATTTAACTCATATTCTATGATTTATTCTTTAAAGAACAAATATCATCTGAGGCCAGGTATAAAAAAAGAATTAATTTCCATAACTATCACAAAATTTTTTTATAATTGCATACTTTCCAAGTGACCTTTAAGCTATGATAATGTTTGAAGTTGGCTTTCCCAATGGATAAGTTGCAATTATAAGGTAATAGTTAAAATAGCTCAGGTCACAAGTGGAATAATTGAATATCATTAACAATGACATTTGATTATGTTTCTTCATTTTTTTCCGATGATATGCCAGGTTCCTTGTGAAATCAAAGACCATGGGGATTCATTATTGCTAGTGTTGATGGTATTGCAATTTTATAACCATCTAATAAATTAGCATTTAATACTGAGAGATTTCATCTTAAACTAAAAGGTTGCTTTTGTTTTAAAGAAGACTTTTGCAAGGAGGTGCAAAAGAAACCATTCAGAAAATTCAGGAGATAAAAACCCTATCCAAGCAAGTGAATCTTGGATTTTTGTAATCGTTTGGTTTGTCACAGTATCATTCATGGTTAAAAAAAGAGGTGGGGGCAACTAAATGTCAAAAATCACTGAGTCAAAATTCTCTTGACTTTTGTTTTGTACTCTTCTGTTTCCAGTTTTTGGTTTTTTTTCCACACAATTCTTTCTCCATCCTGGTTAGCCTTGTTCTTCTTTAGCTCATTTCCCACGCTAAGAGAATCCATAAATATAAAGTTCTATATATAGTCAGAATTCTCTCAGAAATGCAGATTTGCATGACTGTCAAAGAAAAAACATATTTATCACATTTTTCTCATTTGATTCAATGATTATTTTATTAGGTCAGGCTGGTTTGGGTTAGGACCTTCACAGCCTGAGTTTTTTGTTTTAAATATTCCTTAAATTATCATGTAGACATTTATTATTGGAATTCCAGATTTTGGCTTTCCCACCAACCAGAGTCTATTTTGGGGGGCTTGGAGGCCTTGTTTCTATTTAAAATGAAGGGAACATGTGAATCTGGTTCAAATGGCTAGTGTGTGTGTGCATGTGTGAGTTTGTGTATATACACATATAACTGCTTTCAGCACTATATACACCAGCATCTTGGTATAATGGAGGTTTTGGAGTTCATCCTTGATGAAACATAAAATTTCTGACTTTAAAATGGAGGCAACTGCAGAATGCTTTGCATTATTGTTAAATCTAATATTTAATATAAAGCCATGTATTTCTCAGTCTCTTACTACATACTTCTAATTCATTTTCTTTCAGAAAAAAATAAAGAAAAAAGTGTATCATCAAATATGTGGATGAATATATAATGCAACATTTTACATTTTAGTTATTGACATTTAGTCCTCTGAAAAGCCTGATTAATTTGCTAATAAATGAAAATGGTTTGTTTCCAAAACAGCTACAACACTGCATTTCACTGATACGGCTTCATGCTTTTCTTATCAAGAGCAAGATATTAGGAGGATTTATACTGCATATGGAAATGTCAGCTATGGTGTTCTGATGTCTCAATGAATGTTTACTACCCTAATCATTATTCAATAGTTGCTTTCAGTTTAGGATTACATCTTTAATATCACCAGAAAAATTTAGACAAAACTTGACAAATCTGGTAGTAACTCCTTATGGTTCTTTTGGGGGTGTAGGGCTTGATTTATTTGCATACTTATCTAATGGTCAACATTTTTTATTTTTATGACAGATAGATTTACTGCTATAATTTAGTTTGACTACTATATTCAAACCAGTTAATTATGCTGATTTAAAGATACATTTTAAAAGAGACTATAAAGTTAACTATGTTTATAGCAGCATGAAACCACATTCTCTAGCATGTTGTTGTTTGACCTTGAGTTACTAACACCAAATAAAGGTGAGGGTGATTCTGAAGTAAAAGCATAACAGGTGATATGAATGGCAAAGCTGGCTACTCATGGATGTCTCAAAAGCATTTATATCTACATCAGTGGGTATTTTTTGAGGCAGCTGAAGGCTGGGCCTACAGGACCAGAATAGGTGCACTTGGTTGTGGTAACATGATCCTTATAGTCGCTTTTAAATATCTCTACAGTCCAACAGATACTTTCCCAAGATTTAGAAGGCATTAAAATATGAATTAGAATTTTTTTAAACTTTTTCATTTTAACCCCAATTCTTAAATATTTAGGGAGAAAGAGCTGTGACAAAGCGAGAGAGTGGCATGGACATATATACACTACCAAACGTAAAATAGATAGCTAGTGGGAAGCAGCCACATAGCACAGGGAAATCAGCTCGGTGCTTTGTGACCACATAGAGGGGTGGGTTAGGGAGGGTGGGAGGGAGACGCAAGAGGGAAGAGATATGGGAACAAATGTATATGTATAACTGATTCACTTTGTTATAAAGCAGAAACTAACACACCATTGTAAAGCAATTATACTCCAATAAAGATGTTAAAATAAATAAATAAAATTTAAAAGAAAAGAGAGAAAAAGATTGGCAAATGGAAGGAGAGACACAATTCAAATACTGGTTATTAATATGGTATTTCAAGTATATAGATAGTTTTCTGGAAATGAATATTCATAGTAATAATCTTCTTACATGATGGTAAAGTAATAGATCTATTTGAAACAAAAAGCATTTTTAATATTTTGCCAAAATTGTTATTATATGTCTATCATCTATCTATCATTTGTTGCTGAACCATTTGGATATAAGTTGCAGACATCATGACACTCCATCTCAAAATACTTTAGAATCCATGTTACATACCATAATGCCATTGTCACACCTAAGATGATCAATGGTAATTCAGTAGTATCAGTTAATGTACTTTTATATTCAAATTTCTGCAATTGTCCCCAGTATGTTTTTAAGAGCTGAAGCAAATGTTTTGATATAATATTTTGCCAAGTGAATCAAATTCTCATATCCATGTCATAATTATATTTTCTCAAAATAGTCATTGGCCATTGAATACGCTTGAGTTTCCATGGTCCCAAGCCACCAACTGAACCCACTAGAGTAATTTGCTGGAATGAGAAATGCTAACTGCCAAAACCAAACAATGTTAATCAGCAACCAGCCTGACTATGATTTCCAAGGTGCTAATCACTTGGAAAAATTGCCTCTCATTGGCTCAGTCTATAGATAATTACTAATTGAAAAGCAGCTAGAATAGTGAGAAGGTGTATTAGCATGTTAATAGTTCTTTGCACCCAGAGGAATGGATTATAAATTATGAAGCCTGCATTAGCCAGATGGACAGCATACTTAGCATGCTGGTATTACCTGGCATCCTGTGGTAGTTGAGGGTAAACAAAATGACCATAACCATTTTGGCATAGTTTGTCATTGCTCTTGGTGGTGAGAGATAGGGTTTTTTATTCTGTAGTTAGAGCACTAACTGAGAGTAATTCTGGATACTAATAAATAGCAAAGCATTTAGTCCTTTTGTACATTGGCTAAAATCTATCTTCATGCGCTTCAATTTCCTCCATCTGTAATAAATGAAATGGGAAGCTCATTTAATCTCTTTACATATCCGTTTCATCATCTGTAATATAAAGAAGCTGAATTAGAAATTCTCTAAGATCCTTTCCAGATTTGAGATTTTATCATACTGTGTAGATTCATGCCCAGTAACAGATCTGGAATGGGAGAAAAAGCAGGGTAAAAGCAAATATGTTTCACTAAATCAATATTTCCAAATGAAAACAACATATAAACAAATATACCAGGGGTGATTTTATGTTTCCCAAGTCATTCAGCCTGCCTTTTTGGCCTACTGTGTGGATACCCTTCTCAGATAAGTAGATGATTGTTTTGTTCTTTCCTAGAGCTGTTACTTCTACACAGGTACTGTGGAAATCCTGAGAAGGAGAGAGGAGAGATTCTCATCTCATCCCATCTGAGAGCCTGGAACACTCTATTGAGCTCAATAGGCAGAAGGGATGTTACTTTCAGATTTCCTTATTCAGTGGTTTCAATTGTACTAAAGGTAAAACAATTTGACAGAGTAAAATTTTTCTGCATTTGTGGCAATGAAGAGTCCAGTTTGTGTCACAAGAATCTTTTCTTCAATGAGTACGTGGCTTTGATGAGAAATATTTCTACTATTGAACATAATGATAATAACTAACATGAACTGAACACTTCTACTTGACAGGCACTGGGTTAAATGTTTTACAAGAATTATTAGTATATTATAGTTAATCCTCATAAAAAACACCATGGTATTGGACTGCCTCATACAATAGATTAAGAAACTAGAGCTTAGGAGTTTAGGCTACCCAACTAAGGTAAGAGGTGGAGCTGGAATTTAAATCTAGGGCAAGCTCAAAGTGCTCATAGCTGTTCCTGATGCTATATCTAAGGTTACAGATGGCTTGGGTCTGCTAAGCAATACTTACAGCTCCATGCCTCTGAAAAGAGACCTGGAAGTTTCAGAAAATTCTGAAAGTTTTCCTTTGTCTTCCCTGCTGGTTAATTACTCCTGTTGCCTGCAACATACACCTTGGTAGCTTCTTAACTTTCTAGGCAGATATTTGGCAGTTTTGTTGTAGAAGGGATTTAGGAATTGGGGGTTGGCTCCAAGGTCCACTCTAGTCAGGAATATCTTCAACTCACTTGCAACTCATAGCATACATGTGGGTTATGATTAGTATTTTAGTGCCAGCACTTAGTGTGATGCCCCTGACCTGTCACTTTGATGTTTAACAGTTAATAGGTGGCATTGATAAGGCATGTTAAAAAATCAAGTGTGTTGATGTGTTACTTCTGTAGAAGGTCCGTGCTTCTCTGTCACAATGAAATAAGAGACACCACTGCTTATGACCTTGGTTTGGTCAGTAGCTCAGTGTCATACTCCTGCCATGTTTTGTTGGCTCCCCAAAGTACCTTTCTCTCTACTCTAACAATGACTCATTAAACAGCATAACACTTAAAGAGCAGAATTCAGTTACAACTTACAGTTTTATTTGAGAAGGTTTTCTTCTTATCAATCAAAATTTAATCATATAAAAGAATGGAGGAATTTGAAAGATATTTAAATATCTATTTTGATAATAATTAGTGGTATGTCCATAAAATACATGGTACCTCACTGTTCATCTCAATTGAAGTACCCTGGTATCTGTCCCCAAAACAACTGATTCCATTGCTGTATATCACTGATAACCTGGTGTATTAGTTCAGATATTATAACAAAACACCATAGACTGGGTGGCTTAAATAACAGCAGTTTGTAGTTCTGGAGGCTGGGAAGTCTAAGATCAAGGTGCCAGCAGATCCAGAATCTGGTGAGAATCTGCTTTCTGGTTTGCAGTTGGTCTTCTTGTGTCCTCATGTGATGGAGAACAGAGGGAGAGGAAGCAAGTTCTCTTGTTTCTCTGCTTATCAGGGCACTAATCCCATCATGAGAACTCCACCCTCATGACCTAATTACCTCCCAAAGGTCCCATATCCTAAAACCATCCCACTGGGGGTTAGCATTTCAACATGTGATATGGAAGGGACACAAACATGCAGTTCATTAATCTGGTTAATAATTATTAGTAATAATAATGATAACTTCCATTTATCAAATACCTCCTTCATCCCAGGCCCTGGGCCAAATATTTTAAGAGTATTATTTCAGTTAATCTGCAAATAACCTGTTGAGATAAATACTAATATTAAGTTTTTAAAAATTCCTTTTTAAAAGGAAAAGTAATCAAAGCAGTTAAAACCTATGTTGAACAGTAAAGAACTTAAAATGAACAGCAATTTTGCACACTGTTTCTCTCTACTCCAAATTCCACTCCCTCTCCCCAGAAGCAACCTCTTTTAATGGTTTCTAATTACTTGAGTATTTATTTTCAAAACTTCAGACCTATGCTAATTCTTCTGCTTAATAAATTTAGTGGGCTCTATATTGTATTATTCCATTTATATGAAATATCCAGAACTGGCAAAGCAGTAGGTGTGAAGAGCAGATTAGTGATTGCCAGGGGCTGGGGTAGGGGACAATGGAGAGTGACTGACTGATTGCTTAGTGGGTATGGGGTTTCTCTTTGGGATGATGAAAATATTCTGAAAGTGGGTAGTGTGATGGTTGTGCACATTGTGAATATTGCTACTGAATTATACAATTTAAAATGGCTAAAACAGTGAGTTTTATGTTGTGTGAATTTTACCTCAATAAAAAAATTAGATGGCTCTCTGGTTAGAAAGTCACCTACGTTATCCTTTAACTTATCTATGTTTCATACCTATATTATTAGTTTAAATGCCTTCTATCGTCCTCTTTTTAGAGTTGAAGAAATTGAGGCAAGAGAAGTTAACCTTCCTAAGGTCTTATAAATAATAAATGCAGGATTTGACCTGAAGTACTGTAACTCCACAGACTGCACACGTAACCCCTGTTTACCATGTCCTTCCAAGATGGCACTTTTGGTGGCTGAAACTATATAAGTGAAAAGGAAGTTGACCTTTGATTAATCTTGCAGTTGTCTAGAGAAAATTTGTCTCATACATGAGAACTTTTACTTAAAAAAATGCTGTTGTATCATATCACCATGATCACCCCAATTACTGCATGTGAAAATAGGAGTCCACTAGTGGATTGAAGAAATGCCATTAAGGGAATTCCCTGGCAGTCCAGTGGTTGGGATACGGTGCTTTCAGTGCCAGGGCCAGGGTTCGATCCTTGGTCGGGGAACTAAGGTCCTGCAAGATGAGTGGCACGGCCTATAAATAAATTAATTAAAGTAAAAAAAATGCCATTAAATTGATTGAGGAGCTAATTAAAGTAGAACCAATCCGGTTTGGTGCATGAAAGGTTATGGTAGCTTCCTTCTAATGTCTGTTTAAAGAATTGATTTGAGAATTAAGCAGTTACAGCTTTCTGTTACATTTATGCATGCCCCTTGACTGCTAATAGTGTGAGTCAACTGCATTCCATTAGCGATCTTAGCAGCAAAGCTAAGATGTGTAATTGATTGTTGGTGTTGAGTGAATATGTCTAATAAGCAGCTGGAAGTGAAGTTTCCAAAAGTGATAGAAATAGCCTCCTTTTATCATTGCAAGGAAGGGCAGGGGAGAAGAGAACCCCCTTCCCTCCCAGGGCATGCAGCAGTTCTAGGAAATAGTTTTCACTGTTGCCAAAGGTCCAGAATGCTTAAGCAAGGAGTGGAAATGGTATCTCAAAAGGAAATGTGTTTTCCAAAAAGGTAACACAGCCCTGTTTATATACAGGGTTATAGCCCTGTTTCGTTCTGTTTCAATGTATATATTTTTAACATTCAGGAATTCAACAAGCAAACATTTATTAAGCATTTGACTCCGACGGTGAAACCACTGAGATAGGTTTTGTGGGGACAAGGGTGTGGAACACATATCTACCCTTGAGAAGTTTATAGTCAATTGGATTGGCAGGCAAGATGTACATACAGTGTGGAACTCCTAGGATTCTTTGATTCAGGATAGAGTTAATCAAGCTCTATTCTCTGTAATGCAGGTGACAGCACTAAAAGAATCTAGAAACATTTTTTTTCTTTTGCTCTTAGTGCATAAAATACTGTCTTGTTTTTTCCCCAGTTTAAACAAAATACCTCTCCTCACCACATCTCTTCTTACAAATATACCTTTTGAAAAGAGTGTGGCATGATTTTTGGGAGTATGGGCATAGATGGTTTTGAGTCCAGTTTCTGTCTTTCACTAACTCCTGAACCTTGGCTGAATTACTTAATAACTTCATTAAACCTCAGCTTTCTTATTTGTAAATTGAAGAAAATAATGATAATTACCTTACAGAGTTTTTGTGAGGATAGAGGAGATAATGTAAAGCATCTAGAAAATTGCCTAATATATGACAGACACTCAGTGATAGCTTTTATTATTGTTATTAATAATAACATCGAAGAAATTCTTAAAAATGAATTATTCCTAAAGCTAGCTCCCAAACTCAGCAATTGATATCATTTTAGTGTATCCCAGTCTTTGAATATATATAAAATTTATTAACAAACATAATTATAATTTGTCCATTAGCTCAAAATGTTGATCTTTGCCAATGGCAAAGGTTCCATCTAATGTACTTCCTCAACCCCTTGTGCACAGTGGGAATCTAATATTATTTGTTGACAAAATAAGTCCTCTCTTGACTCTGTCTTCCTTGGTTACCTTTAGCTCTCTCCTGCCTTTCACAAATAAACTTCCTGAGGGGTTACCTGCATCTCGGAACTCCCAGATGGTCCACAAACCACTGTGACTGAACTTTGGTGCCCACCACTTCTCTAAGCCGCACTTACCTAGGTCAGCATGACTTCCTAACTCCCACTTCCAACAGACACTTTCAGTCCTTACCTTCTTATTGACCTTGGAGGTGCTTGGGTGCTGTTAACTGCCCCCTCCTCCTGGAGATACACACTCTGGGTTTTCCTGTCACTTCTCCTTCCTGTCTTACCTTCTCTAGGGTCTTCTCTAGCTTTACAGTCCAAGTGATTTGTATGTGATGAATCGTGTTCCACCAAAATTCATATATTGAAATCCTAACCCCCAGTGGCTCAGGATGTGACTGTGTTTGGAGATAGGGCCTTTAAAAAAAGTAGTTAAATTAAAATGAGGTCATATGGGTGTACCCTAATCCAGTCTGACTGTTGTCCTTTTAAGAAGAGATTAGGACACAAGCACGGAGGGAAGACCAGGCAAAGATATAGGGAGAAGGCGGCTCTCCACAAGCCAAGCAGAGACCTCAGAAGATAGCAACCCTGCTGTCATCTTGTTCTTGGACTTCTAGTGTCCAAAACCGTGAGAAACATTTCTGTTTTTAAGCCTCCCAGTCTATGGTATTCTGTTATGACAGCCTTAGCAGACTAATACAGCGATCTTCCAGACAGTGAATCTGATTGTGTCACACCCCAGTTTAAAACTCTCAAGTGTCCTGTTCTAAGCTACAGATCAATACTTGTATTCTTGTAGTAGCTCACTTGGCATTCC
>NW_006792683.1:774720-779651 GCF_000442215.2 Lipotes vexillifer
CATTCCTGACTTGAGCCCTGATTTCCCACGTCTCACCACATGCCATCCATCTTAGTGCTCCGGCCATCTTGCACTGCTTCCTGGGTACTCATGGCTCCTTCGGTCTGGCACACTCCTGCTCCCCCCTTCCGCCACACCTTCTCTTGGCTAACTTTGGGACCCTTCAAGTGTCAACTTCCTCTTGAGTCTCGCTGTGCTCTCCTAGCCCTAGTCCCTGCATTTACTGCCATCCAGCACCTATCAGACTGCTGTAATTGCCTGGTTACTTGTTTGTTTCTCCTTGTGGCATGTACACCTACCCCCAGCCTCTTCCTGCCCTAAGTTCCTTGACGGCAGGGAAAACATTCCCTTCACTTGTAACACCAGAGACTGACAGAGTACCTGGCATATAGTAGGGTCTTAAGATTTGTTGGATGAATGAGAGCCCATTGCTTAGCAGAAGAGAAAAAACATTTTCCTGATTCTGATGGTTAGCTTAATAACATTGGATAAGAATATTAAAGTTACTTCAGTTCTGTAGATCTGGCTTTGAAACTTGTCCAGTCTTCTGTACTCCAATTCTTGGAGTATAAATATTCCACTTTGCCTACTTCTGTTGGTAAATTTCTCAGCCTCAGAACTCTTTGTTCTGTGAAGTACCCATGGCTGGACAAAAAAATTCAAAACAGACAGCATTTCAGTGTGAAATAGTATTTTATTATATTTTATCCTCCTTCTATCCATCCCTCCTTCCCTCCCTCCCTCCCTCCCTCCCTTCCTTTCTTCCTTCCTTCCTTCCTTCCTCCCTCTTTATTTTTGGTCTATGTAAAACCAGTTAAAAAAAATTCAAAATGTGCCATTTTGGAGATGATTAATTTACCTTTTGAAACTACATAAATGGGGACACATTAGAAAAATGAGTCCAAAAAGTTTGGTCTTCATATGGTAAATTTAATTGGTATTTCTAGCACTGGAGGAGTCATTAACCAGTATTGCTGGCTTAGAATTTTTTTTTCTTTTTTGCTGATGAAAGAGAGTGGGTGAATTTGTGCTTAACAAAACTCTGAAAGAGTTCCTGTGTGGACACCAATTCTACAAAAGTACTTGGAACCCAGGATATATAACTCTTTCAAAACCTTGGCATTAGAAGTTTGGCATTGTACACCCTTCAAAGGGGAAGAAGGCTATGCATTAGGAATAGCTGCCTGGCTCTAAATAAATAGTTTTGGTTCTGGAAATGAGCCAGAATGAGAAAAAATTTCATCTGCTGATGATTAACATGTTTATTGTTAAAGCTGATTTTCTGTTACAGCAAAGATATAGCTGAGAGTTTCTGAATATATATATATATATATATATATATATATACATATACACACATACCTCCAGGCACAGTCAACATTTAAATTTTTTAAAGCATCCCACACACTGAGGATATTTATAAGAATTGAACTAAAGAGAACCAAAATTGGAACTTAGCAAAAATATGCAGATTACCGGAATATTTAAAAATTTTAAATATAAAGAATGGAGATCCCCAAGTAAACTCCATGGTATCACAAGTTACTCTGCCTTTTTTTGAAATAATAATAAAGGAAATCAGGGAAAATCAAACCACTCTCTTGAAATTAAAAACAAAAACCAAAACACCAACCTCTCAAAAATACCCTTCTATGTAATTAAAAAGAAATCTGCCTAGCTGAATTTTCTTTGATTTATTTTGTTGACCACGCTTGACTTATGGTACCTGTAAAAATTGACATGCTTTGGTGTCTGTGTATTCCCAGAGCAGAATTGTATCAGAGCCTGACACTAAAGCACTCTGTAGTTACTGTTGTCAAATGCTGAATCTCGTTTTAGCACTGATAAGAGGCCCCTAGTATTAAAACACTGGGCTTATAGATGATAGAAGAAAAATGTATTTTGTGGTAGAACATGACTTGCTTACTATGGAAGTATCTCCAGCTGCCTAGAAACGTTGCCTAGCAACCCTGGAAATACAGAAAACCTAATATCCTCTTCAAGTTGCTTGTGGGTAAAGGGATTATTAAAAATATCAGTTAGAAAAGAAGGACCACAGAGTTTGTTCTTGGGCACCATAACAACTAATACTTTCTACTTTGATAGTGCCTCTGTGCCCATTTTCCACACAATTTCCAGTGCTTTGCCTGTGTTTGCCCATGAATGCTCTAGTTGATAAGTCTCAATAATGCAGAAAAGAGAGTGATTTGCAAAGGTCATGCCCTTGCCATAAGAGGATTTGGCTCCTTTCCCCCAGCCCTCTGACTCCAGGCAGCTCTCTGCTTTGGTGGGTAGCAGCCAGCCAGCAACAGCCTCCAGCTTTGATTGCTGCCTGTTGCCCCAGCTGCCAGCTTCCTTCAGACCCAGCAATTTCTGGGAGGATTGCATGATTTGTCGTTGGCTGCACTGTCTGCTGGTTGGCCAAGGCTGTGGGCAGCTTGTTTCTGGAAGAGCACCCTAACCTCCTGCCCTCTGGTCTGATGCCTTTGTTTCTGCCCCACACGTTCCATTCAAGTGATGGCACAAAGCTCTGAAAGGTGATTGCCTCTACAGCAGGCAGATATGTGCTGTGTTGTAAGCAGAGCAGAAGGGCTGAACGGGCTCTGGCTTTACTCTATTCAGAGTCCCTGTTTTGTTCACAGGATTAGAAAATTGTTTAGCTGGACAAATATATCGATGGACTTTTTTTTGCGTGACAGAAAGTAAGTCTTCCTACATTAATTTGAACAAATGAGTTGTTTCCACGCTGAAATTGAGTACAGCTTTGAGTGTGAATGTATTCTCCTGGTCAGCTTTCAAAAGCCCATTTCCACTAGAATTGGAACTACTCTTAATAATTGTAATAGCACTGGCAATAATAAAGATAGCACCTTAAATGTCCATATTACTGCAGTCTATAGAAGACTTGGATGTCTGTGTTCTCATAAGATCTGCATAACTGTCTTTGAGAGGGGCAGTGTTATCTCTTTTATAGCAGTATAAGGGATGCTCAAAGAGGTAAGATGGCTTGTTCAAGGTCATTAGCTTGTAAGTGGAAGGAATGTTCTTGAACCTGAGTTTTCTGGCTTCCAGTCCAGTGTGATTGTTAATATTAACAGGTGTTTGGGTTAATAGACAGGAGGCCTGTCTAAAGGAGAAAGTGCAGAAGTGAGCAGTATAAAGACCCCCTGGACTGGAATCTCCTGCATGATTAGGGGGAAATCACAAGCTCTGTGGACATGGATTTCCCCATCTGTTATATTAGGAGTTGAGCTAAATTATCTCCGGATCTTAAAATTCTTAATAAAGAATGAAAGTGCTACTTCATGCAAAGTTTACATAGCACTTCTATATCTTTCAACTTGGTAATTGTCCAGTATGGTCGTTGAAGAGGTGCTGTGCATACTTCACAGGCTGCTGAATTTCAATTCCACAGAAATCATCAGTCATTCCCCCTTCTGGGCTGGATGCTTGCATCTCTGTCAGTGAGAGTCACCAGACCTTGAATGTGAACACTCAAGGAAGATGGTATTCCCGTCAGTGTTGCTGGATAGGGTACAGATCTGCAGTACTTTGAGCCTTGTTCAGACTGGCTTCTCAGTCTTTCTTTACTCATTTAATTTCTTTCACTTTCTTTGACTCCCCAGCCCCCATAAGCCATACCCTTACTCATCCATGAATAACTTCTTTCTTGCATGCTTCCTCTGGAACAAGTGCCACAAAGAGGTCCCTTGGAAGGACTTGAGTTTCTATATTCTTATAATCTCTGTGCGTGGCTGTTTACATAGAAACTGTCAGAGCCAGAAAGAGAGAAGTAGGCAAGTTATGATGGACAGAGCCCTACTTCTCTGCCATTGTTTGGGTTTAACCACGTCATGTTTGGTTTCACTCAAAATCCTCATGCCTTGCAGGGTTGAGCTGGCTGTTCACAAACACTGGAGTGTTAGTCTTTTTCTGTCTGCTCAGCAACATAAAAGCATGATCCAGAATATGTTCTCACAGTGCCTTTAGGCTGTCCTGGTGGATGGGGGCTGTATGGGGAAGGGTACTGAGGGACTGGGACACATTGCATATTTTCTTCCTTTGGAGTATCCCAGTGAGGAATCATTTAAGAGAGGAATATGCTTAATTTAGCTTAGCCCACAATTACTCTTTTTTTTCTGTTCTTTTTCTTTTCTTAGTTCCAGCATGTGGGATCTAGTTCCCTGACCAGGGATTGAACCTGGGCCCCCTGTGTTGGGAGTGCAGAGTCTTAACCACTGGACCACCAGGGAAGTCCCAACCCACAGTTATTCTATCATCGAATGCTTAGTAACACAGTAACAATCTGTAGAATTCTCTGGGAAATGTAGCTGAAGAACCAAGGAGTTTGTCATTTAACTGGTAGATTAACCATAATTTTTACTCCTATTCTTCCCTCTTTGGATCCACTACTGGGCATTTGCTCCTGTGTTAGAGGAAGCATGGAAGAAAGGTCCCTTTGTTAGGAAGGGCTAACAGGTCTTTCAATTTCCTTCTGATTTCAGGATGCATTTTTTATCTCACCCTGACATTGTAGGCCATGTCTTGTGTTGTACTAACTACCTTTCCAGCCATCACCCCTCCTGTGTTCCTGAACATTCTCTCTGCTCTGGCCACCTGCTGCTTCATGTGCTGCATGCTTTCTCAACTTTATGACTTGCCTCATCCTGTTCCCCATGCTTAGAATGCTCCTTATTTTCATCTCTCTCTTTTATGAAGCCTTTCTTGATTGACACCTCCTCTTCTCCCTGCTTAATTAATTTATTATTTTTTTGAATCTTTGAATTTTATTTTATTTTTTTATACAGCAGGTTCTTAATAGTTATCTATTTTATACATACGAGTGTATACATGTCAATCGCAATCTCCCAATTCATCACACCAGCCCCCCCAACCCCCGCCACTTTCCCCCCTTGGGGTACATATCTTTG
>NW_006792683.1:779938-784260 GCF_000442215.2 Lipotes vexillifer
TCTCTTGATGGGCATTTAGGTTGCTTCCATGACCTGGCTATTGTAAATAGTGCTGCAATGAACATTGGGGTGCATGTGTCTTTTTGAATTATGGTTTTCTCTGGGTATATGCCCAGTAGTGGGATTGCTGGGTCATATGGTAATTCTATTTTTAGTTTTTTAAGGAACCTCCGTACTTTCTCCATAGTGGCTGTATCAATTTACATTCCCACCAACAGTGCAAGAGGGTTCCCTTTTCTCCACACCCTCTCTAGCATTTGTTGTTTGTAGATTTTCTGATGATGCCCATTCTAACTGGTGTGAGGTGATACCTCATTGTAGTTTTGATTTGCATTTCTCTAATAATTATTGATGTTGAGCAGCTTTTCATGTGCTTCTTGGCCATCTGTATGTCTTCTTTGGAGAAATGTCTGTTTAGGTCTTCTGCCCATTTTTTGATTGGGTTGTTTGGTTTTTTAATATTGAGCTGCATGAGCTGTTTATATATTTTGGAAATTAATCCTTTGTCCGTTGATTCGTTTGCAAATATTTTCTCCCATTTTCTCCCAACAAAAGAGTTGTCTTTTCATCTTGCTTGTAGTTTCCTTTGCTTTGCAAAAGCTTTTAATTTTCATTAGGTCCCATTTGTTTATTTTTGTTTTTATTTCCATTATTCTAGGAGGTGGGTCAAAAAAGATCTTGCTGTAATTTATGTCAGAGTATTCTTCCTATGTTTTCCTCTAAGAGTTTTATAGTGCCCAGTCTTACATTTAGTTCTCTAATCCATTTTGATTTTATTTTTGTGTATGGTGTTAGGGAGTGTTCTAATTTCATTCTTTTACATGTAGCTGTCCAGTTTTCCCAGCACCACTTATTGAAGAGACTGTCTTTTCTCCACTGTATATCCTTTCCTCCTTTGTCATAGATTAGTTGACCATAGGTGTGTGAGTTTATCTCTGGGCTTTCTATCCTGTTCCATTGATCTTTATTTCTGTTTTTGTGCCAGTACCATATTGTCTTGATTACTGTAGCTTTGTAGTATAGTCTGAAGTCAGGGAGTCTGATTCTTCCAGCTCATTTTTTTCCCCTCAAGACTGCTTTTGCTATTTGGGGTCTTTTGTGTCTCCCTAAAAATTTTAAGATTTTTTTGTTCTAGTTGTGTAAAAAATGCCACTGGTAATTTGATAGAGATTGCATTGAATCTTTAGATTGTTTTGGGTAGTATAGTCATTTTCACAATATTGAGTCTTCCAATCCAAGAACATGGTATACCTCTCCATCTGTTTGTGTCACCTTTGATTTCTTTCATCAGTGTCTTACAGTTTTCTGAGTACGGGTCTTTTACCTCCTTAGGTAGGTTTATTCCTAAGTATTTTATCCTTTTTGTTGCAATGGTGAAGGGGATTGTTTCCTTAATTTCTCTTGCATAGGAATGCAAGAGATTTCTGTGCATTAATTTTGTATCCTGTAACTTTACCAGATTCATTGATCAGTTTTAGTAGTTTTCTGTTGACATCTTTAGGATTCTCTATGTATAGTATCATGTCATCTGCCAACAGTGACAGTTTTATTTCCTCTTTTACAATTTATATTCCTTTTATTTCTTTTTCTTCTCTGATTGCCGTGGCTAGGACTTCCAAAACTATGTTGAATAATAGTGGCGAGAGTAGACATCCTTGTCTTGTTCCTGATCTTAGAGGAGATGCTTTCAGTTTTTCACCATTGAGAATGATGTTTGCTGTGGGTTTGTCATATATGGTCTTTATTATGTTGAGGTAGGTTCTCTCTAAGACCACTTTCTGGAGGGTTTTTATCATAAATGGATGTTGAATTTTGTCAAAAGCTATTTCTGAATCTATTGAGATGATCATATGATTTTTCTTTTTCAATTTGTTAATATGGTGTATCACATTGATTGATTTGCGTATATTGAAGAATCCTTGCATCCCTGGGATAAGTCCCACTTGATCATGGTGTATGATCCTTTTAATGTGTTGTTGGATTCTGTTTGCTAGTATTTTGTTGAGGATTTTTGCGTCTGTATTCATCAGTGATATTGGTCTGTAATTTTATTTTTTTGTAGTATCTTTGTCTGGTTTTGGTATCAGGGTGATGGTGGCCTCATAGAATGAGTTTGGAAGTTTTCCTTCCTCTGCAGTTTTTTGGAAGAGTTTGAGAAGGATGGGTGTTAGCTCTTCTCTAAAAGTTTGATAGAATTCACCTGTGAAGCCATCTGGTTCTGGACTTTTGTTGGAAGATTTTAAATCACAGTTTCAATTTATTACTTGTGATTAGTCTGTTCATATTTTCTGTTTCTTCCTGGTTCAGTCTTGGGAGGTTATACCTTTGTAAGAATTTGTCCATTTCCTCCAGGTTGTTCAGTTTATTGGCATAGAGTTGCTTGTAGTAGTCTCTTGTGATGCCTTGTATTCTCCCTGCTTAATTAACCAATGAATTCATTCAACACATGCTAACTGAATGCTTATTGTGTGAAAGACTAGGTTGAGCCTTCATGATACAGCAATAATGAAGAAAGACCTGGTCTCTGTTACCACAGAGATGTGGTTCTCCATCTTTGGAACCCTATCTCACTTTGCTTACATTGCCCTTACAGCAAGTGCTTTTACTTATTGCCTGTTTTTATAATTTTATTTTGAAACAATTTCAAATTTATAGTAAAGTTAAATAGTACAAATGGCTTACATGTTTCCTTCACCCAAAGACTCTGTTTTAGTTGCCGTCATAGCAACAGGATACAATCTAAGACTTATTTTACACCTAGTCTTTATTTTGCTCAGCATTCCAACCCAGAACAATTCCTTGGTCTTTCTTTAACTTTCCATGACCTTGAAGAGTTCAGAAGATTACAAGCCAGTTTGGGTTTGTTGGATGTTTCCTCATAATAAGACTCAGAATTTTGGGCCAGATTGTCACAGGAGTGATGCTGTGTTCTCATGTCATCCTGTCTGCGGACAGTTGCTTTATCACCTTGTCTCATTGCTGGCTGCCTTAACTTTCTTCCTTACTTAACGTGATATCTTCTGGTTTTCTCCATTGTAAAGTTACCTTTCTTCCCCTTTGTACTAATAGATATTTTGTCAAGAGACACTTGGAGACTATGTAAAATCTAGTTATGCATCCCACACTGATCTACTCATTTTAGTATCCATTGATGTTTCTTGCCTGAATTAATTATTACTCTAATAGTTGCCAAATGGCAAATTTTCTAATTCACTATTTACTAATTGGTATTTTGTAGTATGTATGTACGTGTGTGTGTGTGTGTGTATGTATTTATATTTATACATTTGTATGTATTTGTATTTATTTGTATAAATATTTATTTGTATTTATATCAGTGTATACTCAGAAACTTACATTTTATTCGATGAGTTATAATAATTTATTACAATCATTATTTATTTTGATGCTCAGAATGTTCCAGATTTGGCCAGTGGCAGTTTCCTGAAGCTGGTACATCAAAAGACTACAGGTGCATCTTCTTTCTTTGCCCTAGCCACTCTGGAATCAGCCACTTGTCCAAGTCCTATTTTGTTTGTTTGTTTTGGTGGAGGAGTGGCATTTAAAAGTCAAGAACTATGTTAGGTGTGCTTTACTGCTACTCAGACATTGCTGCTCTTAGGCCCTCTTAGTGGACAGAGCAAATATATCTATATAAGTATATACATATATAATACACATATACTGCAGATATATATATATATATATATATCATTCATATGTATATATACACATTTACATCTCTACATATTTCTCTTTTTATATATACCTTAAAAAATCTACCCCTGCTATCACCAGGTATCTTAAGTTCCAATCTCTCACTTCAGGGTTCATGCCTGCTTCCTCCTTTTCATATTTGTACTTCCTTCTTTAAGCGTAAAAAGCCTGGCTCCCATTATCTTCCATATATTTACATATTTACTCAATTCCCCAGTCTCCTGACTTACTGGGCTGCAACACTGCTCTGTCTCCTTTGTGTTGACCCTGGATGTCACGGGGCTGCCTTCTTTTTTAATTATTTTTTAATTTTTTAATTTTTTTTTTTTTTTTCTGTACGCAGGCCACTCACTGTGGTGGCCTCTCCCGTTGTGGAGCACAGGCTCCGGAAGCGCAGGCTGAGCGGCCATTGCTCATGGGCCCAGCCACTCCGTGGCATGTGGGATCTTCCTGGACTGGGGCACGAACCCGGGGACTCTCAACCACTGTGCCACCAGGGAAGCCCATGGGGCTGCCTTCTTTACAGGAAGGGGGAAAGAAGGCAGGTTCATCACCTTTGTGTGTGTGTAAAAAATAAGGTGCTTTTTTTTTTTTTTTTTTTTTTT
>NW_006792683.1:784286-796137 GCF_000442215.2 Lipotes vexillifer
AAGTTGTTTTTTTTTTTTTTTTTTTTTTAGCGGTACACGGGCCTCTCACTGTTGTGGCCTCTCCCGTTGCGGAGCACAGGCTCCGGACGCGCAGGCCCAGCGGCCATGGCTCACGGGCCCAACCACTCTGTGGCATGTGGGATCCTCCCGGACCGGGGCACGAACCCGTGTCCCCTGCATCGGCAGACGGACTCTCAAGCCCTGCGCCACCAGGGAAGCCCTAAGGTGCTTTTTCTTTTTTTAAAAAAATTACAT
Organism: Lipotes vexillifer; assembly: GCF_000442215.2. Taxonomy (NCBI): domain Eukaryota; kingdom Metazoa; phylum Chordata; class Mammalia; order Artiodactyla; family Lipotidae; genus Lipotes; species Lipotes vexillifer. Next base: position 784,542 of record NW_006792683.1, read on the forward strand.
CTTGACAAACTGTAAAATGTCTCTCTCATCTATCTCTTTTTCATTCATACATAAATAGATATAGATATATGTAAACTGTTGACCTTTAAAATCACCCAATAAAAATGATGACTCTGAATGAACATGTTTCATAAGGTTTTTGACAAAAAGGGGTTAGTTTCCCTTCTTGGCTTGACACCAAAAGGGCACTGCTTAGAGTCATTCCCACACATGTTTTGTTCCTGCCCCAGGGCTCTAAGCTTCTTAAGGTCAGAGGCTGACTTCTGTCTGTTCTTGAGTCAGTGGAACCCCTTGCACAGTGTTTGGAGCAGAACATGTGTCCAATCTGTTAAATTGATTATTTTCCTCCTCTCAGAACTGACCAGCTGTTTTGCAGAATTGATTGAACTTATTCATTATTCTGACATTGCATGCAAGTAGCTTCAGCCCATACAAATTTCTTACCTGAAATGTCTTAGGAAGCTTGTCAGAAATGCAGAGGTCAGAAGTTTATACACTAGAAAATCTTTAATAAGCTGAATAATGTCCTTAATTAGGAAAATAAGAAGAAAAAATGTGAATGAAACAAAAAGGCATTATAGAGATGCTTATTTACATAAAATTGTTGGGGTTGTTTACTTTTTCTAGCACATGAAATTCTATGCAGCAAATATTCTTTTCAAAATAGAAATAGTTGATTAAAGGAGATATATAAATTTCTTTACATTGCAAATTATAAAATGGAATAACAGTAAATTGTAAAAAGTAAGTTTTAAGCTTAACAATGGACTTGTTGTAGGTATAATTTGGCTTGAAAATATGCATTTCACACCACTGGCATCATGCCTGGTGTGTCTTCACTAAGTTTTGAGTGCCTGTTTATACTGTGTTCAAGTTACGTCAATGTCAAGCCCCACAATAGGAATTCCTCTCTCCCAGTAGTTCTCAAGACTATTTGTAAATCAGTTGTCATTCTTACTGCCACAGCCATCTTCTTCTTCTTTTTTTTTTTTTTGGAAATCAGCCACCATTCTGTTTATTCTGAGATAGATAAAAAATCAAGATAGAAACAAAATCCCACTCGGACTACCTGCTAGTTGTCTGTTCCATCCACCTCATCCCAATGTTCCCAGGCCGCTCTCCTCACACCACCCCTGGGGAAAGACTACTCGCCTGTCTTTCGTGTGTTTGTTTTCCCTCCTCAACTTTTTTTTTTTCAGCTATCTTCTTAAGATGACTTCAGAGTGGGTCTTCCTTTAAGTCTTCCTCCATAACCACTGGCTGTTTTCTCCCCTCTCCTGGCCTCAAATTAGATTTGGGACCCACTCAATTTATAGTCTAGTTGAGACAGGTTAGATAAATGATGACTGACATCTGATAGCACACCAGCCAAGGTTAAAAATGCAGTTTTTGGTTCATTAAACTCCACAGAACAGGTCAACCTTTAATAATTGTAAAATCTACTAAGCTAGATTCTCGAGAGGCTTCTGGTAGACTTGCTTGAGACAGAAATGTGCACATTTGAAAAAGATGACCTCTTTATGCTTAATATACATTTATATATACATATATATATATAGTTGAAGAGACTAAACAAGATATGAATTAATTTCTTTCTTTTTCCTGGCATTAGTGAGGTTGCCTAGGATTGAAGATGGAGACCAATCTGGTCTACAGAATTATGAAAGATGTATTTATCTCATGATGTTATCAGCATAATGGGAGTAGACAACACATCTCAAGTTCCGCTTACAGGGATAGGCTTTCATGGAAAGTTATATAGATAAAATTTCTCTCCACAATATAACATCTCTTCCCACTCTCTTGCAATTTAACCTTTTCTGACTACCGTAGCAACTCACATCTTATAATAAATGATGGTCACCACTCTCCATAGAAAGGGAGAAGTAAGCTGTACGTTTGTCCTCAGTTGTCTTTTTTTGGTGATCTTAACTTCCCCTCCTGAGTTCTTTACATGCTGGGATACACAGCCTGCACTGGTGAGAATTAAAAGTTTCCTATCTGGATTAGTGTGTTAAGAATAAATATTTGCCTTGATGTCTAGTGTTCATACATCAAAGATTTGGTGAAAATTAGATAAATTTAGTTGTGAAAGAATGTTCTTTTAGAGTAAAAATATATGTGGATTGTAATCTTGATTCTGTTACTTCCTAGGCAAGTTTCTTCACCTCTCCAAGTCTTAGTTTTCTTATCAATCAATTGAGGATAATAATACCAGAGAATGGTTGTGAGACTCACATGAGATAATGTCTGCAGAGTGCTTCACACAGTGCCTTATATGGAGTAAACGTTCAGAAGTGATAGCAGCTATTATAACTATATAACACATTTGTGGAAGAGGAAGAATTTCAACTTTATTATCTACTCATACCCTATTCTCTGAATGAGACTGTAAAATTTTAAGTCAAATGATAATACAAATTATTACAGGGGAAATAAACTCATAGACAAAAATATGGGAAGTTAGTGGTTATTAAGTAACCGTCTTGAAAGAGGACCAGAAGAGGAGAGGGATGCAGGCAGATGTGAGGTGGGTTTAGGATATTCACTGCTTTCCTTTTTCCCTCATTCTAGATGCCAGTAGAGCTCTTCCCTTTCAGTTTTGAGTATCACCTCTTCTGGATCTCCCTTGAATCTTGCATGGGGGATTCTTTAGGACTATAACTTTAAGGCTTAATCAACCCCCATTACTAAAAAACAAAATACAGCAAAACAACCCTGAACAGAAGCCTTCAGTGTGCTATGCAGAGGGTCATATTTTCATAACCAGCTCACTCATTTAATTTAAAGTCCTTCTGAGTTTGAGTTCTGGGATATCTGTCTATTGGGGTAAAGCAAAATCAAACTGATGTTTTCAACAAGCTTCTTATTGCTTTAAAAAAGAGGCTCCCTGGATTACTTGAATATCTAAATAAAGGTATTTAACTTTTCAGGTCATTGATGATTGTGATAATATTAAGAATACACTTGTTCAGACTATGCAGTTTGGTTAAACTGTTGCTTGATAATTTCAAAAACCATCAGAGCATTTCCTTATGGCATCACAGTTTAAGACAAAAAATGAACAGCCTGTTGAGCAGAAATTTTAGATGCAATAGATAAGAACGTTAAAAGTAAATAATTTAAGTTATTGAAAGGAGCTATGAATCAATGTAGACTCTCCAAGGCCATACTTGCTAGTAGGTCTGCTAAGGGCTCAGGAGGGATGTAGGATGTACCCATAAGGTCTCAGAAGGCCAGACTTCTCTTATGTGCTCCACATCTCCATGTTTCCATTCAGACCACACATCCAGCTACTCAGAAGGCAATGTGCCTCATAGAGATCATGCAAAGAAAGATGAAATTGGCCAGAAGGTTTATTGTTGCCTGTCTCTGTGGGTATCTCATAGCTCTTGTGATATTTCATTTCTTTTTATAAAGAAAAAAAATTTCACCATGGTCAGTACTAGTGTATTTATTCATGTAATAGAAATAGATAATATTCAGCTATATGTGCCCTTGGAATTACAAAGGGAGGAGGAAAATCAGAGAAATGCAGAGACTTGGCATCCAACAGGAGAAAGTACAGTCATCTCTTGGTATCAGCAAGGGATTGGTTCCTGGGTCCCTCCCACTCTGCAGATGCTCAAGTCCCTTGTATAAAATTGCGTAGTAATGTCGGCCCTCTGTATCCGTGGGTTCTGCACCCATGGATACTGAAGGCCGACTGTATTCTGAGAAGGAGATGGTAGTTACCAATGCCAAATGGAGCAGACAGGCCTGGAAAGTAAGGGTTAAGAAAATGGTACTCGATTTAGTGAGGTCATATGGTGATCCTTGAAAGATTTCATAAGAAAAGTGGTTTGGGAAGCCTGAATATTTTTTTCAAGTGGATGTTGGGTGGTTATGATGGGAATTTTAAGGTGTGTGAGTGAGAACAGGTGCACTGTATGAATATCCTTTAAAGAACTTTGTGAGAGGAAGGCTGCGTTGAGGCTGGTAGCTGGAAAGATCAGTAGAAGCATGAAAGAAACAGCCTTTAAGCCAGTAACACATGAATATCTTTGGAGATTCAGACCTGTGGAAGAACAGGTTGCAGATTCTGCTAAGAGAATGGATAGATGTAAGAACTAGATCCTCCAGGAGTAAGGAATGAATCTTATTTTATACTTTTACTTCCTAAACATTGAAAATAGTAGCATTTACCAGAATGGTGATGTAGGCTTTGTAAAGTGATACCAGCTGTGCAGAGCACTCTTGTCCACAACCTATGACTAGAAATTAATGCTGACGGTCCTGAGTATGATCTATCTTACAGAGCTTTCTGGCCAGAAACCCTTTTTAAGCAGAATCTAAGCTAATAGGAAAAACTTGTCAAAGTCGTAGGTTAGATTAGTTCTCGGCTGGTTATGGATAGTCTACATCAGCTTGTCACATTCTGCTCCCCAAATATAGTAAACATGCCTATTGGAAAGCATAACTTAAAAATGGTGCCATAAATGACAGTTTCAGGCTGTCAGTGTGGAGTGATCACTGCTCCCACCATCCTGGTTCTACTCTTTCATTCTAAAGGATAAATGAGTTCGGAGAGTATTTATGTTCTATTCGGATTAACTAATTGAGATTTTGGTCTTTTTCTCTAGTTGCCTGTTCCTTTACTTAAAATTAATTTGTTACAAGGCACAGTGAGTTAATTAGTATGATTAGCTCCCTCATCTCCATGCTTGCATTTTTAAGAACCTTAAAGTTAAGGTACTGCTTACACAGGTGATTATTTGCAGACAGTTAATTCTTGAGTTATTGTCTTGGGATGGCCATTATCATATCATTAGCATGTCTTTTATATTTCTTGATTCATTAGGAAGAAGCATCTTACTTTTACATCCGATTTAGAACTTCCATTGTCAGTAAATACTAGCAATAAGCTTCTGTCACCAATATTTTTGTGTTATATACTTTCAAGATATGAAATTTTAAATTCCAAAAGAATTGATTTCCTATACATAGGTTTAGGAAGGTGATGGTAGTCAGCTTTTTCATTCATTAATCATAATGAATAATCGGTGAGTTTTCAACTTGGCACCTATTTAAAATTTGAAGCTGAGGGGAAAAGTGCACCACTAGGGGCCACTCTGATCTTAAAGCATAAACCAACTAATGACAATTGCAACAATGACAGTGAAAGTGGTATCAATAGAAAATTTATTTATGGTTAAGATAGAGGTAGTTTGTGTGACTTTAATATCCTAAATTTGGGACATCAAGTTTCAGGCTTGATGAGGATTTTTCTTCAAAAATGATTTTTTTCAGATGTTATCCAAATACTTTTTATTAGTTGACATTACTAAATAATTTCTGAAATCAGTAAATTTGGAAATACTGCTAACTTTCATAAAGGAGAAAGGTGTAGTTTGATGATTCTAAGATAGGGAATCATCAATTTAGTATTGATATCAGTTTTTACTACCAAACTGGGAAAGCCATTTAACTGTTCTATTCTGGCTTGATTCCCCATAAAGAGATAATAAGCTTATCTTCCTCTCAGGAGTGTCATAAGGGAGAGTTGGTTAAAGTGTGCAGAGTGTCCTGATGACAGTAACTGTTGAATATTATTATGTAAAGCAATGTAATGATAGTAAAATCAGTGAAATGCTTGAATGAAGGAGCTGTTTGTTGATCAGCCTCATTAAAACATCAGTCATTTGTGGTAAGTAAAAGTTACCTCTATGTAGAGTATTTCTATATGAGGAAAGCAAATAAACTTTCCCAAATTGTTGATAATAGGCTTTAAATATAGTCACTGGTTTGCAAAAATCCACCTGATGATCAGACTAATCTGATTGATCTAGCTCTTTTGGTGGAAGAGCTTTGAGGGGGTTCTTTTTACCTAGAAGACTTTGCTGGGAGAAGTCTATGAAATCCTTGATATTAATTGTCAGCAAAGCCTAAACATATATATGCAGGTTAAGCAAATATACATATTTGGAAGTCCATACCTTTCGTAAGAATCTCAAAGAAACGCATGATCCAAATAAAGGTTATTCTCACTGTTCTAGGGTTTTTGATGGTGGCAATAGCTAGTATAATATCAGAGGGCTTGGATGAAGACAGAATCAAGGGAAAATGACCATCAAAAGCACTTTAAGTTGGGGGGAAAAGTGATGAAAGGTTCACTGGTGGTCTGAATAGGAACTTTGGTCATTGTATGCATTGCAGCATATGTGGCTTTACATGTATAAGAGGACCAAGAATTTTTTAAAGCTGTTTTAGACTCAGATCTTCTTTCAACTGCTGCTTTTTTGTTTCTGCCCTTTCACTCTCAGAATTATGCTCCATTATTTTCTAGATTTCCAGAAAGCAAGGGCCTGGGTGTGACCTTTGAACCAAATCACTCTACCTGTCAAAGTCATAATGTATTGTTCTATGATGGATGGGCTAGTGGGTGGGCAATAGTTATAGAATAATTTTTCTTGGACTGGGAAGGTTTCCAGGGAGAATGAAGAGGGAAGATATGAATATTGAGGAATAGGCAGAAATTGTGGATTCACTAAAATAAAGAGATGTTTCCTTCTGGAAGCCCGTGTTGGGATGTCCAGAGTGCAGTGTGGGTAAATGAATTGGCTACAGTCCCAGCCTAGAGGGAATCAGAACTTTCTTCAGTCATGGCTGGGATTGTGTCTGCAGACACATGTAAGAGAAAATTCGTATTTTCTGACTGGCTGACATTGAAAAATGAATGCTTTCACACAATAGTAACAAAGGAATTTGGGGCAGTCATCTCTATCCACATTTGAGTAAAATACTGATCCATGACTGGCTTCAGGTTGTCCAGCCAGTCAGTTTCAGGGCCCAAACTGCTGCTTCTGACTCTCTGCCCACTCAGGTGGGGCAGCTTCTTTTCGGTTGTTTTTATTAGGTGACTCAGCATTACCTTTTCTGTGCTTTTTTTCTGTTATGAGCTCCAACACAGAACAGAGTTATTGAGTCTGTGTTCCTTGGCATCTAATTATTTTCCTGTCTCACATGCTGCATTGATAAATCCAGGTTTCCTAACATGTTTAATCATAGTTCACTCTGAATTTAATTTACTTAAATCTTATTTTTTGATCAGAGATTTAAAACTTTAATAACAACAGCATGTGAATATTGTACTAAAGATTATAATTCAAGAGAGTATGTCTACATAGACTATTAAATAATTATTAATACTAAAGAAAAGAAAATAACAGAAACACATACTAAAATTGAATTAACTACATGCCAGGCACTGTTCTAAGCACTTTACATTTATTTACTGATTTAATCACCACAACAAACATATGAAGACAATACTGTGGAAGGATAGAATTTAGATATAATAGATTCTTATTATACTAGAGTCTTATTTTAAAAAAGAGAAGCAAATACCTAAATATATTTGGGAATAGCACCTTTAGTTTGGGCTGTTGTATGTCCTTATTTAGAGTCTCAACTTAAGGTCCCCTGGATTTGCAGCTGTCAGTTTACAGCTGACAACTGTCTCACCTGGTCTGTCAGATCCAGAAAATAACAAAATTTTCAAACAGTTCATTAAAAAAATCAGGCTTTAGGAAGCAAACTTCCACACCTGGAATGGCATTTGTCTATTGAGTAAGCAGAAGAGGACTTGAGAGGCTTGATGAGAAAAAAAATGAGCTAAGTGCAAAAGTACACACAATTAGCTCTGAAATAGGAAGAATTCACTTTGTGGTAAGTAACCTTGGAAATTTCTAGTGAGGATCAAAGGTTGCCCCTTAATGAGGGCAACTTGTTAAAAAAAAGTGTGACATATTCTGTGGCTCCCTGAAAGGTTTGTATGCATATGTAGAAAGAGAATGGACACATAGAATGAAGAGGGAGAGAATGCAGGTAGACTAAAGCTCAGTTATTTGGCTCCCAGAATGTCAGAAGACTATGAGCATAGCACTTGTCCCTAATGTAGGCTAATTGTGGGGTGGCAGAGGCAGGGAACAAAGCACCACATTTGAATATAGTAACAGTTCCTGGAAATTCAAGAGCTACAGTAGTGTTCAAGAGGCATAATATTCAATTAATCAGATTCTTTTTTTTTTTTTGAGAGAGGTATTCACTTTATTTTACCACCTTTAAAAGATACAAAGAAATCAGAGAGTGAGCTGAGACAAAAACACAAGATTTATTCATTAATTCATTTGTTCAACTTACTTTTTGTCACACATTTTTTGGGCTGATTGGGAATTAGTAGTAAACTCCTATTGAGCTTTTATATGGAGTTTCCATGAGCCATATGGAAGAACTGTAGGAAGAGAAGTTTTGGTTTGGAGTGGGGAGAAGATTAGGAGCTCAGTTTAAAGATGCCTAGTTTGAAGTTTCAATTAGATATCTGTGTTGAGCACGGGATTGGGTATATGAATTTAGAGTTTAGAGTTTAGAGGGAAGCCTAGGCAGAAGATAAAAACTTGGGAGTTGTGCTATTCACCACAAATTTCCATTTTCCCTTCTAAGATGGTTTCATCTTAATAATTGTACTTTTCTGCTCATGGTGGTCATAAGACATGCTCTAATTAGAACGGAAGTGATATGTGTTACTCCTGGGTGGAAGCTCTAGCAATCAATGCACAATTTGCCATGGCAACTGGCTATGTTCCACATAGTAGCTGCTCTATCAGCTCGTGTCCCAGAGAGGGGACAATGTGGGGTAGAGCCGTTAGGCAACCTACAGTTGACAGGTAACATGAATGAGAACCTTCTATTAAGCTACTGAGATTTGGGGGTGTTTGGTTACCATGGCATGACTTGACTATCTATCATGATAAATAGATAGATAGGTAGATGTAGGTAGATATAGACAAATTTAGGAAAGAGAAGTTCCAGAGCTAGAAAGCCTGGAAGTATTCCAACATTAAAAGGTTGGGCAATTAGGAGGAAGCAGGCAAAAGACTGAGAAGAAGCTTTTGGGGAGATGTGGTGTCCTGGAAGTCAAGTGAAGAAAGTGTTTCAAGGAGGAAATAATGTTCAACCATGTCAAAGGTTGTTAAGTCAGGTAAGAAGAGGAACATGGATTTACATTGTGGATATCATTGGAGAGCTTGGCAAGAGCACTTTGGCAGGAGCGTAATCTGGAGTGAGTTTAAGTGAGAACAGGACGAGAGAAATTGGATAGAGCAAGTATATTCATCTGTTTCAGGGTGTTGAAATGGGGCCATAGCAGGAGAGGGAAGTGGAATCATGAGTGCTTTTTTTTAAAAAAGATGATAGAAATACTGCATGACAAGTACAGATGGGCAGATTAATGATGTGGGAGGGAGGAGGGATTGTGACAGTGCTCTTCTTGAGCAGGAGAGATGGAATTAGATCTAATGCTCAGATGGAGGGGTCAGCCTTGTTAGGAAAGTGGTGGTCATGAATTTAAAGTGAGATCAGTCAGCATAGTTGTATGTTTTTCTCCAGACACATTCAGCTGTGTGTAGGTGTGGAGTAGAAGAGTTGAATTCAGTTAGACTTGGTAGTGATGACTTGATTACCATTTAAAAGTGCATTAGTTATTCTCAATGTGGGAAATCAAATAAGAGGAGTGGGTTTTAATGAAAGCTAACAAACCAATGCTGCCCTCCACCTAGATATTTGAAAGAAGACATTCCTGACCATTTAGGACCAAAAGAAACAGTAACAACAAGAACAATAGCCATGAAATTTTATTCCTCAAGAAGGTTGGGTGGTTTCTCTTCCTGCTGATCTTCAATAAAAGAGTAAATTCTCTCTGGTCAGAAAGGGTTATAGATCCTTAAGTAAAGAAAAATAAATAATCCAAATATCTGATGATTCTGATTGTGTTAAAAGTAACTAATAGCCTTTTGTGTCTTAGTTACTCTTTTATTCCTGCCCCTCCCAGCATACTTAATCACTTTTTGTTAGTGGCCTTTTACTGTGTCACACAGTAATATAAGCATGGGGTATTTGAGCCCAGCTCCAGCTAGTTATTAGCACATGTTTTATATGACATCTGTATGGGAAATCCATAGTGAGCGAGATTAAGGCAATAAAGTGAGAAAATGAAAAAAATCATCCAGGAAGTGAGTGTCCATGGCCAAAATTACCAATACTTATGTGTATATATAACAATTTAGCATCAATGAGTTTGTTGCAGTAGTTATAACAGGGCTTGGCAAGGAGTTTTAGGTTAGAAGAGGATTTCCATTTATTATAAACCAGAGTGTTATGATGTGTTGTTCAATTTGTTGGAGTTTCATCTGGAACACTGAGTCAGCCCTACTGATGAGCGGAAGAGGCATGACTAAAGTGAGCAAATCTGGGTCTAGTTGGCTATATGAGAGCAGTCAGCTGTGCCACACCTGTTTGGAGTGATGGGCTATTTAGATGAGATAATATTAGGCAGAGAATGCTGGGAGAATGTTGTTGGAACCATGCAAAGCCAAGTGTTTCAAATGTATCTTTGCAATTGGCTAGTTTTATAATGACAAAAACACGCTTATGATAGCATGTTAAGTGAAGTAACCTAGTTAACAATTTTATGTATAGTATGCTCTCAACTTTTTTTTTTTTTTTTTTTAAGGTATAGGAAGAAAGGCTAGAAGGAACTGTATGTTAACAGTGTTTGTCTTTGTGTGTGTGTAGTCAGGCCACTCAAGATGACTGTTTTCTTGCTCTCTGTGCATCCCCTGCTCAACCAGTCTCTGCTTCACCTACACCCTACTCACATGACTTTCCAGTCCTCTTAATTATAGGGCTTACTCAGTAACTGGCTATGTGCTTGCCCCCTGCCCCAGCTTCTGGTTTCCCTGGTAACTGATGAGCCAGCCTGACATCAATTCCCCAATTCACCCTATAACTGGTAACCTCCTCCCTTTTACCCCTCCCCTTAGTGAAGACTGCTGCTGTCTGCTCTCCACAGTGGGGTGTTGCTCCAGGACTTTGCTTAGGACTTATAAGATTCCCTATCGGATAAATCGTGGATGTCTCTGTTGCTGTCTCCAGGCACTTTCTTTGGTCTTGTGGCTGGGCAGTTACAAGGCTTGAAGGCATGAGGAATGCAGCCCAACAGTGTGATTGGACCTTGGAGCATTAAATCTCAAAGACAAAATATTGGGGAAAATATTTGTCAGACACTTTTATTGAAAGTAAAAATTATTTCTGGATTTATTTTTTGATTTTATATTGTTTGCATTATAATTTGTACACATATAGCCTGATAATAGAGATTTAATGTATGGTTATTTCCTCCAGTACTATACTGATGATGACAGGATATACTTTTAGATATAAATACTGTAAATTCTGTTTCAGGAAACCCAAAGACACATGTTTATACATCTAACATACTTATTGAACAAATGTTATGTGTCACATACTCTTATTAGGCATTGAATGTATCAGACACAGTCCCTAACTTCGTGGAGCTTGCAATCTAATGGAGGGTGTACAGGCAGACCTTGAAGATATTGTGAGTTAGGTTTCAGATCATTGCAATAAATGAATATTTCAATAAAGCGAGTCACACAAATTTTTTTGGTTTCCCAGTGCATAACAGTTATGTTTACACTACACTGTGGCTATATATATATATATATATATATATATATATATATATATATATATATAA
>NW_006792683.1:796294-800302 GCF_000442215.2 Lipotes vexillifer
TATATATATATATATATATATGCATAATACAGCTAAAAATTGCTAACCATCATCTGACAATGCAGGGTTGCCATAAACCTTGCTGTAAAAACTGCAATATCTGTGAAGGACAATAAAGCAAAATGCAATAAATGGGGTATGCCTGCATTAGTTTTCTGTGGCTGCATAAGGAATTATAGTACACTTATAGGCATAAAACAGCACACATTTATTATCTCAGTTTCTGTGGTTAGGTTGGTGGGTCCTCTGCTCAGGGTCTCACGTGGCTGCAATCAAGGTGAAGGTTTGGCTGCATTCTAATCTAGAGGCTCAACTGGGCTATAATTTGCTTTCAAGCTCACTTCGTTGTTGATAGAGTTTATTTCCTTGCACTGTATTATAGAGAACTCTATCTTCTTGCTGGCTGTTGGACGTGAGACCATACTCAATTCTTAGAGGCTACCACCCTCAGCTCCTTGCCATGTGGGCCTCCCAACAAGGCTACTTACTTCTCCAGAGCCAGCTAAGGAGGGAGAATCCCTAGAGTGAGTCTGTTAGCAAGATGGAGTTGCATATGATGTAGTGCAATCACAGGAGTGATATCCCATCCCCTTTGTGTAGTCTATTGGTTAGAAGAAAGCCACAGCTCCTATTAGCAGCTAGTCATTATTGTTGGCTTCTGGGGCTGTCCTGCTGGGAACACTCTGAGGGGCCTTGTAGAATTCACCTCAGAATTGATTGCAGCTGTCTTTTAGGGTTGGTCAGGGGTTGCCCTATGCAGGGAGAATTCTCACTTCAAGGGGTATAGATGTTTCAGAATGACTGACTAGGTTCTCAAAGGCATCTCTCTTGGGGGTAGCCGAGAAGCCCAGCGTGGAAAGTAATAGCTACCTGGAGCAGCTGAGGTGAGGTGTTGTCAGGTATGTGCAATGCTGGAGCAATGACTGGAGTTAAAGGGGGTCCAGAGGATGTGAGTTGGGGAGAAATGTTGATGGGCACAGCAGTGAGTGGCAGAGCTGAAAGTTTTCTTTCTGACTCCACTGCCCCCAGCTTCTGGATCACCATCTCTTGAACTTTAACAACGGACTTTTTTTGGTAACTATTTTATTTTTTCTTTGCACTGAAGTTCTCTACTTAATTCTCATTGCTTTTAGTAAAAATACTTAGAGCAGTGCTTCTCAAAATCTAATGTGCATACAAATCACCTGGGGATCTTGTTAAACTACAGATTTTGATTCATTACATCAGGTGTGGTCTTCTAGTCTGCATTTCTAACAAGTTCCCAGGTGATGCCGATGCTGCTGGTCTGCAGACCACACTTCGAGTAGCTTGGTCCTAAGGTAAGAATCAAAATAAAAAGGAATAACTAGGTTGTATGTTTGAATGAATTGAATAAAATACAGGTGTGGTGATGCACCTTGAAGTTGCTAACTCACAGAGCCTTTGTCAAACTTACTTGCTTTTTCTTTGTGGCCTGAAAGTTTATAAAACTTTCTGAGTGTATTTCGAATGATGATTTGAATAATGCTGTTGTATAAAACCTTCACTCAGAGATGTTCAAAGTGCTTTTTAAGATCTTGACCATCTGGTCATTGCCTTCTGGGGGCACTTGTTTCCTTATAGGAAAATAGTAATAATATACTTGTAATGTGAAAAATCTAATACTCCCCACAGAACATCATTTTCTTGCTCTGTAAGTACATCCTCATTACAAACTGCATTTCCTAAGCTGAAATAACAGTATCATTAGTGTAAATTGAGCCTATTACAGTTTTGTCTCTATTTCCTAAAGGGACAAATATTGAATTTCAAAGTTCTGCATTATCTGCTAAGAAGTTTCATTCTGGGAACATTGTATTTACTACTGACTGATTCAATTTGATTAGATTTTCATTCATAGTATTTACAACTCCAAAGAAGAAATAAATGAAGTAATCTCAGAGATCCTATCAGACATTTATGTAGTTCTCTGAAAGGTGTGATTCACTTCTGCAATATGGTTTCTGAAGATGCACTTTGGAAGGAAATATGTAAAGCATATTTCCTTTACCTCTAAGGTTTAGCTAAATTGAGATTTAATGTTGTAATGTGATACAGCAGATAAGAATGGACTTGAACCATGGAGACTTAAACCCACGTTCCTATGAAGGTTTAAAATTTTTTTTAGATATCTTTTATTCTCTTGGGTTTATTATTTATTCACTCAGTGTTTAACACACATCTATTGAGCATCCACTGTCAGCACTGACATGGACTCCAGGTATGCAGTGAGGGACAAAACAGAGTTCCTGACCTCATGGAAGTTACCCCTGGGGGGAAGGCGGACGTATAAAGCAAATAGCCACACAAATCCATGTATGATTGCTCACTACAGTTAAGTGCTATGAAGTAGAGTCTCTGTGTAGAGTCCTAGGGGCAAGAGGGTGCTCGTCACACGAGGAATTAAAGAAGCCATGTGCCCCTGGGGTGTGGAACCAATGAGGATGACATCTTAAATGCTTATATAATGCTCTCAACATACTAGACCCAGTGCCAAGAGTTTTACTGACCTTAATTAAGTCTTTACTACCAACGTGTTAGATCAATACCATTACTGTCTTTATTTCATAGATCAGGGCACAGAGAGGGTAAGCAAATTGCCCAGTTTTCACGGGTAGAGGGTTTGAACACAGAACATCTTCATCACTGCCCTGCATTGCCCTCCTACAGGGGGAAGAGGGCAGGGCCCAGACAGGTCACACAGGTTGGCAGCTTGATCTTCCCTTCTCTCTTTATAATAACATGTGGCTTCAAAGTTTTAATCACTGTGTGAAAGAACAGGAGGTTAACTGAATTAGACAGAAATAATGGTGAAATAAAATAATACTGTATCATAAGACAATGTGTAGTCCTGTAAGTAAACTTTCAAAATGCAAAGATATATTTTGCAAAGATTTCTCCATGAGGGGTTACACATGGAAGAAAATAACCATAAACCATTTTCACATCGCAGCATGGAAGATTCAGGTCTTCATTTTCTTAACCATGATATTAATATGCCCTTTCTATAATTCATGAGGGATGTGTAACTGGTACAACCCAATGAGGAGACCTAGCTCCTTAGTATTTTCTAAGGCAGGAAAACTGTGCATCAAGAGTTTAGATATCACAGCAGGTTGTGAAGAAATGGAATTTTGTATGATTTTTTTTGGTCATTCAGAGTAGATTAGTTTCTCTGTGAATTTATTTTAAGCTTTAAATAATGAATGACTATAAACAAATATATAAAAAATTTTTGATTTAATTACCTACTTATGCCACATACATTTCCCAATGTAGAAACCAAGCCTTTGGATATGTTATTACTGTCATAGTTCTGCAAGTGACAATGCTGTGGAAGAGAGCACGCACAGCAGGTGCAGGGCTGCTCCGTATCACACCGAGCAATCCAGAAGTCTCCAAGCAGTGAGAGTGTCTGATGAGAAACTCAGAAAGGAATAGATAAGGAGGTCTTAAGTTTCACGGTCTGTGCTTTTCAGGGCTTTGTCTTTTGTGACTGGGTTTTAACAAATGTCATGGTTCATAGTAGGCAGAAAGAGAAGGAAAAACATGAATAAACCACAAGCTGAGTAATACGTCTTCAAGAAGCTTTAAGTTGCCCATTTGGAGTTTTGATTATTAATAGACTCACTTGAATTTTCCCCTTTAAGGATGAAAAACAAAGCTGACACATCAAGTGAATTTAGCAAGGTCATATATCAAGGTGGTAGCAGCAGAGCAAGACCTGGTGCCCAGCTCTCCTGACCCTCAGGTGGTGCTGTCTGCATTTGGGGTCAGGCATGTGTGTGAGACAGAGTGCATGAAATCAGAAATACAATATCCAATGTTTAAGAAAAATACATATCCAGAGAACACAGAAAATCCAAAACTTATGGTGTATATATATATGTGGTTTATGAAGCAAAGATAGTTGATAGAAATATGATGTTGGGATAATATATGAACAATATCCTACTATTGTTTTTTTTTTTTTTTTTTTTTTTTTTTTTT
>NW_006792683.1:800648-827092 GCF_000442215.2 Lipotes vexillifer
CGAACCCGCGTCTCCTGCATCGGCAGGCGGACTCTCAAGCACTGCGCCACCAGGGAAGCCCCCTACTATTGTTAAAAATAATAAAACATCTTGATAAGGTGACACTTATAGTCCTTTTTGATGTAACCAATCTTTTCAAAGACTAAAACACTTTATGAATAGATTTTTCGTTTGAAAAATATTAGGGTCAGTTCATGAATTCATTATGCCCTTATCCATTCTCAACCACAAAGATCTCCCCTCTTTCCTATGAGAACCCAGGATGATCTACTGGTGTGCTGCTGTGTGAAGCCCACTCAGGCCCCACTAGCGCTGTGGTGTACTGTGGGGATGTGCAGGGTGCAGGGAATAAGTGTATCTGCCTTTTATTATTGCTGTGAGCCTGCAATCATAAACAATGTCAGTAATAAAATACTTCTCCCTGCTGGAGCTGACTGCACCATCCCCCTTCACCTTGTTATACCACTGCTCTAGGGAACTGTGAACAAACCAAATCCAAGGGCAGGGAAGAGGGAGAGAGGAGTAAGAATTTTCACCTAGATACTAACGTTTGCTTCTCTACTGGTCTTCAGACCGGGATCTAGAACACCCAAGAAAATCAACTGAAAGTGAATGGTACTGACATAAGAAGTGAGATTTTTTTGTTACAAGTAAATGTTAATAAAAATAAAATCATAACTAAAAAGCTTTCCTCTATACAGTAGAAAATCAGGTATAAAATATAGCAAGAAACCATCACTTTCATAGTAACAACAAAAACTTAAAAATATCTAGAAATAAATTTTACCTCAAATGCATAAGATCTATATGAAGGAAAACTATAAAACTTTACTGAACTTCAAAAGAAGACTTGAATAAGAGGTGGGGCATACCATATTCTTGGTGGAAAAGGTATTTCTTTCCTCTGAGTCTATCAGTATAATGCAATTCCAATAAAAATCCAATAGAATTTAAAATATTTCTTTTTAATTTGACTTTGGACATGATAATAGCCTTTTTGTCCTTTAGTTCAAGAATAAAGTGATCAATCTTTCTTGAAGACATTTTGGAAATATGAATACTGGCCTTAAAATGCTCATATATCTTAACTCAGTAATTTCACTACTAAGATTTTACTAGATAAGTAATTGGAGATGATCATTAAACTCCATGTGTGAAATGATTTGTTAATGTTTTATTTAAAAAATTGGCAAAAACAACAGGGTAATTAGCTTAAGTACATTTTCGTATAAACATGATGTGAAGTATATAGCTATTAAAACTTATATTTTGAATATTAATGACATGGAAAATTAAAGAAATGTACAATTACATAAAGTACTACATTAAAATATACACACAAACATGCAAAGAACATCTGTAGGTGAAGAAAATATATGGAAATGTATCTAGTAGTTATGTCAGGTTGGTGAAGTCATAAATCAGATGTGGGTTTAAATTTCACTTTCCAGCTGTGAGGTCCTGAGTTAAATGGCACTGTTACTTCAGGGTTTAATTTCTTCATGTGTGAAATACAGTAAATGGTAATAAGGTTTTTGTGAAGGTTAAATTAGCTAATATATGCTTTGCATATAACAAGTATATAACAAGTGCTCAATAAATGGTATTTATCATCAATATTTAATATTATAGATTTTTATATTTTTAAAATTCATTTTGTTATTTTTTCCAGTTTTATTGAGAGAAAATTGACATACATCACTGTATAAGTTTAAGGCATAGAGCATGATGATTTGATTTACATATATTGTGACATGATAACCATAATACATTTAACTAACATTCATATTCTTGTATAGATACAATAAAAAAGAAAGAAGAAAAGAATAAAGGAAAAAAATTTTCCTTGTGATGAGAACTCTTAGGATTTACTGTTTTAACAACTTTCCTATGTATGATATCATACAGCACTGTTAGCTATAGTCATCATATTGTACATTACATCCCTAGTACTTATTTATCTAGGTTTATCTTATAACTAGAAACTTGTACCTTTTGACCATCTTCCTTCACTTCCCCCTCACCCCAAACCTCACCTATGGTAACCACAAGTCTAATCTCTTTTTCTATGACTTTGTTTTTGTTTTATTAGATTCCACATAAAAGTGAGATCATACTGTATTTGTCTTTCTCTGTCTGACTTATTTCACTTAGCATAATGCCTTCAAAGTCCACCCATGTTGTTGCAAATGAGAGAATTTCTTTGACTTTTATGGCTGAATAATATTTCATTGTATATGTATAACACAACTTCTTTATCCATTCATTTACTGATGGACACTTAGGTTATTTCCACGTCTTGGCTATTGTAAATAGTGCTGCTATGAACATGGGAGTGCAGGTTTTTTTTTCTTTCTTTTTTAACATCTTTATTGGAGTATAATTGCTTTACAGTGGTGTGTTAGTGTGAATCAGCAATATGTACACATATATCCCCATATCCCCTCCCTCTTGTGTTTCCCTCCCACCGTCCCTATCCCACCCCTCTAGGTGGTCACAAAGCACCGAGCTGATCTCCCTGTGCTATGCAGCTGCTTCTCGGTAGCTATCTATTTTACATTTGGTGGTGTATATATGTCCATGCCACTCTCTCACTTTGTCCCAGCTTACCCTTCCCCCTCCCCATGTCCTCAAGTCCATTCTCTATGTCTTTGTCTTTGTCTTTATTCCTGTCCTGCCCCTAGGTTCTTAAGAACCATTTTTTTTTTTTTTTTAGATTCCATATATATGTGTTAGCATACAGTATTTGTTTTTCTCTTTCTGACTTCACTCTGTATGACAGGCTCTAGGTCCATCCCCCTCACTACAAATAACTCAGTTTCCTTTCTGTTTATGGCTGAGTAATATTCCATTGTATATATGTGCCACATCTTCTTTATCCATTCATCTGTCGATGGACACTTAGATTCCTCCCATGTCCTGGCTATTTCATTTCCTTTCGATATATTTCCCAGAAGTAGAATTGCTGGATCATATAGTAGTCTTTATTTTTAATTTTTTGAAGATCCTTCATACTGTTTTTCATAGTGGCTGTACCAGTTTACAGTCCCACCAACAGTGCACAAGGATTCCCTTTTCTCCACATCCATGCCAGTATTTATCTCTTATCTTTTTGATAATGACCATTGTAAAGGTGTGAGGTGGTAACTCATTGTGGTTTTAATTTGCATTTCTCTAATGACTAGTGATGTTGAGCATGTTTTCATGTTCCTGTTGATCTTTCATATATCTTCTCTAGAAAAATGTCTATTCAGGTCCTTTGCCCATTTTTTAATTGGGTTATTATTATTATTTTGCCATCAACTTGTATGAGTTCTTTATATGTTTTGGATATCCCTTATCAGACATATGGTTTGAAAATATTTTTTCCCATTCTGTAGGTTGTCTTTTCACTTTGCTGACGATTTCTTTTGCTGTGCAGAAGCTTTTTAGTTTGATGTAGTCCACTTAGTTATTTTTATTGTGTTGCTTGTGCTTTAGGTGTCATATCCAAAAAATATGACCCATGTCAAGGAGCTTTTTTCCTATGTTTTCTTCCAGGAGTGTCATAGTTTCAGATCTTACATTTAAGTCTTTAATCCATTTTGAGTTAATTTTTGTGAGTGGTATAAGATATGGGTCCAGCTTCATTCTTTTTCATGTTAATATCCAATTCTCCCATTTACTGAAGAGACTGTGTTTTCTCCGTTGAATATTCCTGCCTCCCTTGTCAAATATTAGTTGACTGTATATGCTTGGGTTTTTTCTGGGCTCCTGGTTCTGTCCATTGGTCTATTTGTCTGTTTTTATGCCAGTACCATACTGTTTTGATGACTATAGCTTTATATAGTATATAGTATAGTTTGAAATCAGGAAGTGTAATAACTCCTGCTTTTGTTCTTTGGCAGGGTTTCTGTGGCTATTTAAGGTCTTTTGTGATTCTAAATTTTAGAAGGGTTTTTTCTACTTCTGTCAAAAATGCCATTAAAATCTTGATGGGAAAAAAAAATTTTGATGGGATTACATTGAATCTATAGATGGCTTTCAGTAGTATTGATATTTTAACGGTACTGTACTAATTTTTTCAATAAGATGGCTTTTGGGAGTACTGACATATTAACAATATTAATTTTTTCAATCCATGAACATGGGATACCTTTCTATTTATTTGTGTCTTTGATTTCTTTCATCAATGTTTTGTAATTTTCAGTGTAGAGATCTTTAACCTCCTAAATTATATTTATTCCTAGGTATTTTATTGTTTTGGGTGCTATTGCAAATGGGATAAATTTTCTTTGTTTTTCAGGAATTTTGTTGTTAGTACATAGAAATGCTACTGATTTCTGTACGTTAATTTTTTATCTTGCAACTTTACTGCATTTATTGATTGTTTTTTTTAACATCTTTATTGGAGTATAATTGCTTTACAATGTTGTGTTAATTTCTGCTGTATAACAAAGTGAATCAGCTATATGCATACGTATATCCCCATATCCCCTCCCTCTTGCGTCTTCCTCCCACCCTCCTTATCCCACCCCTCTAGGTGGTTGCAAAGCACCAAACTGATCTCCCTGTGCTATGCAGCTTCTTCCCATTAGCTATCTGTTTTGCATTTGGTAGTGTATATAGGTCAGTGTTACTCTCTCACTTCATCCCAGCTTACCTTCCTGGCTCCTTGTGTCCTCAAGTCCATTCTCTACGTTTGCTTCTTTATTTCTGTCCTGCCCCTAGGTTCATCAGAACCACTTTGTTTTTTTTAGATTCCATATATATGTGTTAGCATTTGGTATTTGTTTTTCTCTTTCTGACTTACTTCACTCTGTATGACAGACTCTAGGTCCATCCAACTCACTACAAATAACTCAGTTTCCTTTCTGTTTATGGCTGAGTAATATTCCATTGTATACATGTGCCACATCATCTTTATCCATTCACCTGTTGATGAACACTTAGGTTGCTTCCATGTCCTGGCTATTGTAAATAGTGCTGCAATGAACATTGTACAATGGAGAAAAGACAGCCTCTTCAATAAGTGGTGCTGGGAAAACTGGACAGCTACATATAAAAGTATGAAATTAGAACACTTCCTAACGCCATACACAAAAATAAACTCAAAATGGATTAAAGACCTAAATGTAAGGCCAGACACTATCAAACTCTTAGAGGAAAACATAGGCAGAACACTCGAAGACATAAATCACAGCAAGATCCTTTTTGACCCACCTCCTAGAGAAATGGAAATAAAAACAAAAATAAACAAATGGGACCTAATGAAACTTAAAAGCTTTTGCACAGCAAAGGAAACCATAAAAAAGATGAAAAGACAGCCCTCAGAATGGGAGAAAATATTTACAAATGAATCAGTTGACAAAGGATTAATGTCCAAAATATACAAGCAACTTATGCAGCTCAATATCAAAAAAAACAAACAACCCAATCCAAAAATAGGCAGAAGCTGTTTTGTTAGAGTTGTTATATTTTCTATATATAAAATCATGTTGTCTGCAAATAGAAACAATTTTACTTTTTCCTTTCCAATTCTGGTATATTTTTTTTTCTTGCCTGATTGCTCTAGCTAGGATTTCCAGTAGTATGTTGAGTAAGCATGGTGGGAGTGGGCACCCTTGGCTTTTTTTGTGTGTGTAACATTTTATGTATTTTGTTTGTTAATTGAAAAATAAAAAGGTTAAATTGATACATGGCTCTTTCAAAATTATCAAAATGGCTATGTAACACTGGCATGTAGCCATGCTTTTCTTCTTATTCCTTGAGTGAGTTGATGTTGCAGAGACTGATTTTTCAAGTCTATCCTTTAAAAATTAGGTACTGCCAACTTTTCAGAAGTGACTGAAGAGGTATTACTGTAAGACAGTGGTTGGCATACTAATGGCATACTAATGACTTAGAGAGACTTGAAAATGCAAAAATAAGAGACTTTAATTCCTGAACATGTTAAAATACCACCTCTTCCAAAGATGCTTCCAAGCATCACAAACTCATTAAGCTTTCCAAGTTTTGTTTAGTTTTGTTTGTTTGTATCTTTTGAATAGATAATAACAGGCTATTATAAAAGTTTACAATGCAAATTGATGGAGGATTAAATCTTAAGATAAATTAACAACTAAAATAATTTTCACCAGCTGATTTCCCCAGAATACCTCCTCTCCTACTTTAAGGCCTGTGTGGGCACCCTTGTCTTGTTCCTGCTCTTATAAAAAGAGATTTCACCCTTTCACCACTGATTATGTTAGCTGTAGTCTTGTCATATATAGCCTTTGTTATGTTGAGATGTGTTCCTTCTCTGCCTAATTTGTTAATAGTTTTTGAATGAATGAATGTTGAATTTTGAATGTTGAATTTTGTCACATGCTTTATCTGCATCTATTGAGATGATCATATAATTCTTTTCTTTTATACTTTTAATGTGATGTATCACATTGCTTGATTTTCATATGTTGAACCATCTTTACTTCCCAGGGATAAATCCCACTTGTTCATGTGAATGATCCTGTTAATAGGCTGTTGAATTTGGTTTGCTAGTATTTTATTGAGAATTTTGGCATCTATATTCATCAGGGATATTGGCCTGTAGTTTTCTTTTTTAGTATTATCCTTTTCTGGTTTTGGTACCTTTTTTTTTTTTTTTTTTTTTTTTTTTTGGCGGTACTCGGGCCTCTCACTGTTGTGGCATTTCCCATTGTGGAGCACAGGCTCCGGATGCGCAGGCTCAGCGGCCATGGCTCATGGGCCCAGCCGCTCCACGGCACGTGGGATCTTCCCGGACTGGGGCACAAACCTGTGTCCCGTGCATTGGCAGGCGGACTCTCAACCACTGTGCCACCAGGGAAGCCCTGGTTTTGGTATCTTGATAATACTAGCCTCATAAAATGATTTTTGGAGTGCACAGCGCCCCCCCCCCAAAAAAAAAAACCCCACTTCATTTTGAGAAGGATTGGTGTTAAAATTTTTAAAAAATATTCTGTAAAAATTACCAGTGAAGCCATCTGGTCCTGGGATTTTCTTTGGGAGATCTTTGATTACTGGTTCAGTCTCCTTACTAGTAATTGGTTTATTCAAATATTCTATTTCTTCTTGCTTCAATCTTGGTAAGAAGAAAGAATGTTTCTAAGAATTTTTACATTTCTTCTAGGTTGTCTAGTTTGTTGGCATATACTTGTTCATAGTAGCCTCTTATGATCCTTTGAATTTCTGTGGTATCAATTGTAATGTCTCCTTTTTCATTTATAATTGTGTTCATTTGGGTCCTTTCTCTTTTTGCACTGGTTTGTCTAGTTAAGGGTTTATCAATTTTGTTTATCTTTTAGAAAACCAAGTCGTAGTTTGGTTAATCTTTTCTATTGTTTTCCTGTTCTCAATTTCATGTTTTTCTGTTCTTTATTATTTCCTTTTTTCTGCTATCTTTGGCCTCAGTTTATTTTTCTTTTTCTAATTCCTTAAAGCATAGAGTTAGATTGCTTATTTGGGATCTTTCTTGCTTATTAATGTAGGTGTTCATTGCTACGAACTTCCCTCTTACAACCACCTTTGCTGCATCCCATCCATTTTTGTTTGATTCAAGAGACTTTTTTATATCCCCTTTAATTTCTTCTTTGATCCATTAGTTGCTCAGGAGAGTTGTTTAATTTCCATGTATTTGTGAATTTTCCAGTTTTCCTCTTGTTACTGATCACTAGTTTCATGCCATTGTGGTCACAGAAGACACTTGGTATGATTTCACTCTTCTTGATTTGCTAACACTTGTTTTGTGGCCTAACATGTCGTCTATCCTAGAAAATGTTCCATGTGCACTTTAGAAGAATATGTATTCTGCTGTTGTTGGATAGAATATTTTGTGTATGTCTGTTAGGTTCATTTGGTCTATTGTGGTGTTCAAATCCACTGTTTCCTTATTGATTCTCTGTCTAGATGATCTATCCATTTTTGAGAGTGGGGTATTAAAGTCTCCAACTATTACTGTATTATTGTTTATTTCTCCTTTTAGTTCTGTCGGTTTTCGCTTTATATATTTAGGTGCTCCAATGTTGGGTGTGTAAATGTTTACAATGTTATATCTTCTTGATGTATTGACCCTTTTATATAATATATAGTATAATATGACCTTCTTTGTTTCTTTTTACTATTTTTGTTTAAAGTCTACTTTGATATAAGTATGCCTGTCCTTACTTTTTCTGGTTACTAGTTGCTTGAAATGTCTTTTTCCATCCTTTCACTTTTGGTCTCTGTATCTTTAAGACTATAGTGAGTTAGACAGCATATTGTTGAATCTTATTTATTTTTATCCATTCAGCCATTCTATGTCTTTTGATTGGAGAATTTAATGTATTTACATTTAAAGCAGTTATTGATATTTAAATTACTATTGCAGTTTTGTTAATTGTTTTCGTGTTGTTTTGTGCATTCATTGTTCTTTCTTATTCTGTTGTCTTTTGTGGTATTTTGATGTCATTTGGTATCAGTACACTTCAACTTCTTTATCACATTTTTTTGTGTATTACTACAAGAGTTTTCTTTGTGGTTACCATGAGGCTTATATAAAATACCTTAATCTTCTAATACCCTTTTTTTTTTTTGCTGTATGTGGGTCTCTCACTGTTGTGGCCTCTCCCGTTGCGGAGCACAGGCTCCGGACGTGCAGGCTCAGCGGCCATGGCTCACGGGCCCAGCCACTCCGTGGCATGTGGGATCTTCCCAGACCGGGGCACAAACCCGTGTCCCCTGCATCGGCAGGTGGACTCTCAACCACTGCGCCACCAGGGAAGCCCTAATACCCTATTTTAAACTAATAACAATTGAATTTCAGTATAACTTGTGGACTTTACTTCTTTTCCTCCTCCTAAATTTAGGTTATTGTTGTTACAATGTACATGTTTTTAATATTGTGGCTAATGAATTATTGTAGTTATGGCATTTTTACTACATAAATTTTTTAAACTTTTAAAGTAGAGTTGTGAGTTATGCACCATAACCGTATTACAGAATCTAATTATGACTATATATTTACCATTACCAGTGAGGTGTTTTTATGATGTTAATTAGTGTCCTTTTACTTTGGCTCATAGAACTCCCTTTAGCATTTCTTGTAAAGGACATCTGGTGGTAATGAACTGCCTCAGCTTTTGTTTGTTCAGGATTGTCTTTAGCCCTTCTTCACTTCTGAAGGACAGTTTCAATGGGCATAGAATTCTTGGTTGACAGTTATTTTCTTTTAATATTTTGAATATGTCACCCCATTCTATCCTGGCCCGAATAGTTTCTGTTAAGAAATCTGCCAATTATCTTATGGGAGTTCCCTTGTATGTAACCTCTCTTTTTTCTCTTGCTGTTCTTAAAATTCTTTCTTTGTCTTTGACTTTAGACAATTTAATCATAATATGTCTTGGTGTAGTCCTCCCTATTCAGTTTCACTGTTTATCATTCTGTTTTCAATTTTTCATTTTTTTTCTTTTTCCTCCTCTGACTGGCTAATTTCCAATGTCCTATCATCCAGGTTGCTGATTCTTTCTTTTGCATGATCGAGTCTGCTTTTGAAACTCTATTGAATTCTTCAGTTCAGTTATTATATTTTTCAACCCTCGACTTTCTGATTTTTTTTTTTAATGGTTGCTCTTTTCTTGTCACATTTCTCATTTGTTCGTGCATTGTTTTTCTAATTTTGTTTAGTTGTCTGTCTGCATTGTCTTGAAATTCCCTTAACTCCCTTAATAGAATTATTCTGAGTTCTTTGTTTGACAGCTTATAGATCTCCATTTCTTTAAGCTCAGTTATTGGGGCTTTATTAGCTTTCTTTGGTGATGTCATATTTACCTTATTTTTTGGATCTTTGATTCTTTTATTGGTATCTGCACTTTTGAGCAATGGGACTCCTCCTCCAGACTGTATAGGTTTGCTTCGGCAGATACAGTTCTTTACCAGTCAGCTCATTTTGGGTTTCTGGGTGTGTCTGCTGGTAATGATGTCTTTGGGCTGATGGGGTCTGCTATTGTGGTCTGTTTTGGGGAGGTGTGTGTCACTGGCTGTGAACCATTGGATAGGACTGCTGGCTTGGTTTCCTACCCAAGTGAGGCCGTAGAATGGGTTCCACGGTTCCCTAAATTCTCTGGTCAGACTTACTGGATGGTCAGGACTGGGTACTATATTCAGTAGTAGATGGGGTTATGAATTAATATCTCTGCACTGGCAGGGCAGCAGGCCAAGCCTATGGTCTCTATAGCTCACTGTTCGGAGGCCCAAATTAGGCCTGAGTATGCACTGAATTCCCTGATCAGGTAAGTTTTGCTCTGCAGATGAGGGAAGCCATGGGCTGTGTTCTCTGTTCAGGTCCCACTGTAAGCAGGGCTGTTGGATGGGCTACACAATTTCCTGTGTGCTCTGGTTAGGTTTGCTGCTTGGGCAGGCTGAAGGCTGTATTTAGCAATGAGCAGGACTACAAATTAGATTCTCTCCCTGGCATAGTAGGAGAAGCAGCTTTAAAACTGGTAACACTTTTGTTTGTTGTCTTAAGTCAAGCTGACATGCACCCCAAGTCTTCTGGCTGAATAGGGCCACTCGTTTTGCTCTGCAGACTGTTGGCTCTGTCTGTCATTCTCTTGGCCTGAGTGCCACTGGGCCACACAGCTTCTAGGAGTTGTTGCCAGTCCTTTTGGTCAGATGGGGCCTGAAGACACTCTCCACAGCAGGTGGGGCTTTGTCTCAGCCTCCTTGCCTGGATCAGAGGCAGGGGAGAGGGGCCACTCCAGGCGATTCTCAATTTCCCAAACAGTCTCTCTGGTTAGAAAGGGCCAGGAGCCACCCTCAGCTTGGCTATGAATTAATCCCCCTGCTTGTATGTAGTGCAGGAAACCTCTGTACCTGGTACTGGCTTTGCTCTGGGGAGTGTCAGTTCTGCCTGCCTGCCTCTTGGCTTGAGTGCTGCTGGACCACACAGCTCCCAGGAGTTGTCACCAGTCCTCTGGTCAGATGGGGCTGGAAGGCACTGTCATAGTGGATAGAGCTGTGACTCAGTACTTTGCTTCGATGTGGGCAAACCAGGCTCTAGGGTCAACAAAACTCATTTGAGGATCTGAATCAGGCAGATCTGCACCCCACTGAGTTCCCTGGTCAGACTGCACCCCCAACTTGGTTCTGCAGATAAGAAAAGCCACTGGTTGGGATTACTATTTGGGTACTGCAGGTGTGAACTCGATCTGCCAAGTTCTGTGTGTTGGTTGTTGCAAGCCCCTCTTCCCTTCTCTGTCACAGTCAGACTCACAGTGTCTGAGCCCTGCAGATTCCCCTGAAACCCCCCATGGGGTGAGACCAGAGTAGGGGCTTCCAAAGAGTGACCCACAATGCTAGGGGCAGGTTATTGTTCCCCTTGGGTTCTGTTTGTCTACTGGAAGAACCAGAGGCTCAATTGGTCCTGTGCTGTCCTGGGGGAGGAGTAACAGTGCAGCCAACATGTAGCCAATTCTCTTACCCTTCTAGTGCAATCTGTTCTCGTCTATGAAGTGTAGGGGATGCTTCAGCTTAACCCCCGTGTTTGAAGATTCTCTCAGTAGTGTCTTGTTCTTGAATAGATGTTAGTTCCTTTTGTGAAGGGGAGTGAAGTCAGGAACAACTCATGTGGCAGTCTTGGTGATGTCACATACTATGTTATAATTTTTTGAATTGAGATATAATTGACATATAATGTTGTGTAAGTTTAACATGTTGTACAATGTATTGATTTGGTACATTTATATATTGCAATATGATTACCACTGTAGCATTAGCTAACATCTCCATCACGTCACCTAATTATCATTTCATTTTGTGGTGAGAACATTTAAGATATAGTTTCCTAGCAACTTTGAAGTATATAATACAGTATTGTTGACTATAATCTCAATGCTGTGCATTAATTCTCCAGAACTTACTCATTTTCTAACTGCATGTTTCTACCCTTTGACCACCATCTCCCCAATACCCCCATCTCCTAGCCCCTGGTAACCACCATCCTACTCTGTTTCTATGTGTTTGGCTTTTCCCACACATAAGTGAGATCATACAGTATTTGTCTTTTTCTGTCTGACAACTCACTAAGCATAATGCTCTCAAAACCCATCCATGTTGTCGCATTTAGACATTGCAGATTTATTAATTTCATAATCAGGAACAGATGATGACTATTATATATATTTAAAAAGTGGAAGTTCAGAAAAGTTGAGGCAAAGTAAAAATCAAGTACAAGAAGCATTGGGAAATGAGCAGAGTACACAAAATATATCCCATAAAGTAGTAGTAGCTTTAACTAGTCCAGTTAAAAGAATACCATAATGTAACATTCATTGAGTTCTTTCTCCATGCTAAGATTGCTTTAAGTACTATGTAGGTGGAATTCATTTAGTTCTTGATATCACCCATGAGGAAGGTACTATTCTTTTTTTTTTTGGAAGGTACTATTCTTATCATAATTTTACAGATGAGGAAACTGAGGTACAGAAAGTTTAAGTTATGCATTCAAGGTTATAGAGCTAGTAAGCAGCAGAGCTGGGCTATGAAGCAGTCTAGATCAGTCTAACCATTGTACTAGACTACCTTCTTGCAGGATGAGCTCTACATGAGTCATGTAAGATAAAAGCAAATGAATTTCTTAGGATAGGCACAACAATTCTTCATGCTAAGACAAGAAATACATTCCTCCTGAATGGTCTCATGAAAGTGACACTTCTCAATTTAATGATGAACATCCTCAACAATATCCTTATAGCAGACACACTGATAAGTTTCATAGAACTGTTTATTATAGTGCTCTCCCAATGTGAGTCTATGGCCTTGCATTACAGCACAATTTATTAAAAGCCTTTATGTCCTAAAAGAGCCCATAAGTGGAGAGTGAACTGAATTGATTAATGGAGGAACACTGACACAACGAAAAATCTTTAAAATAATTCTCTTTTGTACTGAAACATCTTTAAAATAATTTAGAGGAATCAAAGAATGATTGGGGGCTTTGCCACAAACTTGAAACTCAAACAGGACTTCTGAAGGAGTAAGAAATCTCAAACACAAGAATAAGATCACAATTAGTAGGAAGGACTGGGACAAAATGGCCTGATAGTTATGCATATGCCTTGCTCTGCTGGGTGCAAACTGCCCTGGCAAGGGTGTGGTCTGGGGAGAAGCAACTCTTTCCAGCTGAGGCCGATCCTGAAGGAGCTGACACCTGGAAGCTGTCTGCTGACTGTGTTTCCCACAACTGGGCATAAAGTCTTTCCTTAAAAGGGGATGTGGCACATATATACAGTGGACTATTACTCAGCCATAAAAAGAAACAAAATTGAGTTATTTGTAGTGAGGTGGATGGACCTAGAGTCTGTCATACAGAGTGAAGTAAGTCAGAAAAAGAAAAATAAATACCGTATGCTAACACATATATGTGTAATCTAAGGGGAAAAAAAAGGTCATGAAGAGCCTAGGGGTAAGATGGGAATAAAGACATAGACCTACTAGAGCATGGACTTGAGGATATGGGGAGGGGGAAGGGTAAGCTGTGACAAAGTGAGAGAGTGGCATGGACATATATACACTACCAAACGTAAAATAGCTAGCTAGTGGGAAGCAGCCGCATAGCACAGGGAGATCAGCTCGGTGGTTTGTGACCACCACAGGGGTGGCATAGGGAGGGTGGGAGGGAGGGAGATGCAAGAGGGAAGAGATATGGGAACATATGTATATGTATAACTGATTCACTTTGTTATAAAGCAGAAACTAACACACCATTGTAAAGCAATTATACTCCAATAAAGATGTTAAAAAAAAAAAGGGGATGTGGGTAATACATCTCTGTCCCTATAAAAATATGATAAAGAATTCTCTAGACTATTTATAAAAGATAGTAGAACATTAGATTTTTGTGTAACTTTCAAATCTGAGGTAGGAAGTGACCTTGAGAGTTTGGGCCTTACTATGCCTGTTGTATAACTGTAGCCAATAATAACCTATTACTTTAATCTCTTGGCACATATGTTGGAAGTGGGTGGCTGTTCATACTGAATGAAGAATCCTGATTGTTGTGGGTATGTAACAGCATGTGGTCAGTCTAGTGGGATTAGTGGCTGTTTTAGTCTGCTCGGCTTCCGTAACAAAATACCATAGATTGAGTGCCTTAAACAACAGAAACTTATTTCTTAGAATTCTAGAAGTTGAGAAGTCCAAGAACAAGATGCTGGAGAGATAGTTTTCATTCTGAGGTTTCTTCTGTTGGCCTCTACGTAGCTGTGTTATCTTGCTGTGTGCTGAAGTGGTCTTTCCTCAAAGCATGTGCATGGTGCATGGAGGAGTGGGGAGAGAGAGAGAGAGAGAGAGAGGGGAGGGAAGGAAAGGGAAGGGAAGGGGAAAGGGAGAGAGAGAAAGAAAGAAAATATGAATGAGAATGAGGGATCCCTCCCTTCCTCTTCTTTTAAGGCCACCAGGTCTATTGAATTAGAGCCCCACCCTTATGATATCATTTAACCTTAATTATCTCCTAAATATAGTCCTATCTCCAAATATAGTCACACTGGAGGTTAGGGCTTTGACATAGGAATATTGGAGAGATATAATTCATAACAGTTGATAAGCAGTTGGGCAACAGTGCTTAGAACAGAGGTAAGCAAACTGTAGCCCATGAGCCAAATCCAGCCGGTGGCCCATTTTTGTACGGCCCATGAGCAAAGAATGTTTTCTTATATTCCTAAATAATTATAAACAAACAAAAACTCAACGAATATGTGGCACACTATATGTGGCCCACAAAGCCTAAAATATTTACTCTTTGACCCTTTACAGAAAATGTTTGCCAATACCTGGCTTAGAATCAGGATCAGCCTTAGTTTCAGATAAATATTCTGAACCCAGTTTCTGTAGCTCAAAAAATGAGGATTAGAAATTATATTTATTACACTCCTTAGGAGGAAGGGATTAGTCTGCTCATCAGTTGGGGCAGGAGATATTTCTTAAATGGACAATCAGAGTGAGAGGACCAAACCAGATGAGGCCTCTTGAGTTGGATTCCTAGTCACTTTGGGCTTTTTGTTCTCTCTGTTCTGGAGAATGATGGCACATGCACCTGGTCAGCAATGGGTAAGCAACATGTAGCCTATTGTGAGTAGTGATGGAGATGCCTTGGAAGGGCTGGTTAGGGAGAGCACCTAAACCAAGTTAGGTGCCCAGGATATTGGTAATATGAGTGACAGGGATACCAAGGAATGATGGAAGTATAGATGATACTAGAGTAGATGGTCTAGGTGGTGGTCTAGTTGGGTGACCACAATGAAAGAAGGAGGCCATGTGATGAGAAACTTGATTGTGTTGTGGCTGATAAATTTAGAAACCCAGATATATCTGAGTGCTTTGGGATGGTCCATTTTGGTGAAATTTTACTTTGTTCCTTTGAGGCAGTCAGGAGTTACTGGAACATTATAGGCCATTCACATTTCAAGGGCTTTACTCTGTTGGCCTCAAATGGTCAGTGCAACCACCAGGTAGGATGTCTGGTCTCTAACATCTTGCTATCCTAGAATCAGTAAGTAAATACATAAAGGCTAATTGGGAGTCTCTAATGAAGAAAAAGAATAACAATCCAAATGATGGGATAAGATAATCTCTGACTTATTGTACAGTTGTAGGCTATGAAATCAAGGATAAATTCATCTGTAAATTCCAGATGCACTCAACAGGGTTTAAGAAAGATATAATTTCAGATCTAGTATGTTTAAAATACATTCCTTTAAAATTTCAGTTATAGCTTCTGTTTTTCTTTAGGTTATTTTATTAAGGCAACCAAGAATTTGAGACCATTACTACAGCTCAGCTGAACAAGAACTTCAGTCCTGTAAAATGTTATTTGCTTCATGGTAGAATGCTGCTGATACTGCTTTGAGTTTATATCAGCTTCACTGAACTTAACTTGTTTAAGCAGAAAGGATCCTGCTGACATCCCTGTTGCTTGACAACCCCATAAATGCATGCTGGGTGTTGACCTGTTGCTTGAACCCCATAAATGCATGCTGGGTGTTGACTGTTCCTTTAGAAAGAACTCCTTAGTTGATCATTTGGTTCAGCGACCTGTGTTATAATTTTTTTCTCT
The DNA here is from genome assembly GCF_000442215.2 of Lipotes vexillifer. Classification (NCBI taxonomy): domain Eukaryota; kingdom Metazoa; phylum Chordata; class Mammalia; order Artiodactyla; family Lipotidae; genus Lipotes; species Lipotes vexillifer. The sequence goes on from NW_006792683.1 coordinate 816,736, forward strand.
CCTCATGCCTTATTACCCAGTTAAAATACTTTTATTAGAACAGAGAACTGTGTACATTTTGTTCTTGGGTTTTTACTCAGCAAGACTCACTATTTCCTCTTAGAGGAGACTTCACATAAAGGAAAATGAAAATGAGTATGACATTTTATTTTATTTAGTTCTTGGTTGACACTTTCTACCAACTGACTTTCAAGGGCATTCACTCAAAACTTACGCATTTATACATTAGCTATGTGAAAGTGAAGGTGCCAGAAGAGAATCCAACATAAGCTTTTAAAATAGGGGAAATTTTACTGAATATTAAAGGTCATCTAGCTTCCTGAAGAGTTGTATAGAAAAGGTCAGCTCCTGTATGAAGCAGGGTGTAGAGGTGCATGAAGTTGTCCATGTTTCACCTTTAAATCCTCTACAAGGATGGCAGACAGTAGAAAATATTAAGGCAAAAGACAAAATGATATATGATGTCTTGAATGTTTTGCCAGAAGTGTAGACTTCTCTCTGCTTGTTGAGGATAATAGGACTGGAAGGAAAGCTTCTGTTACTGGGCTATGGTCAACCATGGAGGGAGAGGATGATTCAGTGCTCACACCTGATGCTGTCATGCATCCTCTGTTGTTTTCTTAGAACTAAAAACGAGAATGGCAAGTTATGAGTTCTCAAACAAACAAAATCACAGAAGATTAAAGATTTATCATTAGCAGAGATACTTGCCCAGGGATTAAAAAAAAAGAAAATATAATTTTAAAAGATTGTATCTTATGTTGGCTCAGATACATTTTTGGTTAATTTTTCTTTTTTATATAAGTAACTCTCAATTGTGTATGATAATGGGGTCAGGGGAAACATGGGAAACAAATCCAAAGACAGGAAATTCTCAGTTCTTAATGGAGCCCATAATCCTGTATCCTCCAGCATAAACCTGTGACTCTGAGCTGCTGATAGCTGTGTCTCATTTCTTTTTTACTTCTTTGTTCATTCCCTGTTAGAGATAGTGGTGGATAATAAAATAGCCAGAAGAATAGGGACAGAGGGCTAGATAATTAATCAGTTAACTGGGTAACCATTCCTTAAAATTTGATGATTCATTCTGCAGTGAAATACTGCATTTTAAATACTGACTATTCATTTTATAAATTATAAAGTAGTTTTACATCCTAACCCAGTCTTTATTTTCTAGAGCAACTTTGTACTTGGACAATACAAACTCTTAGCTTTACCCAAGGAGAGGCTATTGTCTCAAATCATATAATACATTTCATAAAAGTAGAGATTAATTTTAGATTGCTAAAGGAAAATATCTAGTGCCATTTTCCCCATCCATTGGTGCAAAACAGTATTTATTGAGGCATTTTCTATGTACTAATGCGTTACAGAAGAGTTAATGAATTTGAATGTCTACCACGATGGACCTGCAGAAGAGAACCTGCCAGACCCTGTGTGGGTTTTGCATTTAACAATAAAAAAGGAAGGAGTGATTATTATGTCTAAATCTTTGTGGAATTTAAATAATAAGGATTATTATCAATTATTAGTATTACTTCAAAGTTGGTTCTAGACTCTTCATCATGACCTTTAAGGTCCTTCAGTATCTCATCCTTATTTTCCAGATCATGAGAACATGTCTGCTACCACCTTCATTTGAGTTTTGTCAATTTTAGTTGAGATTCTGCTGGAAGGAAGTGACTTCTGGGGTTCCTGGTACTCAGAATATGGAATAGGGTACCAACTTAATGATTGTGTGTTCTTGACATAGGGGATTTGAAACTCCATGTTGGATGAAAAGAACTGCACTGAATGAACTTTGTTAGTAACTGCTCCTACCCATTTTGGTAGGATTACAGTTATGGGTTCTGGGTCCTTTTGAGCTAGTGTCTCCAGGATTTGAATCTTGAATATACTAAACTGGATTTCTACTGTCTGATGAAATAGTTAATACAAACGAGTCAATTTACATGAGACTGTCCACAGAGAATGTGTTGTTAATCTGTAAAAGAATCATACCTGCCTTAGCATCAAAAGTATTTTCTCCACTAAATGTGACTGTCATGATTTTGGAGTGGAGATTAAAAAATGGAAGTTAAATGGAAATAACTTCTCAAATCTTTAAGCCTCAGCTACCTCTACTGAGCCTACACTCCCATTTCAAGATATTGAGGCAGGGAATTCAACTGCCACAAACTCAGTAATACTCCTTCAACATTTATAGTCCTTGGCACTTACTCCAAGTGCCACTTAGGACATCTTAATTGGCATTATTTTGGTTTCCAGATTAAAGAGGAGGTAATTAGGAAATTTCCCCCAGACTCCTAATTTTTCTATCAGAAAACACATACAAAAGTGGAAAGAATAGTATAATGAACCTCCATGTACATCTTATCCAGTTAAAACAATATTAAACCCATGGGTGATTTTGTCTTATCAAGTCCCCATCCTGAGTTATTTTGAAGAAAATCTCAGACATAAATTAATTTCATTTTAAAGCAATTCAGTATGTATATCTAAAGACCCCTTTCTCTTTTATATTAAAAGGAAGTGACAGGTTATGTTTTTAAATACAACCCAAGAAAATATGCACCATTAACATATATTTTAAGTTTCATTGTATAAATACACATTAGTGGGATTGCTGAGTTTTATAGTTAGTGTATATGTAACTTTGTAAGAAACTGACAAACTCTTTTTCAAGTGGATGTACCATTTTGCATTCCCACCAGCAAAGTTGAAGAGTTCCATTTTCTCCATATCTAGTTCAACACTTGGTGTGATCAGCCTTTTTAATTTTAGTCATTCTAGTGAGTGTGTAGTTTACATCTCATTGTAGATATAATTTGTCTTTTTCTAATGAATAATCATGTTGGATGTCTTATATTCCACTTATATATATCTACTTGGTAAAGTGTCTGCTAAAATCTTTTGCTAATTTTAATCAGAGTGTTTGATTCTTGTTGTTGAATTGGAATACTTAAAAAAAACCAAACATATTCTGGATACAGGCCCTTTATCAGAGGTAAGTTTTTTCCTTTTACTTATTTATGTTTAAATTGAGGTATAGTTGACATATAACATTATGTTACTGTAAAGTGTACAACATAATGATTCTATATTTGTATATGTTGCAAGATGATCACAATAATTCTAGTTAATATCTGTCATCATACATAGTTATAAATATTTTTCTCATGATGAAAACTTTTAAGATATATTCTCTTAGCAACTTTCAGATATACAATACAGTATTATTAACTGTCATCACCATGCTGTACATGACATCCTCATGACTTATTTTATAACTGGAAACTTGTACCTTTGGACCCCCTTCACCCATTTGCCCCCCCCCCACCTCTGGCAGCCAATGATTTGTTCTGTATGAGCCCAGCTTTTTTTTTAAAGAAGATGTTGGGGGTAGGAGTTTATTAATTAATTAATTTATTTCTGCTGTGTTGGTCTTCGTTTCTGTGCGAGGGCTTTCTTTAGTTGTGGCAAGCGGGGGCCACTCTTCATCGCGGTGCGTGGGCCTCTCACTGTCGTGGCCTCTCTTGTTGCAGAGCACAGGCTCCAGACGCGCAGGCTCAGTAGTTGTGGCTCATGGGCCTAGTTGCTCCGCGGCATGTGGGATCCTCCCAGACCAGGGCTCGAACCCGTGTTCCCTGCATTAGCAGGCAGATTCTCAACCACTGCGCCACCAGGGAAGCCCGTAGCTTTTTTTTTTTTAATTCCACATATAAGTGATATCATGTAGTATTTGTCTTTCTCTGTCTGTCTTATTTCACTGAGCAAAATGCCAGTAAGGTCCATCCATGTTGTAATAAATTACAAGATTTCCTTCTTTTTTCATGGCTGAATAATATCCCATTGTATGTATATACCACATTTTATTTATCCATTTAACTGTCAGTGGACACTTAGGCTATTTCCATGTCTTGGCTATTGTAAGTAATGCTGCAGTGAACATGGGATGCATTATCTGTTTGAATTAGTGTTTTCATTTTCTTTGGACAAGTACCCAGAAGTGGAATTGTTGAGTCATAGGATGGTTCTATTTTTAGTTTTTTGAGAAATCTTGATACTGTTTCCACAGTGGTTGCACCAATTTACATTCCCACTAAAAAGGTAGAAAAATAAGGGTTCCCTTTTCTCCACACCCTCACCAGCACGTGTTATTTCTTGTCTTTTTGATAATAGCCATTCTGACAGGTGTGAGGTGATATCTCATTGGGGTTTTGATTTGCACTTCCCTGATGATTAGTGATGTTGAACATCTTTTCTTGTAGCTGTTGGCCATCTATCTGTCTTCTTTGGAAAAATGTTCAGATCCTCTGCCCATTTTTAAACCAAATTGTTTGTTTTGCTATTGAATTGTTGCGTTCTTTATGTATTTTGAATATTAGCCCCAATCAGATATATGATTTCCAAATATCTTTTCCCTTTCAGTAGGTTGCCTTTTTACTTGTTGGTGGTTTTCTTTGCCGTGCAAAAACTTTTTAGTTTTTTATAGTCCAGCTTGTTTATTCCTACTTTTGTTGCCGTTGCTTTTAGTGTCAAATCCAAAAAAATCATTGTCAAGACGTATGCCAAGGAGCTTATTGTCTGTGTTTTCTTCTAGAAATTTTATGGTTTCATGTCCTATGTCCAAGTCTTTAATCCATTTTGAGTTCATATTTGTTTATGGTGTAAGATACTGATCCAGTTTCATTGTTTTGCATGTGGCTGTCCAATTTTCCCAGCACCATTTATTGAAAAGACTGTCTTCTCCGACTGTATATCCTTGACTCCTTTGTCATAATTTTTTTTTTTTTTTTTGCGGTATGCGGGCCTCTCACTGTTGTGGCCTCTCCCATTGTGGAGCACAGGCTCCAGATGCGCAGGCTCAGCGGCCATGGCTCACAGGCCTAGCTGCTCTGTGGCACGTGGGATCTTCCCGGACTGGGGCACGAACCTGTGTCCCCTGCATCAGCAGGCGGACTCTCAACCACTACGCTACCAGGGAAGCCCCTGTCATAAATTTTGTGTGATTTTATATGTGTGGGTTTATTTCTGGTCTGTCTGTTCTATTCCATTGATCTATGTGTCTGTCTTTATGCCACTATCATACTGTTTTATTTCTATAGCTTTGTAATATAGTTTGAAATCAAGGAACATCATGCTTCTAGCCTTGTTCTTTCTCAAGATTGCTTTGGCTATTCAGGGTCTTCTGTGGTTCAACACAAATTTTAGGTTGGTTTGTTCTATTTCTGTGAAAAATACCATTGGTATTTTGATAGGGATTGGATTGCATCTATAGATGGCTTGTGTAGCATGGACATGTAAAAATATTATTTCTTTAATCCATGAGCATGGAATATTTTTCCATTTATTTGTGTCTTCATTTTCTTTCATAATGTCATAGCTTTCAGTGTATAGGTCTTTCACCTCCTTGGTTAAATTTATTCCTAGTTATTTTATTTTTCTTGATGAAATTGTAAATGGGATTGTTTTCTTCATTTATCTTTCGGATAGTTTATTACTAAAAAATGCAACAGATTTTTGTATATTGATTTCGTATTCTGCAACTTTAATGAATTTGTTTATTCATTTTAATAGTTTTTTTGTGGTATCTTTAGGATTTTCTATATATATCACATCATCTGCAAACAATGACAGTTTTACTTCTTCCTTTCCATTTTGGATGGCTTTTATTTCTTTGTCTTGCATAGTTGCTCTAGCTAGGACATCGAATACTATGTTGAATAAAATTTGTGAGAGTGGACATCCTTGTCTTGTTTCTGATATTAGAGGAAAAGTTTTCAGCTTTTCATCATTGAGTATAATGTGGACTACAAGCTTGTCATATATAGCCTTTATTATGTTGTGATATGTTTCCTCTATACTCACTTTGTTGAGAGTTCTTATCATAAATGGATGCTGGATTTTTTCACATGCTTTTTCTGGATCTATTGAGATGATCATATGATTTTTATCCTTCATATTTTTAAGTGGTGTGTCATGTTGATTGCTTTGCAGATATTGAGCCATCCTTGCATCCCTGGAATAAATCCCAGTTGATCATGATGTACGATCCTTTTAATGTATTGTTGAATTTGGTTTGCTAATATTTTTTTGAGGAATTTTGCATCTATGTTTATTGGGGATATTGGCCTGTACTTTTATTTTCTTATGGCATCCTTGTTTGGTTTTGGTATCAGGGTAATTGTGGCCTCATAGAATGTGTTTGGAAGTGTTTCCTCCTCTTGTATTTTTTGGAAAAGTTTGAGAAGGATTGATGTTAGTTTTTTTTTAATGTTTGGTAGACTTCTCCTGTGAAGCTGTCTGGTTCTGGATTTTTGTTTCTTGGAAGGTTTTTGATTACTGATTCAATCTCCTTACTAGTGTTGACCTGAACAAATAGATTACCAATTATTTCTTCAGAAAAGATTTTCTTTTTAAGGGTCAACAAAGAATTGCAATTAGGTGTCTGCAACCATGGTGAGCTACATTGCAAGTCTCTGCGTGGCAAGAGAAGGGGAACACTTTTATAAGAGAGAAATGGAAGTTGGGATAACTGTAGTAAACAGAGTCCATGGCTTTTCATTGCCTGAGTCCTTGCCAGGAAAGAAGAAAAGTCTTTTGCCTTCCTGTAGGGCTCTGCTGTCATCACAGGGCACAAGACCTCTCCATTCAGGTCTCCCAACTCTACTTAATTGAGGTTTCTGTTAATTAATTTTTTACATTTCCCTCTCTTGATCAAGCTCTTTCTCTGAAAGTATTGCTGATCAAGAGTCAGGTCCTCTAGTTTTAGCAACTTTTCGTCCCTCAAGGTCAGGAGGACCTTTCTTGGGTGTAGGGTCTCATGTTGGAGGGAAAGTACACAGATTGGAAACCAATTAAAGTCACATTTAAGGAACAAGGAGGGTTAGGAGGGAGAACTCTCAGACACTTCTTATCTAAAGTCCACGTGTTATCATTGACATTGGAGAGCATCTAAAGTGTTTTTCCATCATCAAAGATTTGGTGACAGACTTCCCACAGACATGGTATGGCTCTCTTGGGAAAGCTGTCTCATCAGATGTTGTCTGCTTCAATTCCAGGAAATCTTTACTTTCGGGTTACCAAAAGATATGCAGGTCCAGTCAGGGTTCAGTGCTTTCTCTAAATATGTCACATTAATCCAGGAGTCTATTCCTTGGAATTTGATGGCACAAGGTTTGGTTAGCAGTACTTGATAGGGTCCTTTCCAAGGAATTTGAAGAGAGTTCTTCTGGGGGTGTTCTTCCAATAGATGAATCTCTAAGTTGCAGGATGTGATGCTTAAGGTCTTTTTCTCCTGAGGGTGTACTGTCAAAATATGTTTATTTTTAGTAGAAGCAATTAGGCGTTTATAATATTGGAGTATCTCTCCTTTTATCAGCTGTGGGTCAAAAGAAGCAAGAGCTAAGTGCATTGGGCATCCTGTGACTGTCTGAAAGGGTGAGAGTTTATGAAATCCAAAGAGGTGGATCTGGGATTTAGAAGAACCAGTGGCAATGCTTTTGGCCAAGGTATTGGGAGTGCATCTACAAATTTTGCCCACTGAGTCTTAATGATGCTGTTAGTGTGTTCAGTTAAACCAGAGGATTGGAGATGGTAAGCACAGTGAAAGTGTTGTAAAACCGGGAAAAAGCACAGGCTTTTGAAGCAGTTGGCCAGTAAGATGGGTTCCTAGATGACTATGAAGTTTGAGAGAAGTTCCCCAGGTAGGGATAATCTTTTCCAAAAGGACTTTAGCCACTGAGGAAGCAGTAGCCTGTCTGCAAAGGAAGACTTCAGTCCAGTGTGAAAACACACAGACCATGATAAAAACATATTTATATCCATTAGATGGAGAGAGTTGTGTGAAATCCATTTTCTAGACCTTGAATTATCTATTAGGCAGTTTAAGATGTCTGTGAGCAGTAAGAACAGGCTTCCCTGGACAAGTGGGACAAGTGAGGTAGATACTTTCTGTGGCCTTTTTAATGTTTCCTCACCAATATTGATTCATGAAGGCTATAATTTTGTCAGTAGATCAATGATTTCATGCATGTATAGTGGTGAGGAGTGGGAAATTAAGTCTCTTGTAGGACTGGGTTGTTATTTAGTCCAAACCAGAGCTTTCCCTTTTTATCAAAAAAACAATTGTTGAATTGTTTTTCCTTTTCTGAGGCCAATTATTGGGCTAGTTTTTTTCTAAATTATCATTTTGGGAAGTATTCCTTTGGACCATGACAGAAGTTTGGCTTCCATTGGTTCCTTTAAGGTCAGCATTTCTTACAGAAATGTCAGCAAGGTGATTTCCCTTAGCTTCCAGGGAGTCAAGTTTAGAATGCCCTGGAATCTTAATAATAGCTGAAGTGACAGGTAAAAGGATGCCATTCAATAATTTCTGAACACAGGGGCCATTTTTAATTGTGTTTCCACTGGAAGTAAGGAAGCCACATTATTTCCACAGCATTTCAGAATCATGAGCAACTCCAAAAGCATATCTACTATCAGTATTAATATTGACAATTTTGTCCTTGGCCAAAGTACAAGCCTTCGTAAGGGTGTATAATTCAGCTTGTTGGGCCAAAGTAGCCATAGGTAAAGATGCTGACTTGACAACATCAAAAGGAGTTGCAATAGAATACCCAGCACAGTATTTGCCATTGTCATCTTTAAATAAGAACCATCAGTGAACAATGAGAAGTCAGTGTTACACAGTGGAATTTCCTGTAGATCATTACGAGGAGGTGGTCCATCAGCACTGAGCAGTCCTGAGGTATTTTGTTGGTGACAGAGGGGAGAAGAGTAGCCAGGTTAAGGTTATTACAACATAAATGAGTTACGTGAGGATCAGTTAACAAAGGGCGAGGCAGCTGACTGAGAAGTGTTGAGTGAGACGAGAATTCAGGAGGGCTTCTACTGCATGAGGTACAAAAATGGTTAAAGGGGATCCCACAATGATTTTCTTAGTCACCCTAACCAAAAGGGTAGTGGCTATAATGGCTCTAAGGAAAGGGGGTACCCCTGTGCCACAGAACAGTTGCTGACTACAATACCCTATGGGTCGATGGTGATCCGCGTGTTGGGGTGAGTACCCAAAGGACATTTGTTTCCCTTTCATATACAAAAAGGAAAAAGGGAATCTGATAATTGGGATGCCCAAGGACAGGTGGGTTCATCGAACTCTACTTTAAGGCCTTGGAAGCTTTCCTCCAGTTCTTCCCATAAAATTGGGTCAGGGTTGTTATTGCTGAGTAAAACTTACAGAGGTTTGGCCGTAAGAGAGAAATTTGGAATCCAATTTTTGCAATAACCAATTGGCTTGAGGAACCCTTGCAGTTGGTTCTTAGTTTTGGGTTTTAGGAAATGTAGGACACTAGGAAGTCTATCTGATCTAGGTGTGGCCCTTGCTCTTATATCAGATGCCCTAAATATCAAACCTGGGTTTGGGCAAACTAGTTTTTCTTTGGTGACCTTTTGTCCCATTAAGGCATAAATCAGCTACAGTAAAGAATTTACTTTCAGTGGGAATGGATGTTAACAATGTATGAGGGTTAGGAACAACAAGGCTTCAAAGGATAACAATGTTGTTTATTGCTTGGAGGTCCTGGACAAACTGCCACCCTTGCCTCTTAGGTTTTCTCATGAGGCCTTGAGTCTTATAATCTTCTATCATGGGCTTTAGGCCTTGAAGGGCTTCTTTACTTATAGGGCATTTATTAATTTGTTGAAGCGGTTTTAAGGGGTCTACTTGAATTTTTTTTTTTTTTTTTTTTTTGGCGGTACACGGGGCCTCTCACTGCTGCGGCCTCTCCCGTTGCAGAGCACAGGCTCCGGACGCGCAGGCGCAGCGGCCATGGCTCACGGGCCCAGCCACTCCGCGGCATGCGGGGTCCTCCTGGACCGGGGCACGAACCCGTATCCCCCGCATCGCCAGGCGGACTCCCAACCACTGCGCCACTAGGGAAGCCCGGTCTACTTGAATTTTGATGGGAGGTGTGCTGTGAATTTCGCCAGCATCAGTTGGAGATTTTGCTCATAAGGAAAGTGGTAGCTGATTCAATAGGGACAAATGATCAGTGTTTCCAGAATCTGCTCTAGTAGAGATTTATTTGTTCAGAGATGAAAAAAATAAAAGATGTCAAAGGGTCATTTAATTCACCTGGTGGAATACTTTGATGACTACTATCAATTTCTAGAATTATTTCCCTCTTTTGGGAGAAAAAAATTCTAGCATGATCCTTGTCTTTGAAGTCTTGGCCTAATAAATGGATAGGAGTGGATGGACTAAGGAGAAAAGAGTGTGTATCTCTCAAAGGGTCTAAACAAAGGGAATAGGTTCAGAGACAGGGACTTCTTGAAGTTCATTGGACATTCCTGC
>NW_006792683.1:827102-866908 GCF_000442215.2 Lipotes vexillifer
ATTTGAACTCTTTTGGTACTCTGAGGCAGGGGCGTTTTATAGTAGTGGCTTTGAACACCGAGAGTGTGGCTCCCGTGTCATTTAGGATGGGAAGAGGTTCACCCCCAATCTGGAGAAATCTTTCTGTGAGCCAATCAAGGTAGAGGATTGGGAAGAGCCCCTGTAGTTCCTCAGAGTCACATCATTGAGAATTGGGAGAATGTTGGAGAGTCTGGTTACAGGCTGAAGGCACCTAAAGTGCTTAAATTTGTAACAATCCATTTTCCAGTGCCCCAGCTTTATACAATAATAAAAAGGATGGTTTTGATTTCATTTCGGAGCCTTCATTTTCTGGAGTTGAAGACTGAGAAATTTGGCGGGCTTCCTTGGAGGTGACTTATCTAGAGTATGAGATAGCTGGTTTGCCAGGTTGATTGGAGTGGACATAATTTCCCACCATGGTCCCTTTTTTTAGAAGTGAAAGGTCCCAGTTCAGCACATTAATAAACACAGAGTTAAAAACTCCTCAGGTGGAGGTCTTCCCCGGTGGTGCAGTGGTTAAGAGTCTACCTGCCAATGCAGGGAACATAGGTTTGAGCCCTGGTCTGGGAAGATCCCACATGCTGTGGAGCAACTAAGCCCATGCACCACAACTACTGATCCCACGTGCCACAATTACTGAAGCCCGTGTGCCTAGAGCCTATGCTCTGCAACAAGAAAAGCCACCACAATGAGAAGCCTGTGTACTGCAACAAAGAATAGCCCCCACTTGCTGCAACTAGAGAAAGCCCGTGCACAACAATGAAGACCCAATGCAGCGAAAAATAAATAAATAAATTTTAAAAATAAATAAATAAAATAAAAACTCCTCGGGTGGAATCATCATCTGAATTTTCATTAAAAAACATTCTGAAGTCAGTTGTAATAATGATGAGAAGCTGATCATCAGATTTTTGTGTACAAGCCTAAATTTTGTTCCAATTAACAGATTTTGGAGAAGCCCTAGGAATTGCTTGATGAAGTTGCCTAGCAATTGCCTGAGCCTGAATATATAATATGTTAGGGGGCTGGTCTCCCAGTTGTAATTCTAGAGACCTTTCTGGACTTTCCCAGTTAGTGGTTTTCATATAATGCTGGGCCTGGCCTTCCCCAAGAAGCATATGAATTAGCTGATATAAGTCAGAGAAACCAGTCTGATAAGTTTGAACGACTATATTAAATTCCTCAGCAAATCTCTGAGGATCTTTGGTACTTTGGGAAAATTGTTGACTATGGCTTGCAGTTCGGCTTTAGTCCAGGGGGTAGAAAAATTAAAGGTTTAACCTCTGGATCCTTGGAAGGCTTAATTTTTAAAGCGACACATTCTGATAGGTTCAGAGGAAAAGGGAGTGGGAAGAGTTTCAGAGAAAAGGGGAAGTTTGGTGAGAGAATTATTATGAAGGATTTGAAGGTATAGTGGAGACAGGTGGTATAGGACGGAAGGAGGAAGATGGCACCAAAGGTGGAGTTTGGCCACAAGGAGCCAAGCCAAGGGAGGGAGAGAAGATGGCACCACCACAGGGCCTGAGACAAAGAAGCCAAGGAAGAAGAGCCTGAGGTAGACATTCATCTTTCTTTAATCATTTGTTTGCCTCAGTTAATCTTAAATTCTTATTATTCAAAGAGGCAATTTTATTTTATTTTCTTATTCTTTTCTATTTTGATTTTTTAAAAACATCTTTATTAGAGTATAATTGCTTTACAGTGATGTGTTAGTTTCTGCTTTATAACAAAGTGAATCAGTTATACATATACATATGTCTCCATATCTCTTCCCTCTTGTGTCTCCCTCCCTCCCTATCCCACCCCTCTAGGTGGTCACAAAGCACCGAGCTGATCTCCCTGTGCTATGCGGCTGCTTCCCAAGAGCTATCTGTTTTACATTTGGTAGTGTATATATGTCCGTGCCACTCTCTGCCTTTGTCACAGCTTACCCTTCACCCTCCCCGTATCCTCAAGTCCATTGTCTAGTAGGTCTGAGTCTTTATTCCCGTCTTGCCCCTGGGTTATTCATGACCTTTTTTTTTTTTTTGATTCCATTTATATGTGTTAGCATACGGTATTTGTTTTACTCTTACTGACTTACTTCACTCTATATGAAAGACTCTAGGTCGATCCACCTCACTACAAATAACTCAATTTCGTTTCTTTTTATGGCTGAGTAATATTCCATTGTATACAGGTGCCACATCTTCTTTCTCCATTCATCTGTCGATGTACACTTAGGTTGCTTCCATGTCCTGGCTATTGTAAATAGAGCTGCAGTGAACATTGTGGTACATGACTATTTTTGAATTATGGTTTTCTCAGGGTATATGCCCAGTAGTGGGATTGCTGGGTCATATGGTAGTTCTATTTGTAGTTTTTTAAGGAACCTCCATACTGTTCTCCATAGTGGCTGTACCAATTCACATTCCCACCAGCAGTGCAAGAGTGTTCCCTTTTCTCCACACCCTCTCCAGCATTTATTGTTTCTAGATTTTTTGATGATGGCCATTCTGACTGGTGTGAGATGATATCTCATTGTAGTTTTGATTTGCATTTCTCTAATGATTAGTGATGTTGAGCATTCTTTCATGTGTTTGTTGGCAATCTGTATATCTTCTTTGGAGAAATGTCTATTTAGGTCTTCTGCCCATTTTTGGATTGGGTTGTTTGTTTTTTTGTTATTGAGCTGCATGAGCTGCTTGTAAATTTTGGAGATCAATGCTTTGTAAGTTGCTTCATTTGCAAATATTTTCTCCCATTCTGAGGGTTGTCCTTTCGTCTTGTTTATGGTTTCCTTAGCTGTGCAAAAGCTTTTAAGTTTCATTAGGTTGCACTTGTTTACTTCTGTTTTTATTTCTATTTCTCTAGGAGGTGGGTCAAAAAGGATCTTTTTTTTTAAATTTTATTTTAACATCTTTATTGGAGTATAATTGCTTTACAGTGGTATGTTAGTTTCAGCTTCACAACAAAATGAATCAGTTATATATATACATATGTTCCCATATCTCTTCCCGCTTGCGTCTCCCTCCCTCCCACCCTCCATATCCCACCTCTCCAGGCGGTCACAAAGCACTGAGCTGATCTCCCTGTGCTATGTGGCTGCTTCCCACTAGCTATCTACCTTACGTTTGTTAGTGTATATATGTCCATGCCACTCTCTCGCTTTGTCACAGTTTACCCTTCCCCCTCCCCATATCCTCAAGTCCATTCTCTAGTAAGTCTGTGTCTTTATTCCTGTTTCACCCCTACGTTCGTCATGACATTTTTTTCTTAAATTCCATATATATGTGTTAGCATACGGTATTTGTCTCTCTCTTTCTGACTTACTTCACTCTGTATGACAGACTCTAGGTCTATCCACCTCATTACAAATAGCTCAATTTCATTTCTTTTTATGGCTGAGTAATATTCCATTGTATATATGTGCCACATCTTCTTTATCCATTCATCCGACGACGGGCACTTAGGTTGTTTCCATCTCTGGGCTATTGTAAATAGAGCTGCAATGAACATTTTGGTACATGATTCTTTTTGAATTATGTTTTTCTCAGGGTATATGCCTAGTTTTGGGATTGCTGGGTCATATGGTAGTTCTATTTGTAGTTTTTCAAGGAACCTCCATACTGTTTTCCACAGTGGCTGTATCAATTTACATTCCCACCAACAGTGTAAGAGGGTTCCCTTTTCTCCACACCCTCTCCAGCATTTATTGTTCCTAGATTTTTTTATGATGGCCATTCTGACTGGTGTGAGATGATATCTCATTGTAGTTTTGATTTGCATTTCTCTAATGATTAATGATGTTGAGCATTCTTTCATGTGTTTGTTGGCAGTCTGTATATCTTCTTTGGAGAAATGTCTATTTAGGTCTTCTGCCCATTTTTGGATTGGGTTGTTTATTTTTTTGTTATTGAGCTGCATGAGCTGCCTGTAAATTTTAGAGATTAATCCTTTGTCAGTTGATTCATTTGCAAATATTTTCTCCCATTCTGAGGGCTGTCTTTTGGTCTTGTTTATGGTTTCCTTTGCTGTGCAAAAGCTTTGAAGTTTCATTAGGTCCCATTTGTTTATTTTTGTTTTTATCTCCATTACTCTAGGAGATGGGTCAAGAAGGATCTTGCTGTGATTTATGTCATAGAGTGTTCTGCCTATGTTTTCCTCTAAGAGTTTGATAGTTTCTGGCCTTACATTTAGGTCTTTAATCCATTTTGAGCTTATTTTTGTGTATGGTGTTAGGGAGTGATCTAATCTCATTCTGTTACATGTAGCTGTCCAGTTTTCCCAGCACCATTTACTGAAAAGGCTGTTTTTTCTCCACTATATATTCTTGTTTCCTTTATCAAAGATAAGGTGACCATATGTACGTGGGTTTTTCTCTGGGCCTTCTATCCTGTTTGATTGATCTATATTTCTGTTTTTGTGCCAGTACCATACTGTCTTGACTACAGTAGCTTTGTAGTAGTCTGAAGTCGGGAGCCTGATTCCTCCAACTCCATTTTTCTTTCTCAAGAGTGCTTTGGCTATTCAAGGTCTTTTGTGTTACCACACAAATTGTGAAATTTTTTGTTTTAGTTCTGTGAAAAATGCCAGTGGTAGTTTGATAGGATTGTATTGAATCTGTAGGTTGCTTTGGGTAGTATAGTCATTTTCACAATGTAGATTCTTCTAATCGAAGGACATGGTATATCTCTCCATCTGTTTGTATCATGTTTAATTTCTTTCATCAGTGTCTTATACTTTTCTGCATACAGGTCTTTTGTCTCCTTAGGTAAGTTTATTCCTAGATTTTTTTTTTTTTTTTTTTTGCAGTGGTAAATCGTAGTGTTTTCTTGATTTCACTTTCAGATTTTTCATCATTAGTGTATAGGAATGCCAGAGATTTCTGTGCATTAATTTTGTATCCTGCTACTTTACCAAATTCATTGATTAGCTCTAGTAGTTTTCTGGTAGCATCTTTAGGATTCTCTATGTATAGTATCATGTCATCTGCAAACAGTGACAGCTTTACTTCTTTTCTGATTTGAATTCCTTTTATTTCCTTTTCTTCTCTGATTGCTGTGGCTAAAACTTCCAAAACTATGTTGAATAATAGTGGTGATAGTGGACAACCTTATCTTTTTCCTGATATTAGAGGAAATGGTTTCAGTTTTTCACCATTGAGAATGATGTTTGCTGTGGGTTTGTCATATATGGCCTTTATTATGTTGACGTAAGTTCCCTCAAGGACTACTTCTGGAGGGTGTTTATCTTAAATGGGTGTTGAATTTTGTCACAAGCTATTTCTGCATCTATTGAGATGATAATATGGTTTTTCTCCTTCAGTTTGTTAATATGTTTTATCACATTGATTGATTTGCATATATTGAAGAATTCTTGCATTCCTGGGATAAACCCCACTTGATCATGGTGTATGATGCTTTTAATGTGCTGTTGGATTCTGTATGCTTGTATTTTGTTGAGGATTTTTGCGTCTGTGTTCATCAGTGATATTGGCCTGTAGTTTTCTTTCTTTGTGACATTTTTGTCTGGTTTTGGTAACGGGGATGGTGGCCTCGTAGAATGAGTTTGGGAGTGTCCCTTCCTCTGCTATACTTTGGAAGATTTTGAGAAGGATAGGTGTTGGCTTTTCTGTAAATGTTTGATAGAAGTCACCTGTGAAGCCAGTTGGTACTGGGCTTTTGTGTGTTGGAAGATTTTTAATCACAGTTTCAATTTCATTGCTTGTGATTGGTCTGTTTATGTTTTCTATTTCTTCCTGGTTCAGTCTCAGAAGGTTGTGCTTTTCTAAGATTGTGTCCATTTCTTCCAGGTTGCCCATTTTATTGGCATATAGTTGCTTATAGTAATCTCTCATGATCGTTTGTATTTTTGCACTGTTAGTTGTTACTTCTCCTTTTTCATTTCTAGCTCTATTGACTTAAGTCTTCCTTTTTCTCTTTTCTTTTTTTTTTTTTTTTTTTTGTGGTACACAGGCCTCTCACTGCTGTGGTCTCTCCTGCCGCAGAGCACAGGCTCCAGACGCTCAGGCCCAGCGGCCCAGTGCCGCTCTGCGGCACGCAGGATCCTCCCGGACTGGGGCATGAACCCGTGTCCCCTGTATCGGCAGGTGGACTCCCAACCACTGCACCACCAGGGAAGCCCCTTCCTTTTTTTTTGATGAGTCTGGCTAATGTTTTATCAGTTTTGCTTATCTTCTCCAAGAACCAGCTTTTAGTTTTATTGATCCTTGCTATTGTTTCCTCCATTTCTTTTCATTTATTTCTGATCTGATCTTTATGATTTTTTTCCTTCTTTTAAATTTGGGATTTTTTGTTCTTATTTCTCTAATTGCTTTAGGTGTAAGGTTAGGTTGTTTATTTGAGATGTTTCTTGTTTCTTGAGGTAGGATTGTATTTCTGTAAACTTCCCTCTTAGAACAGCTTTTGCTGTATCCTATAGGTTTTGGGTCATTGTGTTTTCATTGTCGTTTGTTTCTAGGTATTTTTTTGGTTTCCTCTTTGTTTTATTCAGTGATCTCTTGATTATTAAGTAGTGTATTATTTAGCCTCCATGTGTTTGTATTTTTTACAGAGTTTTTCATGTAATTGGTATCTAGTTTCATAGCGTTTTGGTCGGAAACGATACATGATACGATTTCAGTTTTCTTAAATTTACCAAGGCTTGATTTGTGACCCAAGATATGATCTATCCTGGAGAATGTTTCATGAGTACTTGAGAAGAAAGTATATTCTGTTGTTTTTGGATGGAGTGTCCTATAACTATCAATTAAGTCCATCTTGTTTAATGTACTGTTTAAAGCTTGTGTTTCCTTATTCATTTTCATTTTGGATGATCTGTCCGTTGGTGAAAGTGGGGTGTTAAAGTTCTCTACTATGATTGTGTTACTGTCGTTTTCCCCGTTTATGGCTCTTAGCATTTGCCTTATGTATTGAGGTGCTCCTATGTTGGGTGTATAAAGATTTACAATTGTTATATCTTCTCCTTGGATTGACCCTTGATTATTATGTAGTGTCCTTCTTTGTCTCTTATAATAGTCTTTATTTTAAATTCTGTTTTGTCTGATATGAGAATTGCTCCTCCAGCTTTCTTTTGATTTCCATTTGCCTGGAAAACTATTTCCATCCCCGCATTTTCAATCTGTATGTGGCCCTAGGTCTGAAGTAGGTCTCTTGTAAACAGCCTAAGTATGGGTTTTGTTTTTGTATCCATTCAGCCAGTCTATGTCTTTTGGTTGGAACATTTAATCCACTTATAATTAAGGTAATTATTGGTATATATGTTCCTATTGCCATTTTCTTAATTGTTTTGGGTTTTTGTAGGTCTTTTCTTTCTCTTGTGTTTCCTGCCTAGAGAAGTTCCTTTAGCATTTGTTGTAAAGATGTTTGGTGGTGCTGAATTCTCTTAACTTTTGCTTGTCTGTAATTTTTTTTTAAACACCTTTATTGGAGTATAATTGCTGTATAATGGTTGTTAGTTTCTGCTCTATGACAAAGTGAATCAGCTATACATAAACATATATCCCCTATTTCCTCCCTCTTCAGTCTCCCTCCCGCCCTACCTTTCCCAACCCTCTAGGTGGACACAAAGAACCGAGCTGATCTCCGTGTTTTATGTGGCTGCTTCTCACTAGCTATCTATTTTACATTTGCTAGCGTATATATGTCCATGCCACTCTCTCACTTTGTCCCAGCCTACCCTTCCCCGTCCCCATGTCCTCAGGTCCATTCTCTACATCTCTGTCTTTATTCCTGTCCTGCCCCTGTGTTTTTCAGAACCATTTTTTTTTAGATGCCATATGTATTTGTTACCATACGCTATTTGTTTTTTCTCTTTCTGACTTACTTCACTCTGTGTGACAGTCTCTAGGTCCATCACCTCACTATAAATAACTCAATTGCGTTTTTTTTTGTGCTGGGTAATACTCCATTGTATATATGTGCCACATCTTTGTCCATTCATCTGTTGCTGGACACTTAGGGTGCTTCCATGTCCTGGTTATTGTAAATAGAGCTGAAATGAACATTGTGGTACATGACTTTTTTTTTTTACACACACTAAATAAAAGCTATCTGTATTATGTGATAGATGAATAAATTGTTTCTTAATATAGCAAGACCCCATCCAAGTAGTTGAGAGAAAGAAGCAGCATGCAAATTTAATATACATGAAAAGCTTTTCAACCACTCTAATTGATGAAATAGAATATAAATGAAGAACATATTTTCACTTACCAAGATGAATTACAAGAGTACAGTTTTAGTTATGAAAACATTTCCTTGCTTGACAATTATGCAATATCTATCAAAATCCCTTGTCACAGTAATTTTAGTTCTAAACATTTATCTTATATTACTATGTTTATTCTGTCCTGTAACCATAAATTCCACAGTTGCTTAGTGATGGTTCTGTATTTAAATGCATTCGATTCTTACTATCAGTATTTTTTTTTTTCTTTCCAGAGCTTCTTCATTCTGTGACCTTTGTTTTTATTCATTCCTTAGACAATTGCAACCTGCTGTCAAGTAGGGTTTCTTTTTTTTTTTTGGTTAAAAATAAATTTTTATCAACTGTATTGAGGTATAATTGACATACAACAAACTGCACATATTTAAAGTGTACAATATGAAAAGTTTGGGCACAGGTGCAACCATCACAACAATCAAGAAAATAAACATATTCATCACTCTCAGAAGTTTCCCTGTGGTTTCTCCTAATCACTCCCCATTCCTTCCTGAGGCACCCACTGATCTGCTTTCCGTCACTACAGATAATTATACATTTTCTAGAATTTTTACGTAAGTGGAATCATATAGTATGTACCGTTGTTTTGTCTGGATATTTTCTTCACTCAGCATGGTTACTTTGAGATTCATCCATGTAATTACATGTATCAATTTTACATTCCTTTTATTTTTGAGAGCTTTTCTTTCTTTTTCTTTTTAATAGATGTTTACTGGAGTATAATTGCTTCACAATACTCTGTTAGTTTCTGTTGCACAACAAAGCAAATCAGCCATATGCATACACATGTCCCCATATCCCTTCCCTCTTGAGCCTCCCTCCCATCCTCCCTGTCCCAC
This sequence comes from Lipotes vexillifer, assembly GCF_000442215.2. Lineage (NCBI taxonomy): Eukaryota > Metazoa > Chordata > Mammalia > Artiodactyla > Lipotidae > Lipotes > Lipotes vexillifer. The sequence goes on from NW_006792683.1 coordinate 836,189, forward strand.
CTCTCTAGGTCATTGCAAAGCACTGAGCCGATCTTCCTGTGCTATGCTGCTGCTTCCCACCAGCCAACTGTTTTGCATTCAATAGTGTATATATATCGATGCTACTCTTACTTCACCCCAGCTTCGCCCTCCCACCCCATGTCCTCAAGTCCATTCTCTATGTTTGCCTCTTTATTCCTCCCCTGCAACGAGGTTCATCAGTGCCATTTTTTTTTTTGGATTCTATATATATGCGTAAGCATACAGTATTTGATTTTCTCTTTCTGACTTCACTCTGTATGGCAGACTCTAGGTCCATCCACCTCACTACAAATAACTCAATTTCGTTTCTTTTTATGGCTGAGTAATATTCCATTGTATATGTGCCACATCTTCTTTATCCATTCATCTGTCTGTGGACATTTAGCTTGGTTCCATGTCCTGGCTATTGTAAATAGTGCTGCAATGAACATTGTGGTACATGTCTCTTTTTGAATTATGGTTTTTTCAGGGTATATGCCTAGTAGTGAGATTGCTGGGTCATATGGTAGTTCAATTTTTAGTTTTTTAAGGAAGCTGCATACTGTTTTCCATACTGGTTGTATCAACATACATTCCCACCAACAGTGCAGGAGGGTTCCCTTTTCACCACATCCTTTCCACCATTTATTCTTTCTAGATTTTTTGATAATGGCCATTCTGACTGGCGTGAGGTAATACCTCATTGTAGTTTTGATTTGCATTTCTCTAATAATTAGTGATGTTGAGCATCTTTTCATGTGCCTCTTGGTCATCTGTATGTCTTCCTTGGTGAAATGTGTATTTAGATCTTCTGCCCATTTTTAACTGGATTGTTTGTTTTTTCGATACTGAGCTCCATGAGCTGTTTGTATATTTTGGAGATTAATCCTTTGTCCATTGTTTCATTGCAAATATTTTCTCTTTTTGTCTTGTCTTTTTGTCTTGTTTATGGTTTCCTTTGCTGTGCAAAAGCTTTTAAGTTTAATTCAGTCCCACTTGTTTGTTTTTGTTTTTATTTCCGTTACTCTAGGAGGTGGGTCAAAAAAGGTTTGCTGTGGTTTATGTCCAAAAGTGTTTTACCTATATTTTCCGCTACAAGTTTTATAGGGTCTGGCCTTTTTTTTTTTTTTAACAACTTTATTGAGTATAATTGCTTTACAGTTGTGCGTTAGTTTCTGCTGAATAACAAAGTGAACCAGCTCTACGTATCCCCAAATCTCTTCCCTCTTCCATCTCCCTTTCTCCCACCCTCCCTATCCCACCCCTCTAGGTGGTCACAAAGCACTGAGCTCATCTCCCTTTGCTGTGCGGCTGCTTCCCACTAGCTATCGGTTTTACATTTGGTAGATTATGTGTGTACATACCACTCTCTCACTTTGTCCCAGCTTACCCTTCCCCCTCCCTGTGTCCTCAAGTCCATTCCTAGTAGGTCTGCATCTTTATCCCCATCCTGCCCCTAGGTTATTCATGACCTTTTTTTCTAGATTCCATATATATGTGTTAGCCTACAGTATTTATTTTTCTCTTTCTGACTTACTTCACTCTGTATGACAGACTCTAGGTCCACCAGCCTCACTACAAGTAACTCAGTTTCGTTTCTTCTTATGGCTGAGTAATATTCCGTTGTATATATGTGCCATATCTTTTTTATCTATTCATCTGTTGATGGACACTTAGGTTGCTTCCATGTCCTGGCTATTGTAAATAGAGCTGCAGTGAACATTGTGGTACATGTGTTTTTTTGAATTATGGTTTTCTGAGGGCATATGACCAGTAGTGGGATTGCTGGGTCGTATGGGAGTTCTATTTTTATTTTTTTAAACAATCTCCATACTGTTCTGCATAGTGGCTGTATCAGTTTACATTCCCACCAACAGTACAAGAGGGTTCCCTTTTCTCCACACCCTCTCGGGCACTTCTTGTTTGTAGATTTTTTGAGGATGGCCATTTTGACCGGTGTGAGGTGATACCACAATGTAGTTTTGATTTGCATTTCTCTAATGATTAGTGATGTTGAACATCCTTTCATGTGTTTGGTGGCAATCTGTATATCTTCTTCAGAGAAATGTCTGTTTAGATCTTCTGCCCATTTTTGGATTGTGTTGTTTGTGTTTTTGATATTGAGCTGCATTAGCTGATTTTAAATATTGGAGATTAATCCTTTGCCAGTTGCTTAAATCTCAGTTTTGGAGATTAATCCTTTGTCAGTTGCTTCAGAGAAAATAAATTCTCCTATTCTGAGGGTTGACTTTTCATCTTGTTTATGGTTTCCTTTGCTGTGCAAAAGCTTGTAAGTTTCATTAGGTCCCATTTGTTTATTTTTGTTTTTATTTCCATTTCTGTAGGAGGTGGGTCATAAAGGATCTTTCTGAGATATATGTCAGTAATAGAGTGTTTTGCCTATGTTTTCCTCTAAGAGTTTGATAGTGTCTGGCCTTACATTTAGATCTCTAATCCATTTTCAGTTTATTTTTGTGTATGTTGTTACGGAGTGTTCTAATTTTATTCTTTTACATGTAGCTGTCCAGTTTTCCCAGCACCACTTACTGAAGAGGCTGTCTTTTCTTCATTGTATATTCTTGCCCCCTTTATCAAAATTAAGGTGACCATAGGTGCATGGCTTTATCTCTGTGCTTTCTATCCTGTTCCACTGATCTATATTTCTGCTTTTGTGCCACTACCATACTGTCTTGTTTACAGTAGCTTTGTAGTATAGTCTGAAGTCCGGGAACCTGATTCCTCCAACTCCGTTTTTCTTTCTCAAGATTGCTTTGGCTATTCGGGGTCGTTTGGTTTCCATAAAAACTGTGAAAGTGTTTGATCTAGGTCTGTGAAAAATGCCATTGGTAGTTTGATAGGGATTGCATTGAATCTGTAGATTGCTTTGGGTAGTATAGTCATTTTCACAGTGTTGATTCTTCCAACTCAAGAACATGGTATATTTCTCCATCTGTTTGTAGCATCTTTAATTTCTTTCCTCAGTGTCTTATAGTTTTCTGCATACAGGTCTTTTGTCTCCTTAGGGAGGTTTATTCCTAGGTATTTTATTCTTTTTGTTGTAATGGTAAATGGGAGTGTATCCTTAATTTCTCTTTCTGATTTTTCATCATTAGTGTATAGGAATGCGAGAGATTTCTGTGCATAAATTTTGTATACTGCTGCTTCACCAAATTCATTGATTAGCTTTTGTAGTTTTCTGGTAGCATCTGTAGGATTCTCTATGTATAGTATCATGTCATATGCAAACAGTGACAGCTTTACTTCTTCTTTTCTGATTTGGATTCCTTTTATTTCTGTTTTTGTCTGCTTGCTGTGACTAAAAGTTCCAAAACTATGTTGAATAATAGTGGTGAGTGGGCAGTCTTGTCTTGTTCCTGATGTTAGAGGTAATGGTTTTGGTTTGTTACCATTGAGAATGATGTTGGCTGTGGGTGTGTCATATATGGCCTTTTATGTTGTTTAGGTAAGTTCCCTCTGTGCCTATTTTCTGGAGAGTTTTTATCATAAGTGGGTGTTGAATTTTGTCACAAGCTTTTTGTGCATCTATTGAGATGATCGTATGCGTTTTCTTCTTTAATTTGTCAATGTGGTGTATCACATTGATTGATTTGCGTATATTGAAGAATCCTTGTATTCCTGGGTTAACCCCCATTGATCAAGGTGTATGATCCTTTTACTGTGCTGTTGGACTCTGTTTGCCAGTATTTTGTTGAGGATTTTTGGACCTATGTTCATCAGTGATATTGGCCTGTAGTTTTCTTTCTTTGTGACATCTTTGTCTGGTTTTGGTATCAGGGTGATGGTGGCCTCATAGAATGAGTTTGGGAGTGTTCCTGCCTCTGCTATATTTTTTTTTTTTTTTTTTTGCTGTATGCGGGCCTCTCACTGCTGTGGCCCCTCCCGTTGCGGAGCACAGACTCCGTACGCGCAGGCTCAGCGGCCATGGCTCACGGGCCCAGCCGCTCCGCGGCATGTGGGATCTTCCCAGACCGGGGCACGAACCCGTATCCCTGCATTGGCAGGCGGACTCTCAACCACTGCGCCACCAGGGAAGCCCCCTGCCTCTGCTATATTTTGGAAGAGTCTGAGAAAGATAGGTGTTAACTCTTCTCTAAATGTTTGATAGAATTCACCTGTGAAGCCATCTGGTCCTGGGCTTTTGTTTGTTGGAAGATTTTAAATCACAGTTTGAATTTCAGTGCTTGTGATTGGTCTGTTTATATTTTCTGTTTCTTCCTGGTTGAGTCTTGGAAGGTTGTGGTTTTCTAAAAATTTGTCCATTTCTTCCATTTTATTGGCATATAGCTGCTTGTAGAAATCTCTCATGATCCTTTGTATTTATGCAGTGTCAGTTGTTCCTTCTCCTTTTTCATTTCTAATTCTGTTGATCTGAGTATTCTCCCTTTTTTTCCTGATGAGACTGGCTAATGGTTTATCAATTTTGTTTATCTTCTCAAAGAAACAGCTTTAGTTTTACTGATCTTTGCTCTTGTTTCCTTCATTTCGTTTTCATTTATTTCTGATCTGATCTTTATGATTTCTTTCCTTCTGTTAACTTTGGGGTTTTCAGTTCTTCCTTCTCTAATTGCCCTAGGTGTAAGTTTAGGTTGTTTATTTGAGATGTTTCTTGTTTCTTGTTTCTTGAGGTAGGTTTATATTGCTCTAAACTTCCATCTTAGAACTGCTTTTGCTGCATCCCATAGGTTTGGGGTGTTCTGTTTTCATTGTCGTTTGTTTTTAGGTATTCTTTGATTTCCTCTTTGATTTCTTCAGTGATCTCTTGGTTATTAAGTAGTGTATTGTTTAGCCTCCATGTGTTTGTAGTTTTTACATTTTTTCCTCTAATTGATATCTAGTCTCATAGCGTTGTGGTAGGAAAAGATCTTGATACAATTTCAGTTTTCTTAAATTTACCAAAGCTTGATTTGTGACCCAAGATATGATCTATCCTGGAGAATGTTCCATGAGCACTTGAGAAGTTTATTCTGTTGTTTTTCTATGGAATGTCCTATAACTATCAATTAAGTCCATCTTGTTGAATGTATCATTTAAAGCTGTGTTTCCTTATTCATTTTCACTTTGGATGATCTGTCCATTGGTGACAGTCAGGTGTTAGTGTCCCCTACTATGATTGTGTTACTGTCGATTTCCCCTTTTATAGCTGTTAGCCTTTGCTTTATGTTTAGGTGCTCCTATGTTGAGTGCATAAATATTTAAAATGGTTATATCTTCTTATTGGATTGATCCCTTGATCATTATGTAGTGTCCTCCTTTGTCTCTTGCAATAGCCTTTATTTTAAAGTCTGTTTTGTCTGATATGAGAATTGCTCCTCCAGCTTTCTTTTGATTTCTGTTTGAGTTTATTATCTTTTTCCATCCCCTTACTTTCAGTTTGTGTCCCTAGGTCTGATGTGGCTCTCTTGTAGACCACATATATATGGGTCTTGTTTCTGTATCTATTCAGCCAGTCTGTGTATTGTGCTTGGAGCTTTTAATCCATTTATGTGTAAGGTAGTTGTTGATATATGTGTTCCTATTATCATTTTCTTAATTGTTTTGGGTTTGTAATTGTAGGTCTTTTCCTTCTCTTGTGTTTCCTGCCTAGAGAAGTTCCTTTAGCATTTGTTCTAAAGCTGGTTTGGTGGTGCTGAATTTCTTAGCTTTTGTTTGTCTGTAAAGGTTTTGATTTCTCTGTCACATCTGAATGAGGTCCTTGCTGGCTAGAGTAATCCTGGTTGTAGTTTTTTACCTTTCATCATTTTAAATATGTCCTACCACTCCCTTCTGCTTGCAGAGTTTCTGCTGAAAGATCAGCTGTTAACATTATGGGAATTCTCTTGTATGTTGTTTGTTGTTTTTCTCTTGTTGCTTTTAATATTTTTTCTTTGTATTTAACTTTTGATAGTTTGATTAATATGTGTCTTGGTGTGTTTCTCCTTGGATTTATCCTGTATGAGACTCTCTGCCCTTCCTAGACTTGGTTAATGCTTTCCTTTCCCATATTAGGGACATTTTCAACTATAATCTCTTAAATTATTTTCTCAATCCCTTTCATTTTCTCTTCTTCTTCTGGGACCCCTATAATTTGAATATTGGTTCACTTAATATTGTTGCAGAGGTCTCTAAGACTGTCCTCAGTTCGTTTCATTCTTTTTTCTTTATTCTGTTCTGCAGTAGTTATTTCTACAATTTTATCTTCCAGGTCATTTATCTGTTTTTCTGCCTCAGTTATTCTGCTATTGATTCCTTTTAGAGAATTTTTAATTTCATTTATTGTGTTGTTTATCATTGTTTGTTTGCTCTTTAGTTCTTTTAGGTCCTTGTTAAGCATTTCTTATATTTTCTCCATTCTATTTCCAAGACTTTGGATCATGTTTACTATCATTATTCTGGATTCTTTTTCAGGTATACTGCCTATTTACTCTTCACTTGTTCCATCTGGTGGGTTTTTACCTTGCTCCTTCATCAGCTGTGTTTTTCTCTGTCTTCTTATTTTGCTTATCTTATTGTGTTTGGGGTCTCCTTTTCGCAGGCTGCAGGTTCGTAGTTCCTGCTGTTTTTCGTGTCTGCCCCCTGTGGCTGAGGTTGGTTCAGTGGGTTGTGTAGGCTTCCTGGTGGAGGGGATTAGTGCCTGTGTTGTGGTGGATGAGGCTGGATCTTGTCTTTCTGGTGGGAGGACCACATCTAGTGGTGTCTTTTGGTGTGTCTCTGACCTTATTATGATTTTAGGCAGCCTCTGTGCTAATGAGTAGTTTTGTGTTTCTGTCTTGTTTGTTGTTTGGCATAGGGTGTCTAGCGCTGTAGCTTGCTATTTGTTGAGTGGAGCTGGGTCTAGTGTTGAGATGGAGATCTCTCGGACAGCTTTTGTCATTTGAAATCACATGGAGCTGGGAGGTCTCTGGTGGACCAATGTCCTGAACTCGGCTCTCCCACCTCAGAGGCACAGGCCTGATACCCAGCCAGAGGACCAAGACCCTGTCAGCCACACAGCTCAGAAGAAAAGTGAGAAAAAAGTAAAGAAAGAAAGAAAGAAATGTAAAATAAAATAAAATAAAGTTATTAAAATAAAAATAATTATTAAAAATATAAAAAAATTAAAAAGTATGGAAAAAAAAGAAAGAGAGCAAGCAAACTAAAAAACAAATTCACCAATGATAACAAGTGCTAAAAGTTATACTAAAAAAACAAACAAACCAAAGAAATGGACATACAGAACCCTAGGACAAATGGTAAAAGCAAAGCTATACAGAAAAAGTCACACAAAGAAGCATACACATACACACTCACAAAGAGAGAAAAAGGAAAAAAAAATATATCTGTATATAAAAAATAAAAGGAGGAAGAGAGCAACCAAATCAATAAACAAATCTACCAATGCTAATAAACTATAAATATTTAACTAAAATAAACATAAAACCAGAAACAAATTAGATGCAGGAAGCCAACCCCAAGTGTACAGTTGTTCCCAAAGTCCACTGCCTCAATTTTGGGATGGTTTTTTCTTTTTTTTTTTGCGGTACGAGGGCCTCTCCCTGTTGTGGCCTCTCCCGTTGTGGAGCACAGGCTCCAGACGCTCAGCGGTCATGGCTCACGGGCCCAGCCGCTCCACGGCATGTGGGATCTTCCCGGACTGGGGTACGAACTCATGTCCCCTGCATCGGCAGGCGGACTCAACCACTGCGCCACCAGGGAAGCCCTGGGATGATTTTTTGTGTATTCAGGTATTCCAGAGATGCACAGTACATCAAGTTGATTGTGGAGATTTAATCCGCTGCTCCTGAGGCTGCTGGGAGATATTTTCCTTTCTCTTCTGTGTTTGCACAGCTCCTGGGTTTCAGCTTTGGATTTGGCCCCGCCTCTGCATATAGATTGCCTGAGGGCGTCTGTTCTCCACCCAGACAGGACGAGGTTAAGGTAGCAGCTGATAATATGGCTCTGGCTCTCTCAGGCTGCGGGGAGGAAGGGGTACAGAATGCAGGGTGAGCCTGCGGCAGCAGAGGCTGACGTGACATTGCAACAGCCTGAGGCGTGGTGTGTGCTTCTCTGAGAGTTGTCCCTGGATCCCAGGACCGTGGCAGTGGCAGGTTGCACAGCCTCCTGGGAGGGGAGATGTGGATAGTGACCTATGCTTGCACAGAGGCTTCTTGGTGGCTGCAGCAGCCTTAGCGTCTTATGCCCATCTCTGGTGTCCCCATTGACAGCTGTAGCTCGTACCCATCTCTGGAGCTCATTTAGGCGGTGTTCTGAATCCCCTCTCCTCACTCACCCCAAAAGAATGGTCTCTTCCCTCTCAGGCAGTTCCTGATTTTTTCCTGGACTCCGTCCCAGCTAGCTGTGGCGCACTAACCCCCTTCAGGCTGTGTTCACGTAGCTAACCCGTGTCCTATCCCTGGGATATGACCTCCAAAGCCAGACCCTCAGCTCCCAGCCCCCACCTGCCCTGGCTGGTGAGCAGACAAGCCTGTTGGGCTGGTGAGTGCTGTTCGGCACTGATTCTCAAAGCAGGAATCTCTCCGCTTTGCCCTCTGCCCCCCTGTTGCTGTGCTCTACTCCATGGCTCCGAAGCTCCCCCCCCCCCATCCCACATATCTGCCAGGGAAGGGGCTTCCTAGTGTTTGGAAACCTTTCCTCCTTCACAGCTCTCTCCCAGGTGCAGGTCCTGTCCCTATTCTTTTGTCTCTGTTTTTTCTTTTGCCCCACCCAGGTACGTGGGGGAATTTCTTGCCTTTTGGGAAGCCTGAGGTCTTCTGCCAGCATTCAGTAGGTGTTCTGTAGGAGCTGTTCCACATGTAGATGTATTTTTGATGTATTTGTGGGGAGAAAGGTGATCTCCACGTCTTACTCCTCCACCATCTTGAAGCTCTGCCAGCATGAATTAATTTTAAGTTCAAAATATTTAATCTCTTTATGATTCTCCTTTGATATGACATAGGATCTCCTGGACGCCTGAAAGGAGTGCACCCTCTTACCCTGTTCACATGTGTCTGGAGGTGCAGGTCCTGTCCCTACTCTTTAGTCTCTGTTTTTTCTTTTTTCTTTTGCCCTTCCCAGGTATGTGGGGAGTTACTTGCCTTTTGGGAAGTCTGAGGTCTTCTGTCAACATTCAGTAGGTGTTCTGTAGGAGTTGTTCCACATATAGATGTATTTCTGATATATTTGTGGGGAGGAAGGTGATCTCCACGTCTTACTCCTCTGCCATCTTGAAGGTCTCCTCGTTTAGGGGTGTTTTTGAATACTTTGCTCACTGTACGTAAACAGTTGTTTTATCAGGAGCATGGGATACATTTTTCTTCAGAATTAGTACTAAGAAAATTGGCTTTTTGAGCAACTGGATTGATTTTATTTTAATTACAGACATGGTGAAGTTAATTATATTTTCCTTTGTGAATTATTTCCTCAAAAGCACAGAGACCAATTTTCCAGGTATCTCTAACAGTTGTTCAGTTGGTATTTTTGTTTCTTAACTTCATATCTCACATTATTGAAGAAAATATTTAAATCAAAGTGAATTAACTTGGAAAGATGTCCATGATATAATGTTAAAAAATGAGTCTCAGAATAATGCACAGAGTAGGATACCATTTTTGTAAAACAAACTGCGCCCCCCCCCCTGTATTTTAGTATGAGGATAGAGAGAAATTGTAAAATTGACTACAAAGGAAGGGAAGTTAGAAGTGGAGGATTAATATGGGGAGAATGAACTCTTTGTCACCTTGATATTTAATTTGTGACAACAAGCACAAATTATTTTAGTAATTTAAAATAAGATTACCCCTCCTAAACAATCCCCATTCTCAAATGAATTAGATAGTTTCTGTCCTTACAGTAAGGGAGTAGACAAATGTGTAAACTGACGATTACAATGTAATGTGAAACGTAGAGTGGCAGAAAGAGACAGGTGTCCAGAAAAAGTACCTCGGAGAGTGATTAACTAATGGGGAGGACACAGAGGAGAACAAGCTTTTGAAGAATGAAGAGCAATTTGCTAAGTGGGTCAGTGGAGGAAGGGTATTCCTAGAACAGGAAGCAGTTTGACCTGGAGGCATAAAACAGTGTGGTGTATCTGGGAAACTCCCCTGGGATTTGTGGTGTGAGGAATGGTGGGAGATGAGGCTGGAGCGTTAGCCAAGGTCCCAGTCACAGGGCCATACCTAGATTTTTCTTGTAATGTTCCTGGGTTAGCATCTTGCTATGCATACATCTTCCTACGTGTGATGTGCAGGCTGGATTTGAGGGCATGAGATTAAGACAGAGAGACTAGTCAAAAGGGTACTGGCGTCGTCAAGGTGAGAGATGATGAGGCAGTGTTGGGGGCTGGAAAATCCTGCACGGATTTTCTTCTCTCCTCCCCTCTCCTCCCTTCCCCTTCCCTCCCCTTCTCTCCAGTGTGACTTTCTGAATAGCTCATGCTCTCGCACTGATTGAAACGTCAGCCCAGATCTCAGCCCATCTAGTAACCCATGACTGATCCTTGAAAGCTAAGTGTAAATTTCCTTCCTCTGGGAAGACAGTCTGGACTTCCTTATCATGATTTGGTTCAAGTAATACTTCTCTGGGACCTTATATTCCATAAAACCTGCCTGATGGATAACTACATGAGTTCTCCAGGGCTTGACATAATCTCCCCATTCCCTCCAACACACCGTAACCTACCCTAATGCTGAAATTTTATTTTAACCCCTAAGTGAGTCATGTGCCACCTTTTTGAAACCCAGTATTGGAAGACTAAGTGATATAGTGAACAAGTGTACAAATACTTGCAATTATAACTGGCCTGCAAAATACTAATTAGTCATGACAATAATACTGCAAAATTACTTGCCGCCTCTTTTCCACAATAAAAAAAAAAAACTGCACATTTTAAAAAGTGCAGTTGATCCAGAAATGGTATTGTAAACCTGACATGCCTGCGTACTCACACTGTCATGGGCACATGTGTTTGGTGCTTCCATTAAAAAAATGACCAAGTGCATAGAATAGGCATCCTTGTCACTCAATCTCTTACACTTTTCCACTTGCACAGAGACTTCCTTTCTACTTAGTTCAATTTTATGTTGTTGGAATTATTTATGTCTGTGTTATTTTTATAGTCATGAAAAATAATAATTAAAAAATCTTTTTCAGGACTACTAAGTTAGTAGTTCTGTCTCTCAATACAATCATTATTACCTATGGAACTGTGTCGGTCTATAAATATATATTTTCACTGAGACACAATTAACATGCAGTTGAATGTATAAATCTTGAGTACTGAGTTGGATATATTCTGAAAATTGTATGCAATTGTGTATCTACCATCCAAAACAAGGTATAGAACATTGCCATTCCCCTAGAAAGTTCCCTGTGCTCCTTTGCAGTCTGTATTCCACTCTGTCCCCCACAACTATGCTCTGATTTCTTATGTGATAGATGAAGTTTGCCTATATTTTGGAATAATGCAGTAAGTATTCTTTGTGTCTGCCTTCTTTCACTTAACACAATGTTTTTGAGTTTTTTTCATGTTGTATGTACCAGTAATGTGTTTCTTTTTATTGTTGAGTTTTATTCCATTGTATGAATGTACCACAATTTGATTATTTTCCTGTGATAAACATTTGGTATTTTTGTAGTTTTTGGCTATGTGAATAATATGCTTTATTTTTCTTGGGTAACTATCTAGGCAAGAAGTTGCTGTGTAGAAGTGTATTTAACTTTTTAAGAAACTGCCAATCAGTTCTTCAAAGTGGTTGTACTGTTTTGTATCACTCTGTGCTCCTATAGAAATGCTCCACATCATACCAACATTTGTTCTTGTAGTCTTTTTGATTTTAGCTGGCTTTGTGGGTATGAAAGGATATCTCATTTTGGATTTAATTTGCATTTTCCTGCGATAGCTTAATATACTATTCAGTTATTTCTTTTTATGAAATATCTGCTCAGTTGTTCTGTCCATTAAAAAAAAACGGTTTGTTCATCTTTTCATTGTCAGTTCTCATAGAATTTCTTCATATTGGATTGGCCAAAAAGTTCGGGTTTTTCCGTAAGACCTTTTTATTTTTAACATCTTTATTGAAGTAAAATTTCTTTACAATGTTGTGTTAGTTTCTGCTGTATAACAAAGTGAATCAGCTATATGTATACATATATCCCCATATCTCCTCCCTCTTGCATCTCCCTCCAACGCTCCCTATCCCACCCCTCTAGGTGGTCACAAAGCACAGCGTTGATCTCCCTGTGCGATGTAGTTGCTTCCCACTAGCTCTCTATTTTACATTTGGTAGTGTATATATGTCCATGCCACTCTCTCACTTCTTCCCAGCTTACCCTTCCCCCTCCCCACATCCTCAAGTCCATTCTCTACATCTGCGTCTTTATTCCTGTCTTGCCTCGAGTTTCATCAGAACCTTTTTTTATTTTAAGATACCATATATATGTGTTAGCATACGGTATTTGTTTTTCTCTTTCTTACTTCACTCTATGACAGACTCTAGGTCCATCCACCTCACTACAAATAGCTCAATTTTGTTTCTTTTTATGGTTGAGTAATATTCCATGGTATATATGTGCCACCGCTTCTTTATCCATTCATCTGTCGATGGGCATTTAGGTTACTTCCATGTCCTGGCTATTGTAAATAGTGCTGCAGTGAACATTGTGGTCATGTGTCTTTTTGAACTATGGTTTTTTCAGGGTATATGCACAGTAGTGGGATTGCTGTGTCATATGGGAGTTCTATTTTTAGTTTTTTAAGGAACCTCCATACTATTCTCCACAGTGGCTGTATCAATTTACGTTCCCACCAACAGTAAAAGAGGGTTCCCTTTTCTCCACTCTCTCCAGGATTTATTGTTTAATGATTTTTTGATAATGGCCAATCTGACCAATGTGAGGTGATGTCTCATTGTAGTTTTGATTTGCATTTCTCTAATGATTAGTGATGTTGAGCATCCTTTCATGTGTTTGTTGGCAACCTATATATCTTCTTTGGAGAAATGTCTGTTTAGGTCTTCTGCCCATTTTTGGATTGGGTTGTTTGTGTTTTTGATACTGAGCTGCATGAGTTGCTTGTATATTTTGGAGATTAATCCTTTGCTTCATTCGCAAATATTTTCTCCCATTCTGAGGGTTGTCTTTTCATCTTGTTGATGGTTTCCTTTACTGTGCAAAACGTTTTAAGATTCATTAGGTCCCATTTGTTTATTTTTGTTTTTATTTTCATTACTCCAGGAGGTGGTTCAGAAAAGATCTTGTTGTGATTTATGTCATAGAGTGTTCCTCCTATGTTTTCGTCTAAGAGTTTTACAGTGTCCGGTCTTACATTTAGGTCTTTAATCCACTTTGATTTTATTTTTGTGTATGGTTTTATGAAGTGTTCTAATTTCATTCTTTTACATATAACTGTCCAGTATTCCCAGCACCACTAATTGAAAAGGCTGTCTTTTCTCCATTGTATATTCTTGCCTCCTTTATCAAAGATAAGGTGAGCATATGTGCATGGGTTTATCTGAGCTTTCTATCCTGTTCCATTGATCTATATTTCTGTTTTTGTGCTAGTACCATACTGTCTTGATTACTGTAGCTCTGTAGTATAGTCTGAAGTCCGGGAGCCTGATTCCTCCTGCTCTGTTTTCCTTTCTCAAGATTGTTTTGGCTATACGGGATCATTTGTGTTTACATACAAATTGTGAAAGTGTTTGATCTAGGTTTGTGAAAAATGCCATTGGTAATTTGATTGGGATTGCATTGAATCTGTAGATTGCTTTGGGTAGTATAGTCACTTTCACAATGTTGATTCTTCCAACCAAAGAACATGGTATATCTCTCCATCTGTTTGTAGCATCTTTAATTTCTTTCATCAGTCTCTTACAGTTCTTTGCATACAGGTCTTTTGTCTCCTTAGGGAGGTTTATTCCTAGGTATTTTAGTTTTTTTGTTGTAATAGTAAATGAGAGTGTTTCCTTAATTTCTCTTTCAGTTCTTTCATCATTATTGTGTAGTAATGCAAGGGATTTCTGTGCATTAATTTTCTATCCTGCTGCTTTACCAAATTCATTGATTAGCTGTAGTAGAGTTCTGGTAGCATTTTTAGGATTCTCTATGTATAGTGTCATGTCATCTGGAAACAGTGACAGCTTTACTTCTTCTTTTCCGATTCTCTGATTGTTGTGACTAAAACTTCCAAAACTATGTCGAATAATAGTGGTGAGTGGGCATCCTTGTTTTGTTCCTGATGCTAGAGGCAATGGTTTCTGTTTGTTACTGTTGCGAATGATGTGGGCTGTGGGTTTGTCATATATGGCCTTTTATGTTGTTTAGGTAAATCCCTCTATGTCTATTTTCTGGAGAGTTTTTATCATAAATGGGTGTTGAATTTTGTCAAAAGCTTTTTCTGCATCTATTGAGATCATATTGTTTTTCTCCTTCAATTTGTTAATATGGTGTATCACATTGATTGATTTGCATATATTGAAGAATCCTTGCATTCCTGGGATAAACCCCACTTGATCACGGTGTGTGATCCTTTTCATGTGCTGTTGGATTCTGTTTGCCAGTATTTTGTTGAGGATTTTTGCATCTTTGTTCATCAGTGATGCTGGCTTGTAGTTTTCTTTCTTTGTGACATCTTTGTCTGGTTTTGGTATCAGGGTGATGGTGGCCTCATAGAATGAGTTTGGGAGTGTTCCTCCCTCTGCTATATTTTGGAAGAGTTTGAGAAGGATAGGTGTTAGCTCTTCTCTAAATGTTTGATAGAATTCACCTGTGAAGCCATCTGGTCCTGGGCTTTTGTTTGTTGGAAGATTTTAAATCACAGTTTGAATTTCAGTGCTTGTGATTGGTCTGTTTATATTTTCTGTTTCTTCCTGGTTGAGTCTCGGAAGGTTGTGGTTTTCTAAGAATTTGTCCATTTATTCTAGGTTGTCCATGTTATTGGCATATATTTGCTTTGTAGTAATCTCTCATGTTCCTTTGTATTTCTGCAGTGTCAGTTGTTACTTCTCCGTTTTCATTTCTAATTCTATTGATTTGAGTCTTCTCCCTTTCTTTCTTGATGAGTCTGGCTAATGGTTTGTCAATTTTGTTTATGTTCTCAGAGAACCAACTCTTAGCTTTATTGATCTTTTCTGCTGTTTCCTTCATTTATTTTTCATTTATTTTTGATCGGATCACATAATTTCTTTCCTTTTGCTAACTTTGGGGTTTTTTGCTTTTCTTTCTCTAATTGCTTTAGGTGTAAGGTTAGGTTGTTGATTTGAGATTTTTCTTGTTTCTTTAGGTAGGATTGTATTGCTATAAACTTCCCTCTTAGAACTGCCTTTTTGGCATCCCATAGGTTTTGGGTCATCGTGTTTTTATTGTCATTTGTTTCTTGGTATTTTTTGATTTCCTCTTTGATTTCTTCAGTGATCTCTTGGTTATTTAGTAGTGTATTGTTTAGCCTCCATGTGTTTGTATTTTGACAGTTTTTTTCCTGTAATTGATATCTAGTCTCATAGCATTGTGGTCGATAAAGATACTTGGTATGATTTCAGTTTTCTTAAATTTACCAAGGCTTGACTTGTTACCCAAGATGTGATCTATCCTGCAGAATATTCCATGAGCACTTGAGAAAAAGTATATTCTGTTGTTTTTGGATGGAATGTCTTATAAATATCAGTTAAGTCCATCTTGTTTAATGTGTCATTTAAAGCTTGTGTTTCCTCATTTATTTTCATTTTGGATGATCTGTCCGTTGGTGAAAGTGGGGTGTTAAAGTCTCCTACTATTGTGTAACTGTTGATTTCCCCTTTCATGGCTGTTAGTATTTGCCTTATGTATTGAGGTGCTCCTGTGTTGGGTGCATAAATATTTACAATTGTTATATCTTCTTCTTGGATCGATCCCTTGATCTTTATGTAATGTCCTTCTTTGTCTCCTGTAATAGTCTTTGTTTTAAAGTCTATTTTATCTGGTATGAGAATTGCTACTCCAGCTTTCTTTTGATATCCATTGGCATGGAATATCTTTTTCCATCCCCTCACTTTCAGTCTGTATGTATCCCCATGTCTGAAGTGAATCTCTTGTAGACAGCTTATATACAGGTCTTTTTTTTTTGTATGCTTTTAGCCAGTCTGTGTCTTTTGGTTGGAGCATTTAATCCATTTACATGTAAGGTGATTGTCGATATGTATGTTCTTATTACCATTTTCTTAAATGTTTTTGGTTTGTTTTTGTAGGTCTTCTCCTTCTCTTGTATTTCCTGGTTACAGAAGTTCGTTTAACATTTGCTGTAAAGCTGGTTTGGTGGTGCTGAATTCTCTTAACTTTTGCTTGTCTGTAAAAGTTTTAATTTCTCCATCAAATCTGAATGAAAGCCTTTCTGGGTAGTGTAATCTTGGGTGTAGTTTTTTCCCTTTCATCACTTTAAATATGTCCTGCCACTCCCATCTGGCTTGCAGAGTTTCTGCTGAAAGTTCAGCTATTAACCTTATGGGCATTCCCTTGTATGTAATTTGTTGTTTTTCCCTTGCTGCTGTTAAAATTTTTTCTTTGTATTTAATTTTTGATAGTTTGATTAACATGTGTCTTGGCATATTCCCCTTGGATTTATACTGTATGGTACTCTCTGTGCTTCCTGGACTTTATTCATTATTTCCTTTCTCATGTTAGGAAAGTTTTCAACTATAATCTCTTCAAATATTTTCTCAGTCCCTTTCTTTTTCTCTTCTTCTGGGATGCCTATAATTCGAATGCTGGTGTGTTTAATGTTGTCCCAGAGGTCTCTAAGAGTGTCCTCAATTGTTTTCAATCTTTTTTCTTTATTCTGCTCTGAAGTAGTTTTTTGCACTATTTTATCTTCCAGGTCACTTATCCTGGAAGTGCCTCTGTGATTTTCAGTCACTGCCTCAGTTTTCTGCCTTTGATTCCTTCTGGAAAACTTTAAATTTCATTTATTATGTTTTTCATCATTGTTTGCATTTTAGATTTTCTAGGTCCTTGTTAAATGTTTCTTGTATTTTCTCCATTCTATTTCCAAGATTTTGGATCATCTTTACTATCATTACACTGAACTCTTTTTCAGGTATTCTGCCTATTTCCTCTTCATTTGTTTGATCTGGTGGGTTTTTACCTTGCTCCTTCATCTGCTCTGTGTTTCTCTGTCTTCTCATTTTCCTTAGCTTGTTGTGTATGGGGTCTGCTTTTTGCAGGCTGCAGGTTTGTAGTTCCCATTGTTTTTGGTGTCTGCCCCTTATGGCTATGGTTGGTTCAGCGGGTCATGTAGGCTTACTGGTGGAGGAGACTAGTGCCTGCGTTCCGGTGGATGAGGTTGGATCTTGTCTTTCTGGTGGGCAGGTCCACGTCTGGTGGTGTGTTCTGGGGTGTCTGTGACCTTATTATGATTTTAGGCAGCCTTTCTGCTAGTGGGTGGGGTTGTGTTCCTGTCTTGCTAGTTGTTTGGCACGGGGCATCCAGCATTGGAGCTTGCTTGTCATTGGGTGGAGCTGTTCTTAGCGCTGAGACGGAGATCTCTAGGAGAGTTCTTGCCAACTGATATTATGTGGGGCCTGGAAGTCTCCGGTGGTTCAATGTCCTGAACTCAGCTCTCCCATGTCAGAGGCTCAGACCTTACACCAGGTTGGAGCATCAAGACCCTTGTCAGCCACACAGCTCAGAAGAAAAGGGAGAAAAAAGAAAACAATAAAAAATAAAATTAAAACCTTTTTGAAATTATTAAAATAAAATAATTAAAAAGTAATAAATATAACAGAAGAGAGCAGCCAAACCAATAAACAGATCCATCAATGATAATAAGTGCTAAAAACTATACTAAGATAAATATAAAAATCGGAAACAAGTCAGTCGCAGACAGCACACCCCAAGTCTACAGTAGTTCCCAAAGTCCACACCTCAATTTTGGGTTGATTCATTGTCTGTTCAGGTATTTCACAGATGCAGGGTACCTCAAGTTGGTTGTGGGGATTTAATCCACTGCTCCTGAGGCTTTTTGGAGAAAGTTCCCTTTCTCTTGTTTGTTTGCACAGCCCTTTGGTTTCTGCTGTGGTTTTGGCCCCACTTCTGCATGTAGGTCACCCTCAGGCATCTGTTCCCCACCCAGACAAGAGGGGGTTAAAGCAGCGGTTGATTAAAGGGCTCTTGCTCATTCAGGCGAGGAGGAGGGAGGGGTATGGTAATTATAATTGAAATTCGATGTGAGCCTGTTCCAGCAGAGGCCAGGGTGACTTTGAAACTGCTTGAGGCGCACTGTGTGTTCTCCCGGGGAAGTTGTACTGGATCATAGGACCCTGGCAGTGGTGGGCTGCACAGGCTCCCGGGAGGAGAGGTGTGGATAGTGACTTGTGCTCGCACACAGGACTTCTGGGGGCTGCAGCAGCAGTCTTAGCGTTTCATGCCTGTCTCTGCTGTCCGTGCTGATAGCCACGGCTCACTCTGTCTTTGGAGCTCGTTTAAGGGATTCTCTGAATCCCCTCTCCTTGCGCTCCCCGAAACAATGTTCTCTTGCCTCTTAGGCAGGTCCAGACTTTTTCCCAGAGTTCCCCCAGCTAGCTGTAGCGTACAACCCCCTTCAGGCTGTGTTCACGCAGCCAACCCCAGTCCTCTCCCTGGGATCTGACCTCCGAAGCCGGAGCCTCACCTTCCTGCCCCGGCGGGTGAGCAGACAAGCCTTTCGGGCTGGTGAGTGCTGGTCAGCACTGATCCTCTGTGTAGGAATCTCTACTTTGCCTCTGCACCCCTGTTGCTCTGCTGTCCTCAGTGTCTCTGAAGCTTCCCCCCTGCCCACCCCCTGTCTCCGCCCGCGAAGGGGCTTCCTAGTGTGTGGAAACTTTTCCCCCTTCACAACTCCCTCCCAGAGGTGCAGGTCCTGTCCCTATCCTTTTGTCTCTGTTTTTTCTTTTTTCTCTTGCCCTACCCAGGTATGTGGGGAGTTTCTTGCCTTTTGGGAAGTCTGAGGTCTTCTGCCAGCGTTCAGTAGGTATTCTGTAGGAGTTGTTCCACATGTAGATGTATTTTTGATATATTTGTGGGGAGGAAGGTGATCTCCACATCTTACTCCTCCGTCATCTTCTGGACCCTCCAGGATTCTTATTTTTGCTTTTAGAAAGCCATAGCAATGAAAAGTCATCCTGTGTGTGTGTGTAATACATCAAATAGTAAGACTGAGGTCTAAAATCCCACAGTCCAGGGTTGTTGATTCTGGCTGTACCTGGGTCTCCTCATCAGGTAGCTTGTTAAACACACACATACCTGGGACTCACGTTTAGGAAATTCTGATATGCATCTGGGGTTGAGACACTGTCGAGGTTAGGTGAGGAAGCCTGTCCGAAAGCCACCCAAGAGAATATTGATTTTTTTTTTTGAAATAAAAGAAGAGCCTTGATATTCTACACATCTCTAATTAGTGGTAATTCACTTACAATGGATAAATGCTTTGAATATATTTCAGTCTGTGTGTATGTGAGGGAAGAGAGGAATAGCTTGGTATGGTGAAAGTATAATAGGATTTGAACTAGAAGTCCTGAGTTTAAGACTCTGATCTCCTTCTACCTAGCTAAGTAACTTTGCGCCACTCTGAGCTCAGTTTTTTCTTTTGTAAAGTGAAAATATTAGCACCTCAGTTACAGAGTTTGACCATCAAATGGGATGATGGTCATACGTGGAACTGCATTGACACCTGAAAAGAATTCTGCTAATGCACAGAGAAGAAGACCATGTGGAGACAAGGGCAGAGACTGCATTGATGCTGCCACAAGCCAAGGAATACTAGGAACCACCAACAGCTAGAAGAGGCAAGGGGGAGATTCTCCCATAGAGCTTTCTTCTTTAGAGTGTGGCTCTGGAAAGCCTTGATTTGAAGCTTCTGGCATCCAGAACTGTGAGAGAATAAATTTCTGTTAAAGCCACCTGGTTTATGGTCATTTGTTATAGTGGCCCTAGGAAATGAACACAGAGTTTAGTACGAGAGGCTTTGGGATGGATAGTGTCATTGGAGGCTGACCATCCCTGAAGGGCAGGCTGCTTTGGGGTCTGACTCCTTGCTTCTTCTGGTTTCTTCTTTTCTTCTCCATGGGAGCAGGAGCTGGAGCTCTTGTATTGCTGGTGTTGGCAGTGAGTGCATTATGACAGAAGGGGGCATAGGCACAATGTGTGGGGTTCATTTGTGAGTCAGAAATCACTTGAAATGTAGAGGAATTTAAAGAAACACAGGCATAACAACTAGCCAGTTGTGGTGATGGTTATTCCCTGCTTAATTGTAAAAGTAAATAAGGCCTGTTTGCCAATGGGAGTATCACTTGCACACAAAGAATGAATGAAGGCCTTAAAAAGTGTCTTATAATCATGTTTGCACTATTGATTTGCTTAGTGAATTATTTGTAGAGATGGTACAAACGTTAGTCCCAACCTGCCCAATTTATGAGTCTAGTTTAGTTCATTCTAAATTATCAACACTGTATTGTACACAAATGCAAATCACATATTTGCTTTTATGTTTGCACTCAACTTTATTGTAGCTCATATAAATAGAATAAATTAAGAGAAAATATCTTGGGACAAATAATGATATGCTTAGATACACTGATGTGTGCCTAGCCTAAAGAGTCATTTTTGCTAACCTGAAATTTTTTAATCCTTCTCTATCTTTATGGGAAATGTATAGCTCTAGTTACTAATTAGAATGCTCATTTTAAGAAATGTTGAATTATTCTATTTTAGATGTGTTCCATATAATCAGTGATTACATTCTTTTAAAAAGCAGACATAATCCTAATAAATAAAAGTGATCAGAGCATCCCTGGAACACTGCAGACGTCTTTCTGTCGCACTGTGGCGTACTGTGAACAGCTATAAACAGTTAGGGGCTATCCCTAAAGTACACATGGTGCTTTGGTTTCATATGGGGCAGTAGCTCCTTTCAGCTGTAGAAGAGAGAATTCTGAAGCTCTTTCCTCTGTTTATACAGAACTCTTAATACCTCTTTGCGAGGCGAAAAGTCCAAATGAGTTTCTAATGGCTTTATTATTATTATTACCTTTAAAATATATTATGGCAATTCTTTGCTCTCTATAGTAAGGTAATTTTTGTCATCTTTCTTCTTGCTTTTATTCTTTTATTTTATTGTCCTTGGTATTCCATTTGTTTTTTTGACACATGACAATATTTTTAGTTTGGTCCTGCTGTTACCACTGCTGAATTTAAAACTGAATTCTATGAATTAAGATTAATGTTCATGAAATAGGTAATAAGTAGATGATAGATAGATAGGGTTGGAGAGATGAGAGATAGATAAAGATACATAAGGTAGAGTCTCTTTTTTGATAGTTTAAGGCCTTTTTTCACTTAATTAGGTAATATAGTCTCTATGGTAAGGGTTGCTCATTAGCTACTCTGTTCACTTTATTGATTAAATTTATTTACTTGGTAAGACAAAGATGATAAAATGCGGTACTACCTCATTGAATGTGCCTTATAAAGCATGAGCTATGCTGTAGCATGTTGGTCAAGATCCATTAATCAATCTGGAAAATATTGATTAAGCCTCTGACTTCTCACTTTTAAAAGTCAACAATACAAGATAAGGCTTAGATATGCAGAGAAGGTCTGGTGTTGGTGAGAGATTGTGAGACAGATGTCTTGTGTCATTTGAAGTCAGAATCATCAGAGAACCAGGGAGTGACATAGTAGACTAAAGACTGGCAGTAGCTGGGGGAGAATTAGAAAATTTGATTTCTACAGATCTTTGGAAACAAGATTTTAAATAGTTGTGAAAGAAAGTTGTGCTCTCTTTTATAGCTGCATTATAAATGTAAGAATTCTTGAAAGGTCTTATAAAGCAATGAGACACTTGAGTACCTTAAAGAAAATTTCTTTTTGCAGAGAGATCTGTAGATTCAGTTGACCTTAATAAGCAACTCTGTAGAAACAAGTTGTAGGAATATTGGAGGTAAGGGAGTGACTCCTGTTGGATATTTGCTTAAGGCTTCTACCTTAGGTGGATGGGCACATGTCTCTCATTTTTCCAGATGCTGAGGCTGTGCCTGGTGGAAGGTGGATCAAAGCAAGGAGAATGCCCCAGGTTGCACTGAGGTAGATCGCCTTCAGAGGAGAAAGTCAGAGTAGCTTAATAACTATATTTATATTCCAGACAGGCCAGACTCCTTATGTTGATTCCATTAGCTGTGGTATTGCTCATTCTCCTTTCCTAATCTTCAGAGATCCATACTAGTGGTTCCCAAAGCATGGTTGCTAGGTTAGCAGCATGAGCTTAATTTGGGAATTGTTAAACATGCAGCTTCTTGGACCTCACCTCTTATCTACTGAATGCAAAACTCTGGGTGGACCCAGCGGTCTGTGTTTTAACAAGCCCTCCAGGTGATTTTGATCCACGCTAGAGTTTGAGAACCATGGATCTCTACTATTCTCTCTGCCTGATTAATTTTTTTCCTTTTCTTAGAAGCATCCCACATATATAGCACCTAAGAAAATACCTAATGCATAAGAAGTACTTGAAAAATAGTTGCCCTATGGATGTTCAAAACTCTCGTAGAGATTTTGAAGGAAAGGAGAATGTCTTAATCTTACTTTCTAGCACCTTTCCAGCCATGGTACTTCTGATTGCCTCTGCCCATCAGTAGAAGTATTTTTGTGTTTTATGTCATACAAAACAACAGGTGTTCCACAAGTAGTAGTAAAACATAGAACGTGCCCTCAGGGAGCCACAAGTGGATTACGGCAACCATACAAAAGCAAATACACTACAGTGTCCAGGTGATGTGTTTATGATGAGCATTCTTCCAAAATTTCTTAGGATAGGATCATAATAATTGTTTTATATCCTTTTCCTCATAAATAACTGTTTCTCTCTGATTACATGTTCCAAATTTTGGTTCAGAAAATACAATGATTATGGTTATAATGAAGCTAATGAAAGAAGGGAAATAGGTATGTAGAGAAATAAGGATTTTAATAGAATCAAATCCTTAAACTCAAGACAAGACACTCAAACCATTCAGGTATTTTGGCTTGGGTTGGAGAGAGGGCAGTAGATTTAGAGTTTGGAGGGCTATGGGATCCTTGCAATTTAATATAATTATTTAAGATAAAGTGAAGTGTGCTGGAATGGTAAAAGAGCATGGGTTGCAGTCCCAACTCTACATGTATTTGCTGTATAAACTTCAAGTTATTTAACTTCTCTGAGCCACCTATAAAATGAAGACATTAATATTCAGGTCAGATTCTATGAGTTTTCCAATATTTCACCTTTGTGACCCACAGAAACAGAAATTTCACATGATTCAAACCAATATCTACCTCAAAGAATTGTTCTGGGGATTTAGTGAAGTCAGTATGTAGGATGCCTGATACATAGTGTGTGCTCAATAAATATTAGATCTAGTCTCCTCATATGAAAGCAACTGGCACATAGTGTTCAATAGATGTGTTTGAATAAAATAATCACAAGAGGCAGTCATTTTCACTATCTAAAAGTAGGCTCAGTCCTTGATATTCTCACTTTAACAGCTACTTCCATGCCAAGTAACTGTCTCCATCCTGACTACTGAATAATTTTCCAGAATATTCATAGTGTGGAGGGGGCCTTGTTTTTTTGTTTTTCCTGGATCCTGTATTTACTACTTATGTGGACATAAAAAGGTAATATATGCATGTTTTTATTTTTTAAAGTATTCACAATTTAGTGTTGGTACTTGTCTTGAAATGAATTTTGAATTGCATAGAACACTTACCCCTATTGTGCTTTGGTTTGCGCAGGAAGAAAAACAACTTATGGCAGTCAGCCTTTGGTATATTACAAAACATTATTCATGTTTTCGTTTAGGCTCTCCTGTGTAACACAAAGCCTGAGCAGTGAGTGTAGAATGGCTTTAAACCCTCAGCAACAGCTTTGTTTCTGCTATGGAGCATCTCTGCTAGACAGGGGCCTGTCACATCTATGTCAGTGCCATACATTCCACATTGATTGAAATTTGGTCCCCAAATACCACTTAATAGTAAAGAATAGTCAGTTTTCGAGGAGTAGGCAAGAATCAGTGATAATGTTTTATAGAAAACAGTGTCAAAATCTATGACTAGCTGCATGTTTAGAAAAGAAGGCAGAAAGAGGACTGGGCATGTTGCATGTTTTTATTCACTAAGAGAATAGTCCTTGTGGCATTATTATCCTTGTGTGTTGGCATTGAACAGAGCTGCTGGCAAAGCTTGTTTGCATCTTGAATCTTTATTTTGGAGTCAGGGTTGTGTTAGGCTTTCCACAGCTCAGCAGCAACATCCAGTTCCAGGTTGAAAACTCATGGAACGTCTTATGGTTGACAGAAGAAACCATCTAGAGTGTGTCATGCCTGCCACTTGCTCGGGCAGTAGTTTGTTAATACCAGTTCTGTCTTCATTTCTGTTCTTTCTCAGCCAGCATTTAAAAACTTGTTGCTGAAAGAGGAAGATATGTAGCGTCCTCATGCCTATCTCTCTTCTGAATGATCTTTCTTCCCTAGATGGGAGTTGCAAAAAAAGTCTCAGTAATGGGAAAACATGGCATTTTGGAATCTCAACTCTTTCTATTTGAAATGTTGGTTTGCTTCCAACCAGAAGGTAGAAGGTGTAGGTGTGGTGGAAAGAGCATAGAATCAGGTGGCCTCACTGATTCCTATTGATTCCACTGGTAAAGTAAGGGGGTTTGGATTATATTATGAATATATGAATAAATGTTTCATAAAGTCCTTGCTGACTCCAACAGCTCATATTACAATCTAACTCTATTTTATCTTAAAGGAAAGGGAAACATTGCTCTTCTCAGTAGCTATCTTGCTGTGACTCTGGAGACATCACTGTTTCTTTTAGCAGCTAAGGATGCCCTTACTATAAAAACATTTACAACTTGACTCTAAGTAAGAAACAAATAGAAAGAGCATGAGATTTTATGTTCCTTCTGAGTCCTCAGTACCTGACAGATAAAAATGTACCTATTAAATCTTTTGCTGAATATGTCAGATGGGAAGTTAGAAAGTCTGGGTTATCTGTGTAACCTCAGCCAGGTCACTAGAGTCACCTGGGCTTGTGGTGGGGAGGCTGTCCCAGGTGACCACCAATATCTTTCCTAGCTTTAAAATTCTATGAACTTGGATTCCAAAACTAATTGCTTTTTGAAAACTCTGTTTACAATTTTCATAGGCACTCACATTTTGAACATTTATGAAATGGAACACAGTTATGTTTTAGTATGAAAGTTTAAAGTGGTTGTGATAAGAGCACTGTAAGTGTTAATTAGATTAACCAGCTCTCACCTGGAATCTCACAGGATGGAAACACTGGTACTTTAGTTTGTTTCCTTTTTGAGGAGCAAAGCTGACGCAGGGGAGGGAAAAGGAAGCTAGGGGGAAGAAGGGGTAAAATGTAGTGGTGTTGAGGATGGGGCAGTCGGAGCACTAAGAAGTGTGAAGACAGATGCCAGCAGGGTGGGAGGAGAGGTTGAAGAGAAGAGCAGGATACCTCATGATGGTTTTGGCCAAGTTACAATCATGCAGAGGCCTGGTGCTGTGCACCACATGTGCATATGGCTGCCTACTCTTCCTTGTGGGTTTGTGCTCACTAATTCTTAGCAGTCACGGTCTAGTTGTGTGTACTTTCTAGATTCGAGTCCCAGCAATTTGGGTGCATTCTTAACCTCATTGTGCTTCAATGTCTTCATCTTTAAATTGGGGATAATAATGGGGATTATGTGACAGTACATGCAAAATGCTTAGATCAGTGTGCCATGAATGTTAGCTCACTCAATATTAATAAACATCAAAACATTGGCTATGATTATTTTTATTATTACTACTACTATCACTCATTCATCAGAAGAAATAGACCAGCTCATTGCTTAAATGGAAAGCAAGCAGAGTGCTGACAAGATTGTTCCTGCTTTCACCACAGAAAACTCCCCAAACAGCTTTCCCCCTGAAAAAAAACTTGCCTTTCACCTGACTAATTCAGTTTATGGCAACCTCATTCTCTTGGGCAAAATATTGCCCTCTTACTGTGGTCTTCTTTCAAAATGGAAATATTCACTGAGAGCAGCATATTAAGTTCCTAAGCTATGACTATGAAATAATATTTAGAATCTCTTTTCTGTATGACGAGAGAGAGAGAGAGAGAGAGAGAGAGAGAGAGAGAGAATGAATATGAGTGAACTGAGAGGTGAGAGTGAATTAAATCTATAAAGGGAAAAGGATTATATCCTTAAAGGACAAAGGGAAAGTGGAGGTGAGTAGGAAGACTAAAAGGAAAACAGGCGTCACGAAGGGCAATTGTCCCCTACTTCAGAATTCCGTTCAGCAAAATGGTTGAAAATAGTAGGCTACAATTTTGTGAAAATTTAGATACAAAAGATCATTTCTGGTTTCCACAGTGATAGCCTTGGGGTTTAGGATTTTTATATCTTAAATTGAATCTTCATCTATATTTGCAAGAAAAATCTGCAAACTCTCTTCCTTTGGATATTTTGTTGATATCTCCAGTTTTCTGCCATTTTTGTATATTTAACAGAGACACAATGGGGCTTGCTCAGTATGGATCTGAGAGTAAAACAAGCTGTAAAAGAACAAAAAGATGGAGACCAAAACATCACCCAGGGAACTCTGTAGGAAGAGCATATGATTATAGGATCCTGCAGAGTTAGAGAACTCTTGAGGATGATTAGTTCTAGTCATAGGAATTACAGAAATATGGATATTGGCAAAGACAGAAGCTATGTAGAATATCTAAAAGGTGATATCAGGATGGAAAGTCTTTACATGAGAAATGAACTTAAAATCTGATTATTTAAAGTCAGGGCATTCTGGAGTTATGTACGACCACAAGTAATTTAAAAGCTAGCCTTTGGTGAAGAGAAGGGTTATCAGTCTTTCCCCTCCTCTAGCATCACCTTTACATCCCAGAAAGCATGTGCTGCTCCTTTCGTCAGACATGTTACGGTTCCCTCTTATACAGTGCTAAGTCCATTTCCTCCACGAGACTTCCCTTCGTACTTCTAAAAAGGGACATTCTTCTTACTTCCTATCTATCTGGACCTCTCCATGGACACTATAAATTTGCACCTGTTATTCTTGTATATTATTTATCTCCACATCTAGATTATAAAGTCTTTGAGAAAAAGAATTACATCTGTGTATCCCATACAGTGTATTGGTGATGTGTGCATAATAAATACTCGAGAAATATTTGTGGTTGAGTAAAAATTCAGTTTTTATAGGGAAAAATTTAAGATTATCAATCCAATTTAAAAGAAATTTGTCTATCTGGAGTTGGTGATTTGAAAATAAAGAATGTCATCATATTGACTAAGCAATTGCTAGTGATAAACCAAAGTTCAAGTATGGCAGTCAAAAATGTCATTTTAAAGCAAAGCCAGTAAGGCAATATTTGAGTCCATTGCTTCATGCATCATAATTATACTTGCATAGTGTATTCTGTTTTCTTTGAACTAAAAGAATTCTGCTGAGGTCAAAGTATTGGAATTTCCAATGTACTAGAATGAATTTTTTTTTTAACCAGTAGACATGGACATGCTTATTTATTTTTAAGAGATATTTTATTTTATTTAAAAAATTTTTTTTGGGGGGGGAAATGGCTACCTTTAATAGGAAATGCATACTTTATTTTTTGACAGGTTTTTAATCATATTTATTCATTCAATAAATATTTACATCAAGCACCTCTTATATGGGAGTTCAGCCACAAACATGACCCATATGGTCCCTGTTTTTGACTGAGATGGTGCATTGTTCATCAGGCTTCTCTATGGCTACAGTGAAATATCACTCAAATATCTCTGCCCATTGTTAAGCCCACCAAAAATGTTTTGTTTTTTTTACTGGAGTATAAAATTGCTTTACAATGTTGTGTTAGTTTCTGCTGTACAATGAAGTGAATCAGCTATATGTACACCTATATCCTCTCCCTCTTTGACCTCCTCACCCCACCCCAATCCTACCCATCCAGGTCATCACAGAGCACCGAGCTGAGCTCCCTGTGCTATACAGCAGGTTCCCACTAGCTAGCTATTTTACACATGGTAGTGTATTTATGTCAAATCTAATCTCCCAATTCGTCCCACCCCCTTACCCCCTTGTGTCCACATGTCCATTCTCTGTGTCTACATCTCTATTCTTGCCCTACAAACAGGTTCATCAGTACCACTTTTCTATATTCCACATATATCCGTTAATATATGATATTTTGTTTTCTCTTTCTGGCTTACTTCACTCTGTATGACAGACTCTAGGTCCATCCACATCTTTACAAATGACCCAGTTTCGTCCCTTTTTATGACTAATATTCCATTGTATATATGTACCACATTCTCTTTATCCATTCATCTGTTGTTGAACATTTGGATTGTTTCCATGTCCTGGCTATTGTAAATAGTGCTACAGTTTATTTCTAAAAATTCTCAGAATGCTAAACAAATGCTTTTAGATTCGACACATAGTCTATGCCTCTTTCTCTTAAAACTTTATTTCCTTTCTCACAGTCCAGTGATGTTTTCTGAAAATTTATTGTAGGTTAGTGTCCAATATTTCCCTCAATGTCCTAGAACTTGAGGGCTGATTTTAAACAAATACAGTAAGTCCCAGGGAAGTCATTTTGCAACCAGGAGAAGGAGCACCACATTAGAGGGACTGAATCGTGTCCAGAGTCTGGGCCATTCTTCACAGACAGTGGCTGCCCAGGGCCCTGAAGTGGTTTCTCTTTGCTCCATTTCTAAATGAAACTTAGTCAAGCCCAAGAGTATCTGAGGTCTTTAGTGAAGAAGTCTTACCTCACGTGGGTGGACTTAACATATTGGCCTAGGACAGAGGGGAGAACATAGACCTCATCCATTCCCAGGAGCACAGCTGGGAGATCAGGTTTGGCTTTATACACGTAAGTGCCCCCATGGGGTGGGGCAACATGGACTCTTTCTCTCCCTGACTGCACCACTTAGTTTTTGTTTAAAGGACTTATGAGATAGAAGATTCTTGGGTAGCAACACCTGCAAGAATAAAAATTTAGTAGGGGAGGGACACAGAATACGTGAATTTGTAGCAGTAGGTTTTCTTTTCTTTTCCTTTTTCTATTTTGATAGATATTTTGCTTTGGACAATCTAGAACACATTCTATGGTGATTTATATTTTTCAATGTATAAAACTTACTTCACATACCTTTGGACATCCTATAAATGTTTTCTACAGCATTATTTTCCTGTGATGACATCTCAATCAAATCCAGCCCTAAGTTCATTTTGAGCTTGAATTAATCACACTACTGCTCCCTCTGCCCATATGTATTTATGCCATAGGTGTCCTTCCCCTATGAGAGCATCTATCTCAACCTTTCAGAACACCCAAATCAGGGTAGGGGAAGTTCTTTGTCCTGAAGTCTCTTAGCCTCTAGAACTTCTTTTTTTTTCCCCCAGTTTTATTGCGATATATAAATGACATATAACATTGTATAACTTTAAGATGTACAGTTTAGTAATTTGATACATGCATATATTGTGAAATAATTACCACAGTAGGGCTAGTGATTGCAGCATTATTCACAGTAGCCAAGATATAGAAACAACCTAAGTGTCCGTCTAGGAATGAATGGATAAAGAAGGTGTGGTGTGTGTGTGTGTATACACACACACACACACGCACACACACACACACATGCACGCACAATGGAATATTACTCAGCCATAACAAAGAATGAAATCTTGCCATTTGTGACAATATGGGTGGACCTAGAGGGCATTATGCTAAGTGAAATAAGTCAGACAGAGAAAGACAAATACTGTATGATCTCACTTATATGTGGAATCTAAAAAACCAAATTCAACCTCCAGCATTTCTTTAGTCTCTTAGGAACACAAATTATTGCCCTTCACTCCTCTCTGCCCTCCCTGCCTCAGTCTCTCAGGGCAGATACCCATACATCTGCCAGCATTCCTTGCTTCTACCTCCAAAGAGAGCAGAATGATGCCCTTAGTATATTTTTAAGCTATTGATTTGTACCTACTATTTAGTATTTTTGTTGACATTCAAATCTTCTTTAAGTAATTTGAAAGAATGTATTTGAAACAGAAATATGCTGTTTGGAACTCTGTATATAATGTTAAATTTTGCTTAGAATTCTTATTTGTTTGTATGCTATGTTGTTGCATTTAAGAAATAAAAAATCAGGACAAATAAGGTAATATATGGGAAAGCACTTCAAACCATTTGGAAAAGTGAGACACCACATAAGTCCAAGGTATATTAATAAGAAGTTGGCAGCCCTCTATGAATGTAAATATTTCTTTCTGTAGAAATCTCCTATGATGCATTTAAAAGACAAAATTAAAAGACAAAATTGATTAAAATAGCCATATAAAATGTGACACTATTTAGTCTCATTAAATAAATAAGTCTCCCAATAAATAAACATTTATTCAGTATTTGCTGTGTGCCAGGGTACTGTTTTAGAACTAGGGATATTTAAAGAGTAATCATTCTCAAGAGCTCCCTGTCTAGCCGGGGACGTCACGAGGATAGAATTAACCATTTTGGGGTAACAGCATAGGAATTCTAAAAAGACTCTTATTTATAAAAATTTGGGAATGCTTTATATTGAGACCCGCTCTTTACAAAGCCAAGATGTTTAACTTGAGCAGAAGTGGTTTGATACCCAGATTTAGAGCCGGGTTGAATAAGAAGTCACCAGGTTTTTCTCCCTTGTTCTTCCTG